>NW_017728906.1:12193244-12270760 GCF_001723895.1 Crocodylus porosus
CCGCGCGCTCGCACAACTCCGCAAAGCCCGCGGCTCCCCTAAGCGGTGCCGGAGCCGCTAGCCCGGCATTTCGCCACACCAACATGTTGGAAACAACTCTTTTCAGTACTCACGTAATTTTCTTGCAGGATGCTAAAGCACAGATTAGGATATCATTTTCCTCATGCCATTTGCACCTAAATGCAATAAAATTCTGGGTTCAGTATGGAGCAATTGGACCCTGATTAAGATGCATGCAGTCTAACAGGATTAGAAGCTTGTTGACTGTTTCTATCCCTTTCCTCCTAGTTGCCTACTTTCATTGTCTTTGTCTCAGTGTGCAAGTACACAGGATAAATTTTACAAAGGTTACATGTTATCTAGCTGTAGCACGAAATTTGCCCCGTTTTTCTCCATTAAATGCACTGTTTACTGCTGCTGTTTGAGAAAGAGCCACATAATATAAGGGAAACTGCCCCAAACACCTAAAAGCAGCAACACTGACTAGAGAGTATTTTCAAATGCTCAGACAATCACAATACATTTTTATCCTATACTCTTTCAGTTAAATTATGTAGTCTTAGTTACTTCCAGCATTCTTTCCACTATTGTGCTATTTTTAAGTTGACAGTGTCACTTTAAGCATCATCCTTTAGGAAACAGGGAACATAAAGATGAAGAGTAAATTTGATTAGGATTCAGTTTTAACATATGGCATTTCAATTATAGTAAGGGAACATTCATTTAGAAAAACTAGATCTAATTTTACTCTTTGGTAAAGTTCTGCAAACTCAGTTAAATCTAAAGGTATTCATGGATGAAGAAGAGCAGAACTCGATTAAACAGAAACACTGCAATAACATTTCCTTCATTCATATTCAAGCTATGATCCAAGGGCAGCCATTCTTTTTGACGACTGTGTCACAGGGCACTTAGGTGCCTGCTCCTAGAAGAGCAGAAACTGCCTGGGGAGAGCCCAAAGAGTCAGACAGGAGCCCAGATGCAGGTTGCCATGGTAGCTAGCTAATGAAGAAATTGGCCTGCACCTGGCCGGAAGGGGCAGGCCCTTGGGCCCATATAAACCCCAGGACAGGGACTAGGGAGTTCAGGTCTCTGCTGGCGGCCGAGGGAGAAGGAGCCCTCCTAGAGCAAGTGAAGGAAAGAGGCCTAAATTCTGCTTTGGGTAATGCAAAGGGGCCGAGCACACCTTATGTGGCTTATGTTATGTTATAGCCCAGGGGCTTATGTTTGGTTGTTGTTTTATAAAACCGGTAGCTTGGGTGAAGATATTTAGGAAAGGAGGCGGCCTCATTTGGGACCCACTTTAGAGTGGGGACCCTGGTGCCAGCGAGGGCGCAGAGAGAAGACAAGGGAGCCAATTCACAGCAAGGCCCAGACTGGACATCAATGCCATCTGTGAGGCTTGGGGCATGGGAAAGGGGCAGTTGGAGCCACACACATAGGCTGGGGTGTCCCTGGGACATCTAGTTTGAAACAGGACCTACAAGGGGTCCCAAACCCATGGGGTTCAAGGAAATCCATCAGCACCGTGGCCAACAGAACATGAAGGCAGCCTCCCTATATTACAAAATAGATCAAGATGTGGTGGACGAGAATAGAGGGTGCCCATCAGGCTGAATCGGTATGGTCGAGGGGCCTTAGGAGATCACAGCCATCCTTAGGGACCCCATTCCGTGACAGACAGCAGAATTCTTACCTAGCTTATAGTAATGGAACGTGCAAGGTTTATGTATGCAAGGTACATGGTGTGGGGGAGAATGGGAGGGCACAGAATTTACAGCACAGGACCAATGCATATATTTTTTCACTAACTAGGAACAATCCGTGCTGGTGTACCTGGTGTTACTGGAATAATCCCAAATGGAGACATCCAGTTGGTTGCGAACCCAGGTCTTCGAGGGCTCCTTTTGAAGTTTCTGCTGGTACAATTCCACTACCAGATCTTCCACATTCCGGAGCTCAAACTTGTTCTCAATGCCTATCATTCAGAGAATGTAGTCAAGAGGTGTATCAGCAGATTGTACAATAACAGTAGCATAAAACCGACATTACCAAGAGACCAAGAATCCTTGAAATAGTTAATGCCTTACCTGTTTTCTTAGCCATGTGCTTCAGACACCAGTTAACTCTGTGCCAGTCATTAGACTAGAAGGAAAGAAGTATCAGTAGTATATACAGAATACAGTATACCAAGGCCTCCCCATCCTATTCCCATCCTTAACACACTCTTTGCCACTAATTTAATTCTTGCATAATAGACAGTTTTACAATTGTGGTAGCTGAGCCAGAAAATCAACCCCACTTCCATGCCAGTCTTTCATTTATCCTGGAGACATCTTGGACTCCAGGCTTATTTTAGAAGTTGAGCTGGTAATACAGATAAACTGGCCAAGTGCTATCGGATATTAGCTTACATGGGTTTTCCCCATAACTTGGTATCAAAAGCTCTATATCATCTACAGTTTTTCCTACTGGCATGAATGGATCCATGCATAGTAATATTTAAACCATTTGACACAGTTAGCATAGATACTGACAGCCAACATTAGCAGCCATTAAATAAAAATGTCACCCACCACAGTTAAAAGCCCAGTACAAAACAAAGACTTCACTATCATTTTGAAGCTTCTCAGAAACCACCACTGGCTTTGCTTGGTTAGCAACTCAGCAAAAAAAAAAAAAAGCCAGCAGAAGAAAGCAAAAAACTAACTAACTCAAGAACAGAATTATCCTGAAATGTTGTTTTCCTTTAAGAGGTGCAAGTACAAGAAAACAGTTACTCTGCATTGGAACTAGGAAAGTGAAATCTTCAAAAACGGTAATGGAGCAAAGAATAGATGCTCCTATCCTTCTGCTACTCATTAGATTTTTACTAGGAAACACTCCTCTTAGTCATCAAATAAAAGTCTGATTAAGAACTTTGCTTTGAACTAATACTATAGGACTTCTAGAAAAATGCTCTAAGTCTGGAGACACTAGATCATACCTTACAGAACACTGGTGGCCAGCTACCCCGGTTTGGCTGGACAAATTTGTAGAGTTCATGCAATACAAGAGGATAAGCAGCATTTGAGAGTTCAAAGCCAGAAACAGGAATTTTATGAGTGGCATCACCTAATGGAGGTAAAGAGGAAACAAGTGAGAACAGAATGCAAAACCTGGACTTTTTTTTTTTTTTTTAAAAAGGTTCGCTACCTCAAGTCTCACCTCATATCCAGAAGGTAAAACCTATCAGTTTCAGACACTCATTAGAATCTGACCTTCAACGAAAACCCTCTTATTTTCCCAAAATAGTGATGCTTTGGGACTGTGAGCTTATTCTGCCTTTAAAGATCAATTATATAAATATTTGAAGAAGGAAGAAACAATTAAGTTAGATCCTAATTGTTAAACTCCCTGTTCTTCAACACAACAGGAAAGAACTATGAACATGCACACTAGTCAAAGGGAGGAAGGGAAGAAAAAAAAAAAAAAGGTGAAACAGGCCATGTGAAAACAGCAGGGCTAACTGACAGTAGTAACATTTAGCAATGCTGCTAAACATACTGATATTTACTTATTATTTGTATTTATAGAACAAAAAAAAGGTATAAAACTCTCAAAGTCTGAGGGTTCTCAATCTGACTTGAGGATACACTTTTTGATGAAGAGCCACCACTAGTAGGATTAGCCAACTGGATACAAGCCCTCCGCATATTTGCAAGTGCTATTTGCTTTTTAAATCCTTTTCTTGTTCAGCATATGGTTTAGGATTAAAAGTGGTCACTGGGACTGCCATAGCAGGCCGCATGGGGTTACTTTTTCTTAAGATTTTTACTCATTTTAGCACCACCTTCCAGCCTAGAGATTTTCACTGCATTATTTTTATTACCAATTATATCACTATATGGACACATTTCAACTGTCACTGAAAGTCTGTAACCTCCAAGATGGACCTTAACAGCTGTGTAACACTGTACAAAAATGAGCCAGTTTATGACAAAGATCAAGCTAAATGGCATTTCAGGTAGAAGGGCAGCATATAAGCAGCTGACCATGATTAACAGGAATGCAAATTTGAACAAAACATACTATCATTTGTGAAGAACTTAAGCATTCTTTAAAGACCAGTTTTGGTTTTGGTTTTTTAAAAGGAAACAACCAAACAAACAAAAACAGATTCTGGTATATAAGAAGCTATGTGAAATCATGCAACTTTTCCTCTGTTGCTCTACTCATTCTTTTTACAGTTAAATGCAGAGTTCCCAGGGCAAACATCATAGTAAGACGGTTATGACTGGTTTAGGCACAGCAGTGAGACACCAGATTCTGTCCATCCTTACATCCCATTACTTTCCTCTTGTAATACTCACTTGCAGCCTGGCAGTGATACCGAAAGCCACATGGTACCTCTTCTGCAAAAAAGCAGAAAAGAGAAATATGCATTATCAAGCAAGCAGCAGATACAAGAACTGTAAGCTATGAACTATTCTTTACTATAGTTAGTTACTGTAGTTACCCATCTTCTTTGTCCTTGTATAATTAAACATAAATATCAATTATCTATGCACATTTGGATAGACCCTGACTGCCACATTTTACAGGCTGTTGCATAACAGTACATGGGTCCCTATCAACTGCACAGCACCATTAATCCCAATGCACAAGACTGTGCAAAATCCTAACTACACAGCAATAACTTCTTCTAAAGCACTTCACCTGCCAGGTTTTATTTTACTCTTCAAATCTTCAGTCAGTTCTGATGACAAGGGTCATTTTCTACACATACAAACAGAGGACAGCACTTGTTCAGGCAGAATACCTAACCTAGAAATAAGAAATTGCCTTTATTTTGGAAAGCTGAATGGGTCTTACAAGAATTGGATTTAGCAAGTCTCCATCCTGCTCCCAGATAACATAACAAGTTTCCACCCACCTGCTCCTTATTACTCACCAGACACTATGAAGCAATGGAAGTCAGCAATTATACCATCCTGCAGTGAGTATTTGACGCAACCAATCTCACAAGGGAGGAAGCGCTGCTCACAGTGAGAGGGCAGTTCTCCGTGGCTGAGAATGTTCAGGAAATAAAAACTGTTCCCAAGCACAGCTGAAAGAAGAAGTTACTTTCAGAGTTGCTAAAGGGGAGAGCCAGCCTTCCTCTACCCAGTTGGTCCCAGTCAAGAACCAGTGTCCCATTTTACTGGGACAAAAGCTACTAAAACAGACAGAACAACAGTTAGATGAAAGATGCACATAGGAAAAAAGATATATGACAAGATAACAGCAAGACATACAATACTTGCGCAAAAGTTAAGGCACTGGAAGCCCAATTTATCTCCTACTTAACTAATTTCAGATATTGTTCTTTTGTAGATATCAGGGAATAGTTATGAAAAACCAGCAGTGGCCTAAAAGCCATCAACCACCACTGTCCTCCAAATGACCCTTACTTCCCCCATCATCAGTATGGAGGGACAAGAAATATAGATACTAAAATACTTCCAAGTAATAGGTTCCAAGAATACTAGTTAACTGGCTCCTCAAACAAGCCCAGCTTCCACAGTCTAATAGCAAAAAGCAGAGGCTGACCAGAGCCATTTCTTCCAGTATGGAAAGGATGGATTATATCTCCACTTCCCTCACCATCTCTCCCCTTCCTGTTTCCTCTTAAAGAGGTTTGCTTGGTGGTTACACAAGTTATACACACTGATTTGTTGGTTGACTGTTTAGAGTAGGGGAAACCTCATCAACTTCCCCTAGGCCAAATGCAGACCCACCTTTGGCAGGAAAGCAAGTGATGTCAGGGAGTTATGGAGGCAACTCAGCTGTCACTTAACCACCACCACAGAAACAGCTTCAATGTGGCTCCACACACCAGTATTTGATAGTAGCCTCACCCCTACTTGCCCTGCCCTTGAATTCCTGGCCCCTCCAGGAGCTCAATAGGCTGAAGTGGCTCCTTGACCCAGATCTGGAAAGTGATTGACATCCCTTGTTTAAAACATCTTGCAAATATTATTAACATTTTTTACAGGCAAGCTCATACTACAGAGGTAGTGCTTTTACTCTCAGAGGTGAGTTTCAGAGCATGTTGTAAGGGCTAACAATCAATCTTTGGAAATCAACCTTTCTGTACCTAATGAGGTGCTGGCCAGCTAAAAGTGGCATTGATCCTCCCTACTTACTATTTGCATAATTCTAGGCTCACAGGTTTATCATCCAATAACCTTGTCCTCACCTCCTACACCTAATATAAAGCATACAGACTGTAAGTGGGGCAGCTCAGCAGTCCCTGTGCTACGATCTACCCAGGCACCCACACTGATCTAGAAGTCCATATAGCTTACTCCTTAGAGGACTTCTGAGCCGAAGGCAGGCTTAGTCAGCACTGAGTCCAACCCACTCTAAACCAGACTTTTATATCATTCCTGCAGTGCTGGCGTTGGTTGCAAGCATATCAACCCAGCCCAGCAACTCTGTAACTCCTTCCTCCTTAGGGGCTAGCCAGTCCATGCCACTACACATGCTCCTGCTTGAGACCCTTTCCAGGGTACTTCTCTCCCTGCATACATCCTCCCCCCACACCCCACAAGAAAAAGTCTGCACAGAAGTGGACATTTTTAAAACACTATGATGGATTCAGAAGAAAGGCTGCAGGAGCAGGGACCACCATATAATGTGGGGTTTCATCTCCTTCATGATGTGTAACCAGCAGAGGTGCTTGGTTACAAACTGGGGTACCTTGGCTAGGAGCTCAGACTCCTGTACTAGAGGGATCCCCACCTCTACCTCTGGTTGCACCTCCTCCAAGGGCTCCCCAAACCCAGAGGGCCCTTCTTCAGGATAGTCCTATGCTAGAGGGGTCCCACTCCCTTCCTTGGGCTGCATCTTCTCAGTGGACTTCTGGGGTTGTCCCTCTGAACTCTCGACCTCTCATATCCCCATGAAGGCTGCTGGTGGACTAGGTGTTGGGGCCAGTGCTTATCCACATTGTGGAAGGGAAGATGTGGCCACTTTATGAGTTCCTCAAAGCCTTCCCAATCTTGGCTGAAGACCACAAGGTAGGTTAAGGAGTCTGCCGGGCCTACCAAGCTCTGCTTTGTGAGCCTTTCCGCTGACAACAGCGCCCAGGCTCGGGATAGGGTTCTACATCCTCATGGATGCCCTTGGGGTCCAGGAGTAGGGATTTTCTAATAATTGCTTAGGCACATCTCAAATTCACCAAAGCTATTAACGTAGTGCCTTTACCATGACTGGAACCATCAGTTTTGCAGACTGGAAGGCCTGAGCCCATACTTCCGCCATCCATATTTGAGATCCAGATCTACTCCGTGTGTGGGCAATCTTGAGGCAGCCACAGGCGAAACCACCTTACGGCTAGAGGGGGAATTCCCCTGGGTGCGAGGTCCCCTGCTTCCTGGCCCTTTTGGTGCTGGCTGGAGTCAAATCTTCTAGTTCAGGGAAATGGGCTCACGGGTCCCCATCCTAGGTCAGTGGAGGCCCCAGTCTCCAGGGTTGAGGGTTCCTTGCCCTGACTGGAAACGCAGCTCCAGTTGGCACTTCAAGTACTCCGCTTTGTCTGGCTGCCTGCCCTTGGAGCTAGTCTTGGGCCTCAATATGTCCAGGTCTTCTTGGAAGTAGGCCCTCCAGAGGGTTCTACTGCCAGGTATTGCTCCATCAAGCCTTTGCCACCACCTTGGGCTGATACCACAATACCCAGCTTCTACCCCCAAGGGGCGGTATTCAGATGACCGTTCAGGAATTACCCCCTCCACCTGCTTCCCCATCCCATCATTCAGTTTGGATCAGTGCCAGCTCCAGTCCCTCAACTGCTGGGCAAGAAGGCAGGGTCAGCCTCAAGGAAGGTAGCACTCTGTGAAAGCACTATCTGAAGGTCTCATCTGAAGTGTTAAGGATGTCCAGCACAATTGCTTTCACTTCCTAGTAATTCACAAACGATTTCAGCAACAAGATCCCATTTGGTCAGCAGGGTTGTCTCGGATAGATACAGAGACAAGGTCACTGCCCGTTGCTTTGGAGGCTATTGTTTGGCAGCTGTAACTCTCAAATGTCTCCAGCATAGTTTGGGGTCATCAGTTGGTCCCATCTTGGTCAGCTGGATGGGAATGTTCTGACCTGTAGCCAGCTAGAGGGACACTGTTGGTCCAAGTGGTTGCTATAAGACCCCAGTCTTCTGCAGTAGCTGTTGCCACTGGTTTTGAACCACTAGGTCCTTAATTACTTTCCGCTGTTGGACAGTCATCTATTCCAGCAGCATTTCCATCTTTTCATATCCATGGTTTGAGGGTTGGGAAGGGCATAATGGGACACATTGTCTGTGATTTGTAGCAGGGGTTAGGTTCACTAGATTGCCCACATTCTCCTTAAAAAAAAAAAAGGGTAATGAGCCACCTGGTACCTCTGTTATAGGCTACCTGGCACCTGCATTGACAGGGGTGATGCGTAAGGGGTGTACACAGGTGCACATTCACCCCGAGCATGGCGGTGAACACCCTGCAAAAAGGCACTGTTGACACTGTCAGCAGTGCCTGTGGGTGGTTGCCGCTCACCACCCCACCAGCAGCGTCTGCGGGTGGTCCACAGTTCCCTGCTTACCACCACTGGGTTCCTGCTGCCATGCCCCCCCCAGCTGCCAGGGGCACATGCTGTTCATGTACACTGACTTGAGAATCCAAATGGATTACTCCTCAGGGGGTGTTTGACCAGGAGCCAGGTTTAGGCTCAGTGCAAGGAGGACTCGGTGCTGACCAACTCCTATCTTTTATACCACTAGGCCTGGCATTGGCTGCAAGCACACCAGGGCAGGGCCAAATCAGCCCAGTAACTTTAACCCCTTCCTCACCAGGGGCTAACCAGTCCAAGCCACCAGATACAAGCCTAGCTCAGGCCCTGTATATCCCCAGTGAAATAGCATTTCTGTATCATTTCTACTACCATGAAATAGTTTCTAATCCTTTCAAACCTTAAAGGCCATATTCCATCCTCAATACATGCATATGGATCCTATCAAGTTTAGTGGGAGTTATGGCACAGAACAGAATTTGACCCAAAGCATTGTGAATTACATTTATATGACAGGACAATGACAATCCTAATTTTTACTAGGTCTGGCTTTTGCCAGCATATGTCTAATAGATTTGAATATTTGTTTTTTCCCCCCATTTCCTCCAGCTAGGCCTGAAAAGCAGGTTGTAAGTTATTTGTATAAATGAACAAGATTATGATAAGAATCACATTGCTTTCAAGTTACTCTACCTTGATCATTCCTCCCTGGAAGATTAGCGGCATTTGGAAGAGTTGGGCTTTTCTGTATTCGGATGGGCAGGTGTGCAGGAATCGGAGAAGTGTGACTGGACAGC
Organism: Crocodylus porosus; assembly: GCF_001723895.1. Lineage (NCBI taxonomy): Eukaryota > Metazoa > Chordata > Crocodylia > Crocodylidae > Crocodylus > Crocodylus porosus. The sequence goes on from NW_017728906.1 coordinate 12,202,607, forward strand.
TGGAGACAAGAAAGGTAGTTGAATATACTACCAATTCTGCTCCTACCAAACCAGGAGAGGACCACCACATAGCTCAGGGCTGTCCAAATGGCAGCCCGTGTGGGTTAATGTGGGCTCTTACTCAACTGCCACCCCTGATTGCTCTAGCTGCTGCTTCTGCAGCCAGGGTCTCTAAACACCCCCTTCCACCCTTAGCTTTTGCTTCCAGCTCTGGCCCTGGGAGGCACAGAGCTCACACTACCAGGAGACCCTCGTGAAGTGCAGTGAGAGAGCTGAGGTAGAGGGCTGCCATCCACCCACATTGCAGCTATTTGAGTCTGGAATGGGTCACACCCCCTCTGGCCACAAGTGCCATGTGTATGTGTGAAGGAGGGAAGGGGTAGAGCTGTGCATATGTTACAGGGGAAGGTGGTATAGTCCAGGGGTCCATGGCTCACTCATAGCTGCTTAGAATTTGGACAGCCCTGACAGGCCTTGATTCACCCTGTATAAAAAGCATGAAACATCTCCTTGTAGCCCCTTTTAACCTTACTGTGTTCTGCAGTCTCAGTATGAACCTGCAGACAGGACAAACATGTTTTCTCTTCTTGCACAAAGGACTTCACCTTAGAAGTAATCAGTAAGTCTTAGAAGTTTGTCTATAGATCTCTAAAGTACTGAAAAGGTGGAGAGACTATATCCTTCATAAACTGTGCCTTTTCTGCTATGATCAGTGGCAATCCAGAAAGCTGTAGTTTGAAAAGAGTGCATTCTACCAATGGTAAGAAACTAGAGAAATTCTGTTTGCCTATTCCTTGATGAGACACCAAAAGCAATGAATTATATCAAACTCATACAGTATTTCTACAAATCACATTCCCCTTTTCTGCCATGTAAGAGAGATAGGGATTTTCACAGGATTAGGTCTGCTCTCACATCTGCAGTCTCTTCCAGTTAAGGAAGCATGACCTAGGGTCTCCAGTGCACTAATCTACTAATTTCTTCAAACCAGGACCATCCAGGACAGATACTTGGCAGCACTTAACAACTGCAGAATCACCAAAACATATTAGTATTAGAAACAACAGCTATTACCATTACTTGCAAGATTTTAAGGGCATGTTCACCTCATTGTAGGCACACAATTTGCATGATACGCGAGTAAATGCAACACTAGCGGTAAGCAAACCTCATGGAAGAAAGCAGGTTCTGCCTGAGCATTTAATTGCTCTCGCACAGAGAAATCTGCAATGCCATTTTAAAGTAAAGAAGTTATAAGGCTTGGGAGCTTGAACCCAGTGGGCATGTAAGACAACAGAAAGCCACAATAAAAACATGCTACTTGACAATGCCAAGAGAAAAACAAACTTTTTTTTCTGAAAAGGTAGAGGCACAAACTGTTAATCATTTCCTAGTTAACTGAGGTTATTGTGGCCATTTGCCAAGGTATCAACTTAACACTTACTCAAAGAGCAAAGCTCATCTGAAAAAAAAATCAAGTGAAGCTTCTATTAATACAGGTATTGGTTTCCATTTATTACTGCATATATAAACAGTGTAAATTGATAAAAGCCAAATTTGCCTCCACTAATCTGGTATAAAAAAAGCTGAATTTTGGTTAATATGGTGCAACTGTTTTACAACCACACAGTCCCTACAGCTCCTAGTCCAACTGCCTGTCACCTTCAGCCTCAAGTACTTTCACAGCAACTATTTTAACACTTTTTGTCACCATCACTGTTAGTCTGAGTGTAGTTTAGTTCCAAAGCCCTGGTAAAGTACACTGCTGTAAAAGCTTGGAACAATAAAATTCAGGCTCTCTTCCACTTCAGAACAAATGCATGGCGAAAGTAACTAGATAAAATAGTTTTGCACTGATGATTAGTTACGAACATTTCTGGGCTATGGAAAAAAAGGAGCAAAGTCTAATCGCGGCAGTAGTTTTGGTCTGTTTATTTTAAAAGATGTTAACAGACACCATTTAGGCTTTTGCAAGTTTACAGTGTAGTCCTCTACCACAAATGTGGACCGATCCTGGCTCCTGTTCTGCTCTCCCGTCCTCCAGAATAGAAGCATGGAATCTGGGTGGACCAAAACTCTCTCACCAGTTACCTGTTTTCCTGATGCATCAGTGGATTTTGCTGATTTCCACTGACGAGCCATTTCCGTATATTTCTCCTTTTCATCTTCAGTCAGCAGCTTTGAGTAAAATTAATTGTTACACAAGTTAGTTCCTGCTAATAGGGTAAATGCATTTCACAAAGCAGAAAGTTCTTTGACTAGCAGAGGGGACAATACAGCATTGCTAATCAGAGGCTGGAGTGGGGTGTTATATCAGGCAAAATACACCTTTCTAATGGTACCAATATTTTTATTCTTTGGCTTTGATGGGAGAGACAGATAGGACTGTCATTCTAAGAAGGAAAAAGAACTCTAGAAATGTAACTCAGGGAGTGCATCTATTTTATTTTTGTCTTTCATTTCGAACAATTTGCGTTCCCGGGCCCGCGTGGGGGTGGGGTGAGGACTGGGCTGTGAGGTCGTTACCGGCACAAGGGCCTGTGCTCGTCTGGGGGCCACATCTGCCCGGGCGCTTCGACTATTAGAGCCCCTTCCCCCCCAGGGACCGCCTGCGCTCACCGCCCAATCCTGGGAGCAGTAGGGGATGGCGTCAGCCACGCGCGCGACGGGCAGGCCGAGCCGCCGCAGCTCGGGCAGGCGGTGCAGCACGAAGAAGTAGTAGGCGTTGCGGGCGCCCTTGCGGTTCGGCATGGCCGGACGCGAAGCCGCAAAAACAAAGCACGCAGAACCTCCTTCTGGCTCTGCTTTAGGCGCCGCCGCCGCCGCCGCCGCTCATCCTCGCCCTCTCGCGCCTCAAAGAGCCAATCGGCAGGCTTCCAGAGCCGGCCCAGGCTTCCCTCTTATTGGCCACCGAGCGACGCGGCCCAAGAGGGAACATCCAATAGGAAGGGGAAGGGGGGAGGCTAGCGTGAGGAAACGCCTTATCGCCCCAGGGCATGCCGGGACTCGTGTTATTTGCGTCCATCCCTCAGCGCCCGTCTGAGTTGAGTTCAGGTACCGCGTGCTGAGCGTGCCTATGGAAGCCGGGCTGCCTGCGGGCGCTTAACCCACTAGCGATTGTCTGCGCGATGTCCCTCCCTCGTCCACCCTCCGTTATGCTTGGAAGCTGAATGAGCTACGCCTGTTCAGCCTGGAGAAAGAAGACTGAGGGAGGGTCAGGTTGCGTGGAGAGGCTGTGAAACCCCTCACCCATTCTTGCATTGCTTTTAAGAGTAGGGAGGCCAAGGACAACAGGGTTGCCATGGTGGGGAGGGGAGAGAACCAAAAAGGTCGGCAGGTCAGATGATGGGTACAGGAAAGGGAGCAGGAAGAAGAGAGCCAGATCAGGCGGGGAGCAGAAAGCAGTGTGGCAGGTTGGATGGTGGGCACAGGGAAAGGAGCAGAAAAAAGAGGCAGATCAGGCAGGGGGCACAGGGAGAGTGGCAGATCAGGCAGGGAGCACAAAACAGAGCAGCAGGTTGGACAGGGAAGGGAGCAGAAAACGGAGTGGAAACTTGGCTGGGAGCACAGGGAGGGGGCAGAAAGCAGAGCAGCAGAATGGGTGGGAAGCAGGCAGGGGAAGGGATCAGAGTGGCATCTGAGGAGGGTCCTGGGCTAATTTGTGGCAGACCCTTGGGTGGGATGGTTCAGTCTCCTTGAATGGTGGAAGGGTTGGACTACACCTTCTGCGGTCCTTTCCCACCCTACTAGTCTTATGATTCTGTTATGGAAATAGCATATTTCCCCTCTACACCCATAACATAGAATTGAGCTTTACCCCTTTGAGACTATCCATTTACCGTTCACTAGCTTAAGCCTGACCTGTGTAGTATGTCTCTGGTGGCAATTAGTGCTAACGGCTGTCCTTCCCAACTGTACAAGTCAGTCTGCTAGTGGTGAACGTGTGCTTCAACTATGCCCAGTATGCCTCATTTCAGTACTGTGCTGTGTAGATTGTGCCAGCATGGGACACAGGACTTCCTTGCACTGGGGATTGTCCACAGGCAGGTGGGATACAAATATGATCCATGGGTTAAACCAAGGTTGTTCAGCTTTTAAGTGGCTGGGGGCTGCATGCCCTGTGGGCCACACCAGCAGGGGCCTCACGTTGTGTGGGCTGCACCAGAGCGAGCCCTAAGGTCCCAAGCTGCATGTCACATAGATATGCCTTACCCACTGTGCCATGTTCACATGCAGGTACCCTCTGTTAGGGAATCCCTCCCTTCCTAGCAGGGGTAGGTGAGTAACCCACAAGTCATTTTACATGCCAGGTAAAACCCAAGTGCCACTCTTTATTATGAGGAAAAATTAATAACACAGAGAAATCATTACAACAAGCTTCTGAGCTGCAAGTGTGTTGGGCTGGAGGAAAGGTACTCCACACCCTATCCCCTGATAGGTCTCGGGAACCCCACCCTGCATTCAGGTTGGTGAGACTGCCTCCTTTATCGGGTCCTCAGCCTTGTCCTCCCTGAAGCAGTTCCACTTGGGACCCGACTCTTCTCATCGTATGTACCCCCCCCCATCTTCTCCAAGAGGGGGAGTTCACTTTTAGCCTTACTGCCTTTTCTGAAATTAGAGCCAGCTGTTATCTCATTTTTTGCAAGCAGTTATTTCTTAAAATTAGAATTGTTATCTTGGCATTCTGCTAGGCATGGGACTTTCCAGGGCAGAGGGACTGTTTAGGGCAGTTCACCTTTTCTGCATTAGCAAGCATCAGCAGATGCATTAGGTCATAGCTTCGGTGAAACTGACCACCCCCTTTAGGGTGTCAGGTTGGCCTCCCCCCAGAAGGGTCTCTGGGCTAGGCCTGGTTTGGGCCTAACACCCTCCTACCACTGTGTTACCTGTCTTTGCTGTACCACATGCCCACTCATGCACTAAGCAAGCATTATCCCCACCCCCGCAAACACACCTTCCATTGCCCATACCATGCACTGCGCTTCCCTGCTCCCTGGGATGGGTAGGAAGTAGCTGCTGGAGAAGGGAGTGGGAGTTCAGCGCTCCAACTGCTGTTGCAGCCGGGAACATGGGGCTGCAACATGGGGGCTGCAACATGTAGCCTGCCTGCTGATTGAACAATAGGTGTAGTGGTAAAGGCCAAAGTGTGTGTAAGGGCAAAAGGGTTGTAAAATTTAGTACAAGGGGTGGTCCTTCTTTGGGGTGGGCTAGGTGTTTGACCGTAGGGCCTATGGCAGTTAGAAAAGGAGTCCAGGACAACTGGCTGTATTTTAAGGAGGCCCTTCTAAGGGTGCAGGAACAAGTTTCCCAGCGTGACAGAAGAAAGGGAAGTGCAACAGGAGATCAGTCTAGCTAGACAGCAATCTCTTCATGGAGGTGAAACTCAAAAAGGAACCTATAAAAAGTGGAAACTCGATTATAGTACTAAGGAAGAATATAACAGCATTACATGGGCATGCAGGGAGAAAATTAGGAAGGATGAGGCACAATTTGAGATGCAGCTGGTAAGGGACATAAAAGGCAATAAAAAAGGATTGTACCAGTATGTCAGAAGTAAGAGAAAGACCAGAGAAACCATAGAGAAACCATAGGTTCCTTATAGAATGCAGAAGGCAATTTAGTTATGGATAATGCAGAGAAGGCTGAAGTATTTAATGCCTTTTTTACTTCAGTCTACACGCATAGGGGCAGCTACCAGATTACAAGTGCAGCTGGCAGCGAAGATAGGGAAAGAGACAGACAGCCTAGGGCAGTAAAACTGTTTAGGGAATATTTGGAGAAGCTAGATATTTTCAAGTCAGTAAGCCCAGATGGGATGCACCCTAGGATACTGAAGGAATTGGCTGAGGTAATTTCAAAGCCATTAGCTAACCTCTCTGAGAACTCATGGAGGTTAGGTGAGGTCCCAAATGATTGAAAAGGGGAAAATATATTGCCCATCTTTAAGAAAAAGAAGAAAGAAGATATGGAGAATTACAGACCCTTTTCTCCTAAAGTAACATAGTCTCCTGACCCCTGTTACAGGGTGACTTGATAACAGTCTTCAAATACTGAAGGGCAATTACAGAAAGAATGGAGATGGGCTTTGGAAGAGTCACTCATTAAACAAAAAGGGGCTCTGACATCATTCTGTTTGGAGCAGGTGCTCCACTAGAACGGTACAGGAATGAAAAGCTCATTGGTTAGCATCTTTGTCCCTTTTTTCTCGCTGCTTCAGGGATTCTCATCTGCTTGGCTTCTCTGTCTTGAAATGCCATCAACAGACCTTACTCTTATGCCCTGCCAGGAGTCTGGCTATCTGTTACTGGTTCCCAGGAGGTCCCCTCCTTCCCTATTGTTAAATTCTTGCATGCTTATCCAACCTTCTTTTCCCTGCCTGGTAGTGGACTTTGTCCTTCTCGTCAGCATCTTCCTGTATGTGTGCATCTTTGATCTCAAGCAGTAGGAAAAGGTCCAGAACAGCTGCATGGGGCTCACTGTCAGCCTCACTATCAGGAGCTGCCCAAGGCTTTATTTTCATGTGATAACTTTTAGTGGCAGTAGAAATAAACAAGATGCTTCCTTTAGTGTCACATTGGTTTAAGTGCCTGTACAATACAACAGAAGGGAAAACCAATAGGCAAGACATACTTTATAGATTCATTTTCTCTCTAGAAGCTGAAAGTAGGGAAGTGGGGAAGGGACCATTTAAAGAGTCCAAGAAAGTGCAGAAGGCTGATTGGTCCAGTGGTCTCTGGGTTTTAGGAGATTTTAGTTTCATTATTTCATTATTTCTTTTACTACAAATGTCCACTGTGACCTTGTATGAGTCACTGAAGACTTCTTGGGCCTTAGTTGCCCATACAATGGCAACAATAGCACTTCTCTACCACACAGGAATATTGTGAGGATACATTAAAGATTTTGAGGTTCTCAGGTGCTACCGTGGTGGGTATAAGCCACCAAGGTACATAAGCTAGCTATCCAAGACACGCTGTGTACTGGTGAGTTATCTGCAGCTGATACTAATGGATGCATATTTGAAGAATCTCATTAGGAGCCAGATATGGAATCCCTGGCTGTCTCTACTCCTTTTTTTCCCTCCCTCTGGTCTCTCTATCACAAATGTGGGCTTATGTCTGTACATATATATAAGGACATTGTTCTCTGCAGTGATTTGCTTGCTTCTACCATAGCAGTCACCAAGGGAAGAAAGTGCATGCCCCTACAGAAACCTCTCTGTATGGAATTCTGCTGACTCCTTGCAATGGATAGATGATCCAGCTCTGGCTCCCTCCCAAAGGGTGACAGCTGTCTTGGATTTGTGTCCTTTCCCACCCCCTCAACACAACAAATACATTTCTCCATAAAAGCCTCCGCATCCTCATTCACACTTCAGCCTAGAATAAGTCCCAGAAATAAACAACTTGTTTTGTTCATGTTCTGCTTTCTTTTGGAGAGTGGTATCATCTGCTACCAAGAGTGCCACTCATTTCTTCCTCCAGCAAAAGTTCATGCTGTCCAAAGAAAATTGAATTCTCAGAAGTCAGTGGGGAATGAAAAACTTAGTTGGGTTTAAATTTAGGATCACTTTATGAATAGGTTCATGTGACCTAGGAGTTGCCTTCCATTCTACGTTCCCACATTCTCTTAGATTCATGGCTTATCCTAGACATGCATGTACCAGCTACAATATCCTCTCTTCTGCTGCCAGATCACCAGGAAGCACTGCTTTTTCCTTCTAATGGAGGTCATAATCATAGTGACCCATACATTCCTCTTCTTCAGATTAAATTATTGTAACTAATTATATCTGGGGCTGAAGAGAGAAGCTATAAGCAGGACCGTATGACTGGCCCTGTTAAGTATGAATTGTATTAATGGAACTGCTAGTGTACAGGGTGTGCTTGCACAAAGTGGTAGGTGGCTGATTCCATTGGCAGGGTTTTAGAGCTACCTGGATACAGCTCTGACTTATTCTTGGAGGCCTTGAACTTCCCATGGCAGCTCTAGGGTGGGTCTATATGTTGGCTGCTGTGGACCACATCATGTATTTCATGTATGTCAAGAATGAGCCCCATTGTGATAAGCTCCACCAATACATTAGGGAAATGAATTAAATGGGTTTAATTTTTTGCACTTCTTTTTAACCACTTTCACAGCTTTGGAAAACTAGCTAGGTTTGGAAGTATTTCCTCCTACTTCAACATCAAATAACTGAAAAAGGAACAAAGACACAGACCTGTGTGCCTAAATAAAGAAACCTGGGCATGGAGTGTGTGTTTTCATCCACCAATGCTAGGTCTATTATAGGACTCCACTGTCTTGTAAAACATTGCTCCTAGCAGTGCATCTCTGCATGTTCATTTCCATTCTTCTTCGAGCATGTTCTGTTCTCTCATGCACCGTTTTGACTTGGCAGCTTTGACAGCCTTGCATCTTCTGTCAGGAATCCCACAACTACCCAGCTCTTAATCACTCTTTCTTCAAGGGGTAAATTAAGGATAACAAGGTTTGGTTAATTTATAAAAAAAAAGAGTCAGGGGTTATGTCTCATAAAGCTTAAAGTGTGGCTTGAGAGTAAAATTTACAAGCAGACCAAGGAAAGGGTGTTCTTGGAAAAAAACCCCAGGACGCAGTGGATCATCTTCAGTGTGACATTACTACAGCTCGGTGGGCTGGCATTCTTCTCTAGCACCCAGCTGTCTTTTCCCCAGAGTCCACAAAGCTTAACCATTCATGTGTTTTCCCTTTAACGAAGCTGGCAAAGTTTTCTGGCCTGTTCATGTTGATGTCCAATAACTCTTGAAACATAGGGCAAGGTCCGGAAGACTGGAAGAAAGTAATACTGTGCCCAAATTTAAAAAGGTTAAGGCTTCAATCCAAGAATGGACTTGGGCACCTATAAGTTAGGTATCATCCTGCCGAGTGTTTAAATGCTTGTTCCAAGAGTAGAATCCCAGAGAGAGGTGCAAAGACTCCCAATATAGTCTTGGGGGGAGTTAGAAATGGATCCCTAATGGAGTCCAGAAAATCTGTGCTTCACATAGGAAACCACTTAGAACTAGCCAGTATGAAATGTGCTAAGCATCAGGGTATATCTGAGATTCTGCCGATCTTGGAGCTTAGATGCCTGAATCAGGACTGCAGGGAGATGTCTGCATCAGGGGCAGTCCAACCATTAGGCAAACTAGGCAGTTGCCTAGGGCACCAAAATTTGGGGGGCGCCAAAATTATATGCAGAACAAAATAACAGGAACATCGTTCTAAATAACAGCCCTGGCTGGCTACAGCTCCACCTTGGTCTAAGACCTTTGGTTCGGTAAGGGGAGAAAGACCTCTGAAAAGATCTCAGAGGAAATATCACTAGAATCATGACTCCTAACTTTTGGGTGCCAAGGTACACAGTGGTGGGGGCACCGAGGTACACAGTTCGCCTACGGTTCCAGTTACCCTTTGACTGGCCCTGGTCTGTATCAAAACATAGCCAGAGTTTTAAGTCATCCCTTGAGGGTTAGTGCATCCAAACATTCTTTCAGAGAACTAAACAGGGCTTACTCTTTGCATATTGTGGTGGATGCAGCTAGTGGTGCTGTGCACCTTTTCTCTAAGTGTACAGTTATTAGAGGACTGGCCCAGGAGGTGAGAGATCTGAGTTCTAGGCACTCTTTGGTCTGAGGGGGTTCAAAAACCACTTTCGCCATCTCCTTGGAGAGAGCCCTACCCACCAGACAGTTGGCTAGGATGGGATGACGGCATCCTTCACCCCTCCTGTTGAAGTTATGTCTCTGTACATGTAAGAAAATGTGGGAATGTGAGATTCAGAGGCCAGGTGCAGGATGAAATCCAACATTGTAGCCTAGTGGTTAAGGTACTTGCATGACAGAGGTGTGTTCTGGTTCCCATTTCCAAGTATTTCTGGGCTTTTTATTCAATAATTGTTTCATATAAAACACATCAAGTGCTGGAACGAGAGACCAGATCAGGGTAGGATTTCTTCTACCCAGGAGAGTGTCCTGGCCATTGGGCTACAAAGTCATGCCTTTCTTCACGCTTAAAGAGGAGCATTGTGGAGTTCCCCCATCCACCTTAGTTTATAGCTGCTGGTTAAAACACTCTTCCAGGAGCTGAGAGATCCAAGTTTGACCCCCTCAGGCTGAAGAAGACATGGAACTTGGGTTGTCCATTTGCTGGGCAACTACTTTAGCAGGCTATTCTATAAAAGGTGGGAACCATCTGTTCTTCCTAGAGAGGGGCCCTGTCTAGTCACTTGGCTCACAGGTGCTCCAAGCATGCCTACTAGATCAGGCTTCTCAGATTATTTAGACACTGCCTAATTTCTGGATCCGAACAGAGCTCTTGGCACCGAACTCTCCAGTGTAGTTTATACATGGGTAGGTACAGAAACAGAATGCAGGCATGCAGGAAAAGTTCAGGTCAGGGAGGGAGGTTGCATGAGGTGTGAATGACTTCAGAGTTGTGATATTTTGTTTCACAGTTTTGAACTATTTCACCTAAAGCTTGGTTTAAGTTCTTCTATGAATCCAGTCCTAAATAAGACAAACAAGGTAATTATAGCCCTGTCAGCCTGACACAGATAACAGGTAAAATAATGGAATAGCTGATACAGGACTTGCTGTAATAAGGAACAAAAGGAAGATATTATAATTAATGCTAATCACCTTGCATTTATGGAAAATTGATTCTATCGAATTGACTTGTAATTTCATAAGAAACAATATTAAGTTTGGCTGATAAAGGTAGCAGCATTGATGTGATCTATACCAACACTTGAGAGGCATGTGACTTGGTAGCCCATGACATTTTGATTAAGAAACTAGAAGATGCAAGATCAATGCAACAGGAGGGGCATCCTAGGGTCGCCATGCTCTCCCCTAGCGCCTCTTACCATGTCCAGTTGGTCTACAAAGCACGCTCAATTCTCACCTACCACATCTTTGATGTCAAATGTACATCATAGGGAGGCTGCCTCTTCATCTCCCTGGACACAGTTTTCCTCCTGTACATTAGCCCTGTTTTAGTAATGGGTGTTCCTGCGCACCCCAGCCTTATGGGTTATGCATAGCTCCAACCACTCCTTTACCACACCCCAAGCCTCACTGACGTACCAGATGTTGTTTGGTCTTATAATCTCTTTGACGCTCGGGCTCCCCGCAGCCCTATCTCACACCGCACCTCTTTAGGCACTCAGGCTCTCCGCAGTGTTTGTCTCAGAATTGCTGCCCCCCCTTGTCAGGGGCTGGGGTTCTCACTCTGCCATGGGTCCCCTTATGAGGCCTCCTCCTTCCCCTTATAGCCTCTCCCAAGCCACCAATGTAAGTAGTAAACACAAAACACAAGCCCCTAGACTGTAACATAAATTTCTGCCCCTCAGCTAAACATCACTCAAGCCACCACCAAGGATGCTCCATCCCTCACCCATACCAAACTGGCTGTGCATTTTGGCCTCTTCTCTTTTTTCACTCCAGCAGAGCTCCTTCTCCTTTGGCTACCAGCAGGGAACTGCCTGCCTGGCCTCAGCCTGGGAGTTGTATAGGAACCAGGCCTTGCCCATTCTGGTCAGCTGACTGCTAACAGGGATGGGTCACTGGCTCCTTCAGGTTGCCCTAGTGACTTGCACCTGGGCTCCTTCATTACTGCTCCACAAGTAGCAGGTACCTCAGTGCCCTGCTACAACCAACATGGCACACTTTAAAAGATTTAAACCCAGCTCATGATGTTTCAGGATGTAATTGTGAATAGAATTGCTGACTTTGAGTGTTTTAAAAGAGGCCTGGCTGGATTGGTTCTTGACCCTACACCATTTAATATTTTTATTGCTGTCCTGGAAGAAAATGTGAAAACATTATCAATGAGATTTGCTGATGACACAACGGCTGAAGGGAGTGATAAATAACAAAGGAGGACAGGTCACTTAGCACCTTCTGGATCACTTGTTAAACTGGGCATAAGCAAACAATATGTTATTTAATGTATCCTAATGCAATGTTATAAATCTAGAATAAAAAAATAGAGGCCATATTTACTAGATGGGGAGCTCTATTGAAAGGAGTGACTTTGAAAAGGACTTGTGAGTCATGGTGAATAATATGAATTCCCAATGAGATGCCGGGATGTATAAATAGAGAAATATCAAATAGGAGTAGGGAGGTAGCATTACTTCTGTAGCAGTCATGCTAGCGCCAAATACTGGAGTACTGTGTCCAGTTCAGTTCAAGAAGGATGTTGCAAAATTGGAGAAGGTTCAGAGAATTAAAAATGATAAAGGGACAGGAAACAAGTGTTAAACTCAAAGGAAGATGCACGAAACTTTGTCTGTTTATCAAAGAGAAGGTCACAGACTGACTTGATTGCAGTCTTTAAGTACCTGCCATGAGGAAATTTAACAAGAGGTCTCCTAAGTGTAGCCAACAAAAACATAACAAAATCCAATGGCTGGAGGTTGAAACTAGACAGAACTCAGCCAGATTTGAAATTAAATGTTTTAACCATTGAAAGTAATTGGCCTTTGGAACATTTTACATTAAGTGGTGGATTTCCCATCTCTGGACATTTCTAAACCAAGATTGGATGCTCTGTTTCAAACAGGAATTAATTTGGTGAAGTCCTGTAGTCTGTATTATTCAGAAGGTTGGCCTAGCTGATCACAATGGTTCTTTCAGGATTTATAATCTAAGAATTCCAACTATATATAAATATAAACCTACGCTTCCTGCAGTTTGTACTATACACACCCACGCATAAAAAAACACTATCTGCTTCTCTGTTGCAATTACACACACAGCAGTGTTTTTTTGTCTTGTATTTATATACTGTGTGGCTTTGAATACAATGGGAAAAAAATTAAAATATTAGTCTGGGAGCAGCCATTTTATGTCTGTATGGCTGCGGAGTAAAACAACAAGTTTTATTTCTGTTATGAAACTAGTGTGTTATTTTATGTGAGAATCTCAAGTTTCATCCTGAAAAGCTGCAAAGAATCACTGTGACCTTGGTACCTGGAAAACAATCCTACGTAGGGTGTGTTGTTTATGCAGAAGAATAACCATGTGCTTTTGAAGCACCACCAAAAATACTTTAGGTTGTTCAAAATTTATCATCAAAGCAGAACGTAGAGGATCCATGCTTCATTGTGATACAAACTGAGAATGCATTTAATATTTTGATACTGTAAATCACCTACTTAGAAACAGACTCATTGCATCCACTGTACTTAGTCTCTTAAGTTTGGTGGAGAGTGAAAGCTTCACACTGTTATGCTGTCAAATGCAGGCAGACAGCCCAGGAACAACAATATTTACAGAGACATACACTTCAGCAATCTTTTGCTGCGATGCCTCCAGCAATGAAAGCAAGATTCCAATTTAATAAAACAAATGAAGAAAAGGAGGGAGATTCCAATTGTGCCTGTCCTGAAGAGGCTTAATGAACACTCTGAATCTAATGGTTTATTATATTACACCTTTTTTGACATGCTGATCTCTATGTACTCAAGCAATACAGCAGCATCTATTGGCTGACTCTGGCTTCACATAGCAGAAGGCTGTTGAAAACAGTTTCTATGGAAATTGCTGCAAGAAAAATTCAGAGGACTGAATGAATGTGCAAAAGTGTGCAGGAAAGCAATAGAGTTTTCAGGAAAAATGGCAGGTTTTCAGGAATGTTATTGAAGTGGGTCATTCAGAAGTGAGGCGCTAGTTAAAGATGTCAGGGTGTTAAAAAGGATGTGCCATATATATCTGTAACAAAAAGTGTTTGCTAGAGAGTGTGGAAGATGGGGAGGGGAGAAATAGCCACCAGAACAAGAGAAAAAGTCAGTATTTCTTGGAGAATGACTTAGAAAAGAAATAAGTTGGATATTGTCACTATTGTTTACATGACTGTGTGACTCCATTTCTGAAAAGATAACTGCTTCCAGATGGGTTTAGGCATCATTTGTAGCAGTGGATTATAACGTGGTATTATTCCACCCCAGTTGTGCTGTGGTGGGAATAGGCATGGATGATCTAAGTGTGCTCATGGGGAACTAGAAACAGATTTTTAGTGATATCTGCTGGACCAACTGTATAGTGGGGTGAGCTGCTGGACATGGCTTTGGGCATTAAGTGCCCTTTCTCAAGTCTAAGCCTTTCCTAGCAGGAGTGAGGGTCAGGCACAAGCATGGAGGGGCAGACAGCAGGGGACACATGGCAGAGGGGCAGGCACAGGCAGGCCTCAGGGTCAGGTCGGAAAATGAATTTAGGATGACCTTTCCCTAATTAGATTCTATATGTGGAAAATTATAACAAATCTAATGGGGGGGGGGGTCATCTTAAGTTGGAAGTTGTCTTGGATATGGATAAATATGGTAGTTGCTTGCACAAGTAGGACACCTCGATGCCATTTTCACCCCACAGCAGTCTGGGTTTGGCAGAGACTGCTCCCTCATTGATTTCCTATGACATTATGTTTAATTTGATCCGGTGAGCACTGTCCCCAAGTCAGTACTACAGTTTTGTAACAGTTTTGTTGTACCCATAGCTGTCCTTGCTGGAGGAGTGAGGCTCTGAGAGAGCTGTGGGAAGGTAAAAGGGTAGTCCCAGGGAGAGCAGAGAGCTGGAGAGAAGAGTAATTCCAGGGAGGACCCAGTGGAGTCTGAGGAAGGACAAAGAGAACTGCAGTAACACAGTAAATACTATTTGGAGCTTAGCAATCCAGTGTGCTGTTTGAGATATTAGCACCCTGTGTGCCCTCTCACCTGCTTTTTGAGCAGCACCCTGTCTGCCCTCTCACCCCACTTACCAGAAGCTGAGCAAAGAAGGAGCTGTCTGAGGTGGGGGTGCTATGGATTGCTGGGAAAGCCAGGGACCAAGAGGAGCCAGGGTCTCAAAGCCAGAGGTTTGCCCCTCAAGAGGCCATGCCAGGGTTGGCTTCAGGGGTCTTTCAGGGGAGGGAGACTGAACAAAGCTTTGTTTTGGGGAGTCCCAAGACAGAGCTTCCCTTTGAAATGGTGTGGTTTGTGACATTTCAGGGGCAAGATTGTGTCATAGGCCATCAGACAAAAGGTCTAAGTCAGTCTGGAACATCTAGCTAAGGCAGGATTCCTGTCATCTGTCATATATACCAAATTGGCAACCCCCATCTAGTGAAAAAGAGGCAGCCTCAGCCTATATGGACATTTCAAAGTAACGATAAATCCAGCGTTGCATGCATAACAATACCACTTCCTTGTATTGAAAAGCTTTCCTTCCTTAGCCGAGTCAAAAGTTTAGCAAAACTGGCATGAGCCAAACTTACTTGTGTACACTAGTGGAGGAAAAATATCTAGGCGTGGCGAACAGTAGTGACACATAAGGGGTTTTACCAATCTAGTGTCTGTCATCTAGGACAACATCAACAGCAGCCTTGTTCCAGGAGGTTACAGATGAGGGGAGGAACTTAAGCCTGTCAAGTTAATGAGAGCCGTGGCCTGGAGTCCAATAGCACCAAGATCTCTCCTGCCAGCTAGTGAGCGGGATTATCAGGAGAGAACTGTATGGACAGTGAACTCTGTTCTTGTTCATTTTCTTGGAGCTCTGACCCATTCTGCACAGAACCTCAGAGATCATATTCTATCTGCTGAGGTTAATCATCGTAGCTTCATTGACTTTGCTGGAACTACCCCAATTTCAGCAGCTGGGCTTATGGCCCTAAATGATAGATTCTGTTTCAACCTTCCTTCCTTATGAGTCACAGTGACAATGGAAAGACTCAATAGTGAATAAGAAATTCTCTACAACCCTTCATGGAAGTATATAGTCTACGGGACAGGGACTGTTTTGTTACAGTGGTATAGAGCCTTGCACAAGGGGGCTGCAGTCTTTAAAGGGGATTTTAGAGACCATCTCAACCATTAATAAAAATCTGTGTCACGTCAAGGGAACATTGTGAGGGTGATGGTATAAAAAAATTATCTAACAAAAATATGCTTTTTAAGCCTTTATAATTTGTACAGCTCCTAAATGGACTGGAAAAAAGGCACTCTTGCCACCAAGGGTTTGTCTTTCAATCTAATTTTACCTTAAATGAGGAAGTGAATTTTGTCTAAAGATATTATGACAGCTTTCATCATGGCAGAAATGTTCTGTTTTTTCTTACTCAGGATGATGAAATTGTTTTTGTTCACACTTAAAAAAACTTAAAAAAAATGTTTTCTTGCTGGGACCCAGCACAGAACATTTCAGTGGCAAAAACAAAGGTACCAGGACTTTTATGTAATTGGGAAGTTAGAGTGGAAATTCTTTTAACTGTCTTAAGGATAGGAATTGCTTTGCCCTCTGTCTACAACACACTCTAGGGCTGCTGTGAATTTAGGCTTGATGTTGCATAAGGAAATTGGACAAATGTATTTTCTTTGGCTAATCTAAGATGGGCAAAACTGCAAGCTACTCCCTCTCCCATGAGATTTATCAGCACCTACAGAATTAAAAAAAGGTTTTGTGGTTATGGAGGAAAACAGTGTTAAGTGAAATTGGAACAGTGTTAAGTGAAACTGTGCTCACCTTGCTGGAACAGTAGGCTGCATCCTGGAAGGTTGACTGTTCTGGTCCTGTTCCAGCAAAGCATTTAACCAGTGCTTAATTTGAAGCATGTGCATAGTCTCCCAGATCAAGTGTCTTGACCTCTTGGGGGCTAGTGAGGGCATCCAAATCCTAAAACCTCTGGGCTTGGGCCTACATGTAGGATGCCTGCCAATGGATCTGAGAGTATCTGAGTCTTAGGGTGAGATCCTGGGATGGAGGATGCTCGCTGGTTGTAGTGCCATACATAGTGTTTAGAACAACTGAGTTCTGTCTGCTCAATCTATGGTTTTTGGAATGCCTGAGTTCTGCTCAACTGATACAATTTTAACCTGACTTAGCTGATTTGACCTGGAGTACGAAATATAGTCTTAAAAAACGTGCATAGTCACATTCTCACAGAATATTTCATGCTCTTAGGTACTGGGTGAGTGAATGGCAGACCATTTTTTCCTCCAGAGCTCTTTGATTTCAGAGCCCTCTTCCTCGTCAGGGTCAGTAGCCCATTGGGTAACTTTCGCTTGCACACCAGTTCATTATTCCTCTCAGATGCCATTTTCCTACACCATGCTGCCATGCAAATCCTGCCTCCCACCGCTCAGATGCCATCCAGTGACAGCCAGAAGCCCTCTAAGCCATGTACAATTAAAGCAATCCACTGCCACAACCCAGATTGGCAAATTCAGAAGTCCAGGCTGACCTTCGAGCGCATCCTGAGAGAAAGGGGTGTAGGTTGTAGCCTTGTTGGCCTAAGGACATAGGCAGACAAGGTTCTTTGTGTGAATCTGGTATCTTTTATTAGACCAACTAAAATAGTTCTCCTGAGAGAAACACATCTGGCGTGGGCAGCCTCTGGGGGCTCGAGACACAACAGGCTGTCTGCTTTCCCTGGCCAGAGTTCTCAAGGCTGCAAGCTTAGCAAATGGGGGTGTACTGCATCCCCTCGTGCCCCATCACCATAGCTGGGGGAGCTGTTGGACATGCTGGGTAGGCACTTGTTCTAAGTTGCTGGATGGGTGCACAGCCTGCTCGTGTGTGGGCAAATTCCTGGGGATAGGTTGTAGCTGTGTTGGTCTAAGGACAGTAGGCAGACAAAGCTCTTTGGGTAAATTTGATAGCTTTTATTAGACCAACAGATTGTAGATGTTTAGTCCTCTGGGAATGAAGTTGTGTTTTTTGCATAGGCATAGGAAATATATGTCTCTGTTGAGTTTGGCTTCTTTCTTTTTTATGTTGCGTAGGCTCCATCTCAAACCGCAAAATTCACTATCTTCCATGTTTCGGGGGCATGGGTTGTAGCCGTGCTGGGCTATGGCAAAGCCCCTGCACTCCAGTCTTACAATCACAGACCATGAGGACCTCAGGAGATCACCTAGTCACCCCCTGCTCAAAGCAGGACCAGCTCCAACTAGAGCACCCCAACCACGCAGCCCTACCCTCCTACAGAGTTCCCCCCCCTCGCATCCGACCTCAGCTTCCCTTGCTGCACCCTGAGCCCGTTGGTCCTTGCGATGGAGAAGAGGGGTGCCGTGCAACACCCCAGAGGAGCGCAGCAACTCCCCCAACCACGGGGGCGCACAGACGCGGGGTCCAGCCCCCCCGGGGCAGCCACGTGATGCGCGGAACCGGGGGCGGGGCCATGGCGCCCCGCCCCTCCCCCGGGAGCGCCCATTGAGAAGTCTGCGGCGCTGGCTGCTGTCGGGCGCGGGTTGTGTGCTGTGCGCTGCCCGGCCGGGAAGGGGCTGCCTGCCGCCTCCTGTATGGAAAGCGCAGGAAGATGGATGGGTCCCTGCTAGCCTGGCTGCTTTTCCTGGGGCTCGCAGGTAAGGGGGCTGTGCCCGCCTCTGCTGCAGCAGTGCCCCCAGGGGCTGGCTCCCGGGCACCCTGGCCTGGAGGGAGGAGGCAGCCTGGTGTCAGGGGGCATCCGTACCTCCCAGCAGGCACCTGCCTTGGCCTTAGGTTGGCAGGAGGAAGGCAAAGGGAGGGAGCCTGCTGTCAGGGGGCATTCATGCCACCCCCACCCCAGGAAGGCACTTGCCTGCTGCACCCCTCTGGCCACAGTGCTGCATGGGGAAGATGGTCCAAAGTGAAGGGAGCCCCTGCGATCGCCTCCCTTCTCTAGAGAAGGCAGCTTGGGAGGAGTGCTCCCTCCCACCCCCTGATCCTTTAGGGGTGGCTCTGGTTTTTGGCAGAAAAGCCAGGGGTTGGGGAAGGCCGGGAGGGGCTAGGGGAGGAGGACTAAAGAGGTGAAGGGGTCCAGTGGAAGTTGCGAGGTGATGGCTCCTGCTCTTAGGTTTGCCCCCAGCTGTTGCCCTAGAAGAGTTTGCAGAGACTTTGTGTGTAAGGGTTGAGCTGCAGTCCTCATGTGGCAATAGTGTGTGCCCTATGGGGCTGGGAGAGTAGCTTTGTGTCTACCCGTGTGCTGCCTGGGGATCTGTCCCTGCTGACCAGGGTGGGGGTGGTATAGGCTGCTTCCCCCTTACTCCCCATGAGGACCCATCACTCCCTCCTTGCTTCCCTTGGGGCAGAATGGCATTACTTTCCTCCAAGGTCAGGGTGGCATTGCTCTTTGCCTGCTCCTGCAGGGCATTGTCCCCACCTCACTTTGCTCTGAGAGGATTTTGGAGTTGGGAGGCTACTCCCTACCAGGAAGCATCAAATTGATATATTTTTCTATAAATGGATATGTAACTCTGGACCCAACGTACGTGTGGGACCTGTGATACTCAGGCATCTTTTTCCTGAGGGGCTGAGGCAGGTGCCACTCAGGAGGACACTGATGTTTACTGGATCAGGGCAGGAAAAGGTGGTGTTGCTGGAGGACAGGACGGAAGAACTAAGTAGTGGTGGGGGAGATAATGTGAACCCAGAGGGCCAGATTGTCCTTGGCTGCTGTGCCGGAGCGAGGTTGCAAGGAGCCTTGGCTCTCCATCTTATGGTCCCATGCCAAGGCCAGGAACAATTGAAGGAACTCTCCCAGCTCTCCTGGGCGCTTACTAGTCCACACACAAGAGGTGTGAAGGAGCCCAGGCCACACCTGGCCTCTGCCTTGACTTGCAGAGAGGGCTTCCCTATACCTTTTATACAGATGGTGCAGCCTGCCTGGTCCTGCTGAGCCTTGGGGAGTGACTGTCATTACACAATCCCCTCCAACCTTACTTGGGGCAGTGTGACCTTCCTTGCACCTGAATGGCACAGGCAAGCCCATGGAAAGCCAGTGAGTAACAGAACCCTAGAGAAATGCGATGAGAAAATGGAGAAGAGGGAGGTCAAAGGGGAAAAGGTAAGGGTGTAAGTAGACAGTGGTCTGAAAATGGGGTTAGGGACAGAGATAAATTAGGGAAGGAAGAGCGAAGAGAAGCATCCCACTCAGAGCAATGGAGTGGTCCCACAACCAGAAATGGTGGGACAGCAGCCCCTTGGCGTGACAGGGTGGAGATGCTGCCTCCCTGGCAGCTAGTGCAAGAGTGTCAGGAAAGGCTGCAGCCATCAGGGAGTCTAATGGCAGTGAAAGAAAACTAGTGGGGGAAGAGGGAGAGGTGTTATATTTTGGACATTTAAAATGCTTCTAAGTGGGATGTAGGTGGGTTTCCCACCAACAAGAAGCCCTCAGACTTCCTAAATCCCCCTTCCCCTGCCCCCCATCCTCTTCCCGAGATTCAGGATTCAGAACAGCAAATTCATTTTCTGCTGATAGCACCTCTCTCCCACCCACCCCGTCCTTGTTTTTTCATTCTGAGTCATCTTCAGTGCTGGTGCCTGCCTATAGCTACTTGCCAGGGCTTCACTGCCACATTTGGGGTTTAAGCAGCTTCCGAGCCACTTTCCTCCCTCTTGCTGCTTGCATAATTATACTATTTCAGTAAGTGAGGAAAGAGCTACAGCACACCCAGAGCTACCAGTAAGTTGGAGTCAGCTCACGGGCTTACTGAAAACTTTCCTCCTTACTCCGTCCTTCTAACCTGGTCCCAGCCTGCTACTTAACATCAGGACAGTATCTTTCCACACTCTTCAAAGACCACTGCCCCCTCCCCCTGCAGTCTAGGCATGTTTTACTGGCCAGCTCCAAGGAGCTTCTAAGTTTGTTTTTTTTTTTTTTTTTTTTTTCCCCTTTCCAAAGGACTCCCAGATCAGGGAATCTCATTTACTACTGTAAGCTTCATCCATATAATTTCCTTCTCACAGAGCCAGAGATCAGAACGTTCCCAAATGAGCTAAAAGACTGGATTATTGACAAAGTTCCCCTTGTTAAAGTAGCCCATAATTAAGGGGACTGGCTGCATTTTGAACTTGTGCCACGTGTGTGGAACAAAAGGTCCTACTGCAATCAGAGGGTCTGTCCAGCTCACCTAGTGCTTGATTTTTTTTATTTTTTTTTCCCCCCCCCCAGGATGTGACTGTGTCACAGAGTGGTGCTGACTGCCAATAGGCAAAGATCTTAAAGCAGGCAACAGGTTAGCAGCTGCCGAGTATGCTGATGGAGTCAAGGCATCCTTTGTTGGTGTGCTGCACTCTGCAGAGTTTGCCTTCAGCTTTCTTCCCTCCTGCTCTCAATCTGCTGTTCTCCCAGTGCTGTCTTCACAGCCAAGAGATAGCAAAGGTGTGGATGTGTGAGAGAAGCACACACTGACTAACAAAACATAGGCTTGGGCTTTCATTCTCCTCAGTGGTCAGAGGGATGAAAGGTCTGTATCAAGGTAAGGAATTCCAAGCCAGCCAGATCAGCACATTCCTTCCTCTAGAAAAGAGGGCTGGGGGTTGGGAGATCGAGAGAGAAGGGTGAAAGGAAAGAATGAGACACAGGAAAAGCAGAGACAAAAGAGAGCAAAGGAGAGAGATTCTCGCCCCCTTCTCTCCCCGCCTTCCTTGTTTAGGTGGGCTGAGAAATTTCAGCTCAGCACTCCCAGCGCTCTTCCTTCCAGCAGCTAATTCCTCTCTGTCCTTTGTTTGTCTTTAATTTTTAGCTCCTGCATTTATCTTTTGTTTGGTTTTGTGCATTGTGAATTCTTACTGCAATTTCAAAAAATCCTGTGTCAGTTCCAGTGGGCTTGGTTGTTTCTTTTTCTACTTCCCAGATGCCTGACGGCTGCCGTTTTATTAGAAAGGATAAAGGGCAGTATGTCCTTCCGTTTTTTTCCTGAAGGGAGTGGTGTTGCGTGGGAGGATATTCAGCCCACATTTTGGGAAGAGAGGGTATATAATTTGTTGAACCTCTCTGAGTCCACTAACAAACTGCATAAACCTTCTGGGTGTTGGTGGGTTAGGGAGGGTGAGTCTTTTATTCATATGTGCTCCTTTTTTTTCCCTTCCTAATTATTATACCAAGTGGATTTAGTGCTCATAAAAGGTACAACTTCGGAGACTGAAATCCTTCGTTTATCCCTAGAACATGCAGAACTCTGGCAGCAGCAAGAGCAACATTCCCTCACACTGACCCAGCCCAGTCCTGGCGGGCCCACACTTAAGGATGAGGCCATGTGTAAAGACTTGGTCTTCAACCTCTTCTAATGTCACTTTCCACTGCCAGGGGGCCACAAACTGTGACTGCAGTGCTGAAGGGGAGAGGAGAAGTCCTCCAATGGGGAGGCATCAGTGGATGGTATAAAGCAGGGGTGGTCAACCTGCAGCATGTATGCCACACACAAGTGGCACATGGCAGACTAGGGAAGGGACAGGCAGCACAGGGTGTAAAAAGCAGAGTATCAGGTCGGGCAGGGAGCATGGGGCAGAAAGAGCAGGGGCTTGGGCAGGGAGCGCAGGGCAGGGAATGGACAGCTGAGTAGCAGATTGGGTGATGGCAAGGATGGGGTTGGTACTCAGTGAAGGTGTGGGGCTAATTTGTGGCATGCCTGGGGAAAAAGCTGGCACCTATTGGTAAAGCTAGTAGTGGGCTCTCCCCTACCTGCGTTGTCAGCTCCCACTTTGCAAGCTGTTTGAGGGAAAACACAGAGCCAGCAAGGCAGATCTGGAGTGAAGTGTGCACTGCTGGCCCATGGCCAGTGGAATGGTCTCTGGGGAGACTGTCCGAACTGCCTTCAGTTAAAGCAGCCCTGCTGCCAACTTCACCATCTCCCACTTTAGCTGGGTGTAGCTGACATACTGAACTGTGCACAGTTTATATGTCATTCCCAGCCCTTGAGTGGTGCTAGCCCTGGGGGCAGGACTAGTGCCTTCAAGAGCTCAGGTAGAATGTCCTTTGTAGATAAGGACAGAGAAGTTTAATCTTCTGGTCCATTTCAGCCTGCGCTTGTGGTGGGGCTACCATAGGGTAGCTTGTCTGAAAGTGGTTTCTGGGATGGTGGAGGCTATATTACAGAAGCTGCCAGACAACAAACTAGCAGCTGGGAATGACTTTTATTTAGCTGGGGGGGGGCAGGGGGAGAGTGAATTTGATTTAGTAACTAGAGCTCTATTAATAATTTCACCTGAAAATACAGAAAGGAGTTTGGGGGATGTAATGTAGGAGCAACAACATGAAGGTGGCAGGAGGGAATGTCACATGAGCTGAGAATAAGGTGGGAGAAGTTACAGATAAGAGGCTAATGTCTAGGGGAATGGAAAATATTCTTGACCCTTGTGGAGGATATTCCTCACCGTGGGCGGCTTGTGGCTGTGGAGTTCACCTATCCAGTGAACTTGGGAGCATGGAGTCTCTGGAACCCTGTCAAGGTGAATGGTGCAGATTAGGAGAGAGGCCAGTGTCTAACGTCATTAGTTAGGCTGAAGAATCCAGATTAAACTCTTTATGCAGGCTGTTTTCTTACTGGGGTTCCCCTGTCCTTTTGAAGGCATATGGAGAAGCATGTGTCTTCTCCCTATGCCTGAAGAAGGGTGCTTGTGCCTGAAAACTTGTAAAGAACAATTTTTTCCAACTATTCAGTTGGTATACTAAGATATCACACTTACCCAAATAACCTTGTCTGCTTCCTTCTCTGCACTTCACTTCTTTTCCTCCTGAGTTTGATGGTGGTTTGACTGTGGTTCTTTGTTTTACCCGAGAACAGGGATGACAGTAGTTCATTGGGGCAGTGTCGGCAACGTGATGTGCCTCAAACCTGGCTTGGAGGGTTAGCACCAAGGTTGAAAGCATTGTTTGGTCTGTCTGCTCTATTCAGATTGTAGTCTTGAGCAGTAGTTGTCAACCTTGTCAGCTAGCCAAAGCAGATAAGAATACTAATCTACTGAAAACTAGGCTGAGACTCCAATTCACTTGACATAGGCCACTGCTGTAATATATTGAGTGAATCAGTGGTGACTTTGAATAGTGACATAGCTGGACTGGATTTAAATTAACAACCAAAAGATGAACTACATTCAAACTTTCAACCAAAAGATGAAAGCCTCTTTAATGCTTTCCGCCTTAAAATACTTATGTCTGAGCATACCTGCTTACCTCTATATTTGTCTTCACCACGTCCCCTACCTTCCAAAGATCAGATGCCAGTTTTCTGATTTAGGCTTGGTCTATGTTTAAGTGTTTTCTTGGCAAGGAATATGTTTCTTTTTAAATTGCACCCGTAAGTGTCCTAGATGTACTAGCAACAATTTCAAGGCAGGCAACACCCTGATGACAACACCCCTTCATCAGTATGACTCCTTCTGCTTGGGGAGTCAAGTGAAGCTGTCAGTGCAAGCATCCTGTTGCCAGTATAAGCTATGAGTCCCTTACTGGGGTTTTCCAGAAGATATTTCTACTGGCACAACCTTTTAGTGGCTTAAATATAATGTGTGAGAGAAAATGATTTTTTAGGGTGATCTCTTTTATTGACCCAACTATGTAGTTGGAACAGAAATATTTGCCTTTTGCATAACTTCTGGATCATCATGGTTACAGCATCACTCTTGCACTTAAATTAAAGCAAAACTTTAAAAAAATATATATGTGTGTGTGTCTATGCCTGAACCTTCAGGGCAGTGATTCTCAACCTATTTTTAAGACTTGAGGCAGCTCTGGATAGACTCAAGGCATTCCTCAGAAAATGAGTACTGCTTATGATTTGAAATCTTGGGGTTTATCATGTATATATGTTTTGCACACCTAACATTGTGTGGCAATCCTGAAAGTATCTTGAGGCACTCCAATGTGCTGTGCCGTTTTGGTTGAAAATCACTGTTTGATTTGTGTTTTCAAGCTTTTATTTCAGTACCATAAAGGTAGAAACTTTTTTTTTTTTAAGAATGAAAGCTGAGATTCTCAAATCATCGCTCTTGGACAGGGGTGGGCAATTATTTGGGCTGTAGGGCCACTTAAGGAGTTTTGGTAAGTTGTTGCAGGCTGGAGGTGGGGTGTGGGGTGCTGACGTAACCTGGTGCAGAAAGGTGGGGGGCAATTGATCCTATCCAGCCCCTGGGCCCATCTGCCCTGCACCCACTGCCAGGGGCACCAGATGGAGAGGGCAGATGGGGTCTCCATAGAGACCGGCCCATGACCCCTGTGGGCACGGTGTGTTCAGCTGGGTGGATGGGATGGGACTGTGGCAGATGGGGAGGGACATCTGGGAGAGAGAGGCAGGCAGGGTAGAGGCTGTGGCCAGGATTGCAGGGCAGTGACAGTGTGGGGCCAGGGCCCAGGCCCAGGCCCAGGGCAGAACTGTGATCTGCTCCATACTTGTTCCTTTAACAGGTGCTGGTTCTGCAGGCAGGGACATGTGGAGAGCAGATCACAATCTGTCCCAGGTCCTGGCCCCTCACTGTCGCTGTCCCAGCCTGCCTGCCCTACTCCCAGAAGTTGCTTCCAGTCTCCCCATGGCCTCTTCCCATCAGTCCAGCTGAGCATGGCCTGCCTGTGGGGGTCCCAGGCCAGTCTCCATGAAGATCCCAGTCACCCGCCCACTCAGCAGTGGATGAAAGGGAGATGGGCCAGGCTACCCAGGCAGCAGGGCCAGGACTGGTGGCAGCAGCAACAGGCAGTGGCAGCCAGAAAGAGCCACTGTTGTGGGGCTGCTGGGAACCTGAGTCTGGCCACTGCACTGTCCTCACCCTGCTGTGTGCCTGGGAGTAGTGGGAACAGCTGCATGTAACATGGCCTGGGCTGCCCCCTGTGCCCTGGCTGGGCAGAGATGAGGGACCTGTCACGGGCCAAATAGAACCCCTTGGCCAGCTGGACCCCACGGGCAGTATTCTCCCCACCCCTGGCTAGAAGCTGGGCATTTTAATAAAAGTTAATGACTGAGACTCAGTAAAATCACAAGAATTGGCTGCAGTAGAAAAAGAAGAGAATGGGACATTTATATTTTTGAGAATTTGTCTGGGTGAAGAATCAAGTTTATTCTTTCTGTTTATTCACTGTAGTCAACCGTTAGTGCTAGTTGTACTAAGTTAGATGGGAGCTCAACAGGTCTGTGATGACTAAGCTTTAATCACTTTGTTAATATCTTTTTCACATACTGCTTTTTACTCTAAGCAGCCTAGGTTTCTGAACTCTGTCTTATTAGTCACATGAGGGTGTTTTGCCCAGCTATTCCTTTATGAATTATTCCAAGTTCAGCAGTGTGCTTTTGGAGTTAAGGAGAGCTAAATGGGCAGTGGTAATTGAAATGCGGCTACGCTGACCCTTATACCGTTTGGACCAGCTTGTTTTAATCTCTAGCATCTTGTTGGGCTTTCTGATGGATACTGCTGTAATATATTGAATCAATAGAGTGTAATTTTTTGGCAGAAGCAATAACAGGCGTTTAATTAATTTCTCGGGGGGGTGTGTGTGTGTGTGTGTAGAGATTTAGGCTTCAGTAGACCTTTCCAATGCAGAGACTACACTGTGCTTTCTGTGTGTAGTCTTTAGATACTGAGTGTAAAGGCGTATGTCAGAAAAGCAATTGGATGTTGTGTGGAAGATGCCAGATTGCTTACCATACGCCTCCCATACACTTTCCGGTGGAAACAGAACTCCCGTATTTTCTCACAAGCTTCTCACAAGTTTGCTTTTTCTGAGTGGGCACTGAGATGGGAGGGTAAGTGGTTAGTCAGATAAAAATTTGCTGAAGCTTTGCTAATCATTTATTAAAGTGGTCCCTGGCCTGTCCGACTCATTAATCTCATTTAACAGGAGATGGGGCTGTGCAGGGAAAAGAAGTTAGCTGAAAGCAACTTTGTTTACTAAGCATAGTACTTAAGTTCACCATAAGGGAAAGATTTAACTGTTCACCATGTCTGCAGAGTCATTGTTTTATCTGTTTTGGTAAAGCAACATTAAGTCACCAGATCAGCTAATTTCACGCTTTGGTATTGGGTGTAGCTAGCATGCAGTTCCTCTACAGAGCAGTGGGGTGGTGCCAGGCATTGCCAATGGGCTGTGGAAGTCCTTGATCATGGGTTTTGGGTTCTTCCCCTACTCAGAAATGAGGTAATATATAAAGGCATGATCTTCAGCCTCAGCTGCCCAGTATCTGTTACCAACACCATACAACTGTTCAGCATGTCGTATGTGTGGTGGTGGGACTTCTGAAAGGCATCTGTTTCTGTGGAATGTAAAATAGGACTGAACAGCCTACTCTACTGTGCCTATATTTCTCCAAAAATGGCATTAATTGGCTTCACTGGTGTCAGTCTGCAGAGATCAGTAAACTAAATAAATTCTGCATGCTGGATCTCGATAACATCTTCAGAATAAATGCTTGAAACTTTAAAAAAATTATATATATTGGTTGTTCTCATGTCTGTACCTGACCCTGTAAGGGGTGCTTAATTTTATGTTCTCAAGCTTTTTTTCTGTACCCTGGGAATAGAAACGACTGGGTCACCACTGCTCTACTGCTGCTCCTGATGTTGAGATTTCTGATGTTTGCTTCTAAACCTATCCCTTCACTCCCAGCCTTATTCCTGACCATCTCTTCTCCTTTGTTGCCCTCTCGTATCAAATACCAGCTTGCTTTACCCAACTTAAGGACACTGCAATGAAAGGAGGTTTCTTCCTTTATTTACTGCTGTAGCCTTTTATTGTCCAGGTCTCAGTGTGTGTGGTTTACTTTTGATGACTTCATTTCTACAGTACTGGTTTTCAACCTTTTTTCATCTGAGGACCCCCTAATAAATTTTGAACAGAGGTATGGACCCCCTTGGCAATTTCAAATGGAGGTGCAGACCCATTTGAATGATAAGTGTGGGTATTCAGATACTTTTGATTGATTATAGTAATCTTTTGTGGACCCCTTAGACATAGTCTGTGGACCTTCAGGGGTCCATGGACCGCTGGTTGAAAATCACTGTTCTGAAGTATCTATATGGCACAGGCTAACACTGAATGCTCAAGCCCAGGTACTGGAAGCAATATAGGTGTATTAAGTGCAGTGCTTTTCCCAGGCTAATTAGACCTGATGGGAATGTAATTAACCAGGGGCATAGCAAGGCAGCCAGCTGCCCAGGCAGGTGTGATGAACTGAGGTGGTGGTGACTTCTGGTTGCTGCCAGTGTGATTGTATGGCTGTGGCACTAGCTGCTGCCCCTAGTTGCCTTACCCTAGTTATGCTGCTGCAGCTAACTGTTTCTGATGCCCAAGGTAACTGAGTGAGCTAGCTTGGGTGTCTCTATGTGGTGCTGCTTTGTGTTATATAGACATACCCTTCCTTTCCTCCACGTGTCTCCTTGATCCCCCAGGAGCTAACTCCCAACCCTCTCCAGTCTCTGAAATTGCTTTAACTGAGAATGATAAAGATCTCCTTTTTCCTGCCTTCTTAGCCTCATTTCTTTGTGCTCAACCTTCTGCTCCCTGTGCTTGTCTTCATTGTTTTTTCTTCCCTGTACCTACACTTACTCTCTCTTGACCTTATCTGTTTCCTGATCCAAGCACTATGACTCGAACACTCCTTATACCTTCTAAGCTGTCTTTTATGATCTTTCTCTACAACCCACCTCTTCAAGCAATCCCTGCCCACTCTCCCTCATCACTATCAATCCCCTTGGCACTTCTCCTGAAATGTTTTTCCGGGTGTGTTCTCCTTTACTGTGTAAGCCATCCAGAGCAGGGGATTTACCTTACGTGTCCTTGGAACGAACTGCATTTATTAATGGCACTGTGCAAGTGCCTTTTGAAACAAGGTAACTCCTAGAGGTGGTCCCTGCGTTGTAGGAATGAGGTGCGTGTGGGAAGTTTGGACTGCTGCTGCTGCTCCCCATGCTGTGGATAAATAGAACACCTCCTTCATTCCTTGTCGGTTGGCACCTTTAACCAGATTCACCTTCACCTACAGAGTCAGAAAGTGTCAGTAGCAGTCCCACGTACAATTCACTCCTGTGTGTCTGGCCCTGATGTTTGAGGCCAAGAGAGGACACAACTCTTCTGTCAGCTGGCAGATAAAGGACACAAACTTCTGAAAGACATCAGTTTCTGTGCAATGTAAAAGTCTGAGAGTTTTGGCCATGTCTCTGCCCTTCCCATACTAACAGACTTTACTTGGGGCACAGACTACATTCCAGCTGAGGTAGGAGTGATGTGATCTGGATCTGCCTGTATTGAGGCTTAGCTCAAAACAGCTGAAAAACAGTTGCATGTGTGAAAGCCTGATTCTGCCATGAGTTATGCTACTGCTTAAGTGGAATAACTCCATTGAAGCCAGTGGCTCTGTACTGGTGTGAGACCAGAATCTGGCTCACAGTGGAAGCTGTCCCATCCACAAAGTGCTCCTTCCTTGCAAGTATCACCTTCCCTTATCCACCTTTTTTGTTTTCCTTTTTTAGTGTCCTTACCACAATCATAATATTCACTTGCACTTAACTATTCCTATATTCATGGTTAGAAATACCTTGTGAATTCCTCTGTGAACAAGCACTATAGTTGACCAAGCTCTTTCCTTATTATTGATTATTTGTATTAGTGCGTTGCCTGGAAACCCTAGTTATGTACTGGGACCTTGTTGTGCTAGGTGCTGTACAAACATGAGTGTAAAAATGTCACGTTTGACTCTCTAGCCTCACTCTGAGTGACCTGCTTCCATAGAAAGATCAATCTCTCTCTCCCTCCTCCCAACCCCCATGCTGGCATTCCTTTGGGGATAGCATGAGCATGTGAAATCTGGTGATCACATTAAATCTATGTGACTGTGTGAGAATGACACCATTCTAAAACATGCTGTCTGTGCTGTTCAGAGGGATGACTCTTGTGTTTCTGTTTTTGTAGCTGCAACTGGGGGATTGGACGTCAAGGTGCCCGAGAAGAAGAAGGTGGGCATGCTGTTTCAGCCTGCCCTGCTTCGCTGCGACTTTTCTACATCTTCCAACCAGCCAGCTGTGGTCCAATGGAGGTTTAAATCCTTCTGCCAGGATCGTATGGGGGAAGCCCTGGGTATGGCCACCTCGGGTTTACAGGCTGTAAGCAAGAGGAACCTGGAGTGGGATCCCTATCTGGACTGTGTGGACAGCAGGAGGACGGTCCGTGTCGTGGCCTCCAAGCAAGGGTCTGCAGTCACTATAGGGGACTTCTATAAAGGAAGAGATGTCACCATAGTCCACGGTAACTCTAGCCATTCTGGTATTGTTTGGAATTGTTTCTTGGCAATTATGAATGCTGGAAGCTGATGGGAATTGTTTAGTTAATGGTTTTTCCTGGGCCAGGGTGCTAAATGTCAGCTCTTGTATCAAAAACCTTTGGATTCAAACAGTTGACTCTGCTGGAGGGAGGAGTTAAGTCTTTCTCCCTTTTTCACTGAGGTTTCCTCAGAGATGGGCCCAAACCCTGACCTGTAAGGGCTACTTGTTCCTAGGTGAAGAGGAGTGTTCAGCTTCTTTGCTTGTTTGCTCCTGAGCTTCTCTATGCTGCTGCCATCAGTGGGCCCAAACCCTGATATGGAAATATCAAACTTTCCTGTGAGGGTTGAGAATTTAGCTTCTGTAGCTTGGGCCATTCCCCATCATGAACTCTCCGAGCAGTCTCCTTTCCTGCCCTTCAAAAATGCTGGAGTGTAGTAATGCAGTATTTCAAGTTCATTCAGTTCTGGGCTTTTGTAACCAAGTCCATATACACCCAAAGCCACTCCTCCTGCAGGGAAGAAAGGAAGAGATTTCACTTGGGTGGAATCTGCTTGGGGAGAAGGGAGGTTTCCCTCATCCTTTTGTTAGATGAAGTCTTGTGAGACCAGAAATCCTAAATATGTCAGCCCTTATAACATAACAGGTCATCTAGCCAGTAGGGAAAACCAGGCCCTTGACTCTCAGTAGATGGGGAAGCCAGGCCCTTGACCCTCAGTCTACACAAGACACTGACTGCAGTAGCGGCTAATACGCCACCATGCAGTATTAGGCTATTGCACAGTGGCGTCACTTTAAAGAAGTTTGCTGGTGCTCTTGTGCAGTAACTTGTTACTGCACATTTATTTAGTACTTGTGTATAATCAAGTACTAAATAAGTGTGCAGTAACCACACTGCAGTAGTGCCTTGTGTAGACATGCCCAGTGTGGAGGTAGCATACTCGGCCTTTGGAGAGAATGGGTAGTTTTACCTGACATAGTCTTTGTGTAAGGTTGATGTGCTCCAATGAAAGTTGTGGCAAAGTTCTTGGCTGGTGTGAATGCTATCTGGAAACAGGGCCCTTGACACTTTGGGAGGCAAAAGGAGTGGAAATAGAAGGTTTGCCCTAGTGCTCACTGTGTGGGCCCTTTCTCAAGTTACTCTCTAGTTCTCCATTTGGCTCCACAGATTACTGAGCTCAGTGTTAAGAGTGATGAGTTTGTGTTATTTTTTTTCTAGCTTCAATCCACCTGACAGAGTTAGTGGAGAAAAGGATTGGTCCCTTTATCCACAGGAGGCTTGTCCTTTCAACACAGCTCTGAGGATTTAATAAACAAACTACCCAGGGAGCAAAACTCTTTTCCCACTGGTGACAGCTGGCTGGGAGTAGAGGTCAAGATTTGAAGCTGGATCCAGCGCTTCCAACCCTTTGCTTCTTGGAGTGGAATTGAGTGGTGGCCCTGTCTTCCATATTTTTTATCTTTCAGATGCAGATTTGCAGATTGGGAAGCTGATGTGGGGAGACAGTGGACTCTATTATTGCCTCATAATCACCCCAGACGATGTAGAAGGCAACAATGAGGGGTTGGTGGAGTTGCTAGTACTGGGTGAGCTGTCTTATCGATTTGCCCCTTCTCCAGTGGATGGCTCTTGTGCTCTCTTCCTCCTTCGCTCTGTCTCTGTGTATGTGTTGTGGTGTGATATCCATGTCATTCAGTTCTTGGGCTTGAATTCAGAATACCTTGCACAGTTATTTGCCCCTATGCAAAGTGGGTGACAAACTCTCCCAAACTGAGATAGCTATGTTCATATTTTGGGACCCTGCCTTTCAGACTTTGCATGATTCTGTATATCTTTACAGAAGGTGCAGGGCTGCAGAGAATCAAGAACACTGATTTGTTAAGGCCTAAATGGGCAAAATACCAGCAAAAGTCAACCCCTCCTCACCCCCCCCCCTCCCGAGAAGTGGTCTTTTAAAAATATGTACTAACAGGGGTCCAAATATATGGTTCTTGCAATCCAGGACTGCACCACATGCAAAGCCATACTGGCTGCAGCAGGCACCACATGTGGCTCATGTTCCCTATTGCACAGAGCGGGTGCCATGGGCTGGATCTGGTATGAGGGTGTGGGGTGGTGTCCCAGACTGGCCGTGCGCAGGAATAAGTACCTGGGGCCAGATTATGGCTCTGCAGGCTGTATCTTTTGATACAAATGCCTTGACATTTATCCTTCTTTCTTTGGGGGCTCATTTCTGTCACAATGGGCTTTAGAAAGGATCAGATTTTGCTATAAGAGCTTGCCCATGGGAGTATGCTCCTGTGGTTACTGCAGGACAGTTATACTGACATCATTCTTAGGGGAACACTTTTATTCCAGAATCGGAGAAACATTTTTTTTTCTCCTAACTTATCTTAAGCCCCTTCCAAAGCAGCATAAATTAATTTAGAGAAAGGCACTAGAATAAGAGCTCCCACATGGGGAGTTATACGGGAATAGCTATAGCACCTTAGATTCACAGCTGACTTTCTCCTGCTATACTTTCTTGTGCAACGAAGACATATTTAAGGAAGATAGTCATTTAAATGTCAGCCAAAACCATCTTTTTCCTCTGAAAATGTGAGCCATCTTTTGCCCTAACCCCTTAATCCACCTAGCCCTTCCCTCAAAATTGGATGTTAAAACCTAAAATCAGAGTGGTGGCAGGTAGAGAGGGTGGTGTTTCTTTTTTTGTTTCTTTTTAATGTATATTATACTTGGATACACCGTTACTATGGTGAAGGACCTATTAAAATGCATGGAGAAAAAACCTGTATAAATGCAATATAGGCATTCACTGGGATATGCATTTTGTGTGTCCTTGGTTTCTTGGATCAGACAAGCATTTAGATAACATCTAAATACAGGGGGACAATGCAGCAGACTTTAGTGCTAGTGGTCAAATAAACAGCCAAGTTGAAAGTGCCAAAAACTCCTCACAAACATAATGTGGGCAGTGGGCCATTGGGGAAGGGATTTTACCACTAACCAACGTCATATCCATATTTAGTTCCACAATATTATTTTGTGTCATGTAGTATAAATAGGCCTGATCTATTCACCATGGAACTTTTTATTCCAAATTCCAGTTCTAAAGCCCTTTTTGAAGCACTCCCCCCCCCCCTTTTTTTTTTTTTTCCATTTAATCTGTTTCTGTCGGATACCGGCAAGATTATGGCACTGCAACTTCTCCTATGTGGTGATAAGCTACTTAGCTCTGCCTCATCTCCAAGCGCCCCTGGCACCTAAGTGGACAGGACTAGGTCTCTTTGGCCATACCATAATATGGTGCGTACTATCGCCATGTTCAGATACAAATGGCTATGAAATATTGTTGTGACTTGGGGAGCAAAGGTGAATGGATGTTGGTTTCCACCCTTGGAACCACTGTGTAGGAGCCTATAAGGAGAAAGGTATCTTGACTTGCTTTAGGGGGTTACCCAACTATTTCTCTGTCCTGAGTGGGAAGGAACTTCTGATGTTGGGCTACTGTACCTTGATTGCATTGGTATTTCTGTACATTGCAGCCTGCATGCAGCACTTGCATGTCAGGGGGAAGCACTTTGTTGAGTTCCTCAGTAGCATGAAAGTCCACTCAACCTGAGTGCACTTTTGTTCTGCCTCACCACTTGCTCACTTGTTCTGCGTGTTGCTCATCAAAGGAGGATGATCAAGAGCTTTATATACCCATATCAGTGACATGCCAGTTGCCTTTGCTTTTTTTATCCCTTGTCCTTCCAGCTTTTCCTGAGGTTTTTTTTCCTCCTTCTCTTTCTTGCTGTTTCAACATGGTGATGCCTGAAAGGATGATAGAGGCAGCTAAAGAAATATCATTTCTTAATATTATGGAACCTCCTGGGACACTTTGATTTCACCCCATTGCTCTGGCTTTTATTAGTGAATTGAAAGGAGACACTGAACATAAATGCAGATCTGAGAACTTCTAGTCCTAGGGGATGCATTGTAAGAGGTTTTTGGGTTTGGTTTGCTGTTCTTTAGAGACGGTAGTGATTTCCTATTGGGATTAGCTGGAACACTAAATGGATGACGTCTGAGAAGGTTTGAATTTGCCAACATGCATTGCATCCTCTTCCTACTGACATCTCTTTTAAAAATACACTTAATGTTGCTAATATTTGGGGTCACTGCATCATATAAACATGGGTTGGAGTTTTGAGTGAAGAAAGACTATGGCCCTTTATCATATGAATGGAGGAAATGGGCAAGGCAGAATAATGGAGAAGACTAATGAGTGTTTGAGAGGAAGGAAGAGAAAATCCCCTTGGCAGCTGAAAATGCCTGAAGCAAGGAAGTATGAAGCTGAGGGTGCTGCTAGCCAAAATAGCTTGACATTATATTAACAGCTTGTAGAAGACTGGAGTCACAAAAATAGTGGTAAATATATATCGGTGCTGGAAAACTATTTATAGAGATTTACCTAGCTGAGTGCAGGGGTTCCTCAATTTTGCCCCAGCCCAAGGCTTCATTTAACAAACTATCAGGAGCTCAATAGTTGCTTATTCTTTAATTTAAAAAAGTTGAATGGCTTATGTGCTTTTGTCTTCCTTGAATAAAGCCTGTAGAAATTATATCTGCAGTCTTCCAGCTTGAAGCACTGAGGCTGTTTAGGGTAGGTGGCTTGTTGGGATTTATCACACACCAAGATAAAGGTGTTTCTGGTCACTTTTAAATGCCATGGGCTGCCTCCCCAATTTTGACCCCAATTCTGTAAGCATGCGCTTAGGTTGAGGCATGTTCAGCAAATCCAGTGGGATTCTGTCATAAGCCTAAAAGTAAAGCATGTACTTTAAGCATTTTGCTGAATCCAAGTGAACAGCTTAATTGGCAACTTTGTCTACCCCTGTCTAGGAAGATCAAGGGAGTGTGGGAGAAAAAAAGATTTTTGACTGAGGAGCAAGAAAGAGATTGACAGCAGCAAGGAAGGGATGCTATTTAAAAGTAAGGACAGCAATGATTATCAGATGTTTGTATTGAGGTGATACTTAAGACTTCTTAATGGGACTCAAGCTCTGTTGTGTTGTCTCTGCAGTGTTAGGGTTGGTACAGTGCATGGCTGTGGCACCACTGAGTTCATGTTAGCTCAATTCTTGTGTTTTACTTGGGTGCGAGACCCCTTTGCTGTTTGTTATCTTTGAATTCTCCTTTTGCACAGTCATTCCAGATTCACTGGGAGGGGGGAAAATAAGGTGCGACTAAACTAAAATCTGGGCTCTGTACTTCCCAAAATTTAGAGTAGTTCAGATTCTCGTCCATTAGTGACTTCTGTAATTTAGGCTTATGGTGAACACACAGATTGTGTGATGCTTTTAATACAGTTGTTTTTCATAGCACCTGTATAATAGTATTTTCCATCTCTGGATAGCCAAGCTCCTCACCAAGGTCATGAACTATGATACCCAGTTTATAGATGGAGAAACTGAGTCACAGGTAAGCGAAGTAGACTAGCTCTCAGACAACTCAGTGAGTTGCTAGAAGGGCCAGGAATACAGTCCATAAATCATGACTGTGTCTGGTACTCCAGCTAATGGAACATCTTGCTTTGCCAGACAACTGCTGCCTTCTCTTACTCTTCATTGTACTTGGCACTCAAATAATACAACATGAGTGATACACTTATCAAATATTATTTTATTAATGAATCTCTTGGGAGTCTCAGATTCTAGAGTCGCTGCATTTTAAGTAAACAACTATTAGCATCTGATGTTTTCTTGATTTCCTGTTAGTGAACACTTAAATCAATAAACTAAAAAAATGGCCATGTATGTTACCTGCCAAAATTACTGAAGTATGAATATTACAGTAATCTAAGCCTAATACATGCAGATAGGCAGAGGTGTAAACATATCCTTTTACTCCGTGTGCATATGGTGTACATGATATAACATGGGCAACCCCGGCATGGGTGCCAGAACATGGCGCACACAGCCATTTTGCTTGGCATACATGCTTCAGGGCAGATGGTGGGGAAGGGGCCAGGGCTGTGATGCCACAACAAGGATCTTGGCTTTCCTGCTGTCTGTCCCTGGCACACCAGCATCTTAGAAATTGAGGTTGGGGGCGTCTTTGGCATTCTGCCCAAAAACATTGCTGACCCCTGGTATAACTGTTGATGTATTAGCTTTGTAAGTCGGTATGTGCCTCTGTGTATATGGGGACTTCTGTGCTAATAGGGCAGCTCTTAATCATCAAAGTGACTTAATACTAGATATAAACACTGCCACATTTGGGAAACCCTTCTATGCCAAGAGGGATGGGATTAGAAAAGGTGATGGACTCAGTGATGGGAGAGGTCTTGGCAGGAAACATCCCTCATTGGGACGACAGCTTTAAGATTTCAATTCATTGAGAAGCTGCCAACAACATCTCAGCTGCTGCTAGTCACAGTGGTTGGCAGAGGTGTTTGTGGTGTTGGCAAGCAGAAGGGTCTAAAACTCAGCCTAGGAAGACCCCTAGAGAACTCTCATAACTGTCTTTCTTTTTGACCCATAACCCTCCCTTTGTGAGCAGGGATGTAGGCCTACGGGTAGTGCCAGAGGGCAGGAGCAAGACAAGGTTTCTGTCCATTGGCATCTGTGTAGGCCAGCTGGGGGCACCGGGCTGTGCTCCTCAGCTGAACTCCTATGTGATGTAGTTTTTGCAGTTTCCTTTGCCATGCACCCATCTGGCATTGCTGTCTCTTTTTTTTTGAATCTCTGTCCAACACCTCTTGCAGTTACTTTATTTCTAGCCATTTAGACATGCTACTTGTTGCCAAGGTTTCTTTTTTCCCCTTTCCATCTTATTTGCCAGCTCCAGCCACACGCTGCAAACAAAGGAGATTGGCATGATTAGAAGGCCTCAGTTACTAAGGTATCCATGACAACAGCTTCCTTGGAGGTCTTTGTTGCTTGCTAAAACTTTGATCTTCAGGAAGGGCTGCTGCTGTTTCTCTCTTCAATTGACAAACAGAGGAAAGAGGGATGGGAAGAAAGGAAAAGTTTACTGCTAGCAAGAAGGAACAAGGAGGAATTCATTATAGTCACACACTCTCCTAATGAATCTGCCAAGCAGCTTCCTTGGAAGAGCCTCTGATTTA
This sequence comes from Crocodylus porosus, assembly GCF_001723895.1. Classification (NCBI taxonomy): domain Eukaryota; kingdom Metazoa; phylum Chordata; order Crocodylia; family Crocodylidae; genus Crocodylus; species Crocodylus porosus. Next base: position 12,239,718 of record NW_017728906.1, read on the forward strand.
CGAGAGCCACGCTTTCTCTGCTCTTCTTTCTGATGCTCCTGCCGGGTCAGGGTCCAAGTGCCAGGGCACTTGTGGCTAAGACATCACTGGCATATTCTGGCATATCTGGGAAAGAAACAGTTCCCTGTGTCCCAACATCCGTGGCTCCAAACCCCTGTAAGGGCACACTATTGCCATTTGCTTCTACCTGCTTACATGTTTTTGTCTGCTTTTCTTTTCTCCGGCCCTAATTATTTTTTTTATCCTTTCCTGTTCAGCCTAGAAAAGAGAAGACTTCGGGGGGATTTGGTGGCAACTTAGAAATATATCAGGGGAGAGCATCAGGGGCTGGGTGAATAACTATTCACCAAAGCGCCTCGGGAAAACAAAGAACAACGGTCATAAACTGCTAGAAGAAGGTTTCAGACTGGATACAAGAAAAAACTTAATTGTTTGTGGGACCAGACTTGGGAATAGACTTCCAGTGGGGGTGCTGTGGGCACCTACCCTTTTGAAGATCTCCAGGAGACTGGACGCACACCTTGCTGGGGTTATTTGACCCCAGCAGTCTTTCCTGCCCAGAGGGGGTGGGCTGGACCTGATGATCTCACAAGGTCCTTTCCAGCCCTGAACTTCTCTGAATAAACCCCACTCTGTTCAGTTACTTATATCCTAATTCCTGCTCTTTTTCCTGCCCCACTATTTTATATAAAAAAAAGTCTCATGTTGTCTTCCCCCCCTGGCTCTGCCCTGCCTTTTTACTTCCTTGTTTTCCAGATCTGTTACTTTCCCTGGACTTATCCCCACTCAGGGATTCCTTCCATCTTCCTTCCCAGCCTCATTGCCTCCTCCTCCTCTGTTACAGTCCCTAAAATCACTCTGAAGACTTTGCACCTCTCCGTCACAGTTGAGTGGCCATGGCTTCCGCTTGCAATTGAGAGGCAGCAGGTGCATGTTGGGTAGAATAACTGCGAGGCAGCTGGGGGAAGTACTTGTATGGAAAGCATAATCGGCGGTGCAGTGGGAATAGAGGCAGTGCCAACATGTCCCAGATTTTTATTGAAACAAGGACAAACTTCAAGTTTTTGAATAAAGCTCCCAGGACAATTTTGGTAAATTGGGCCATCTATTTTCTGTCACATAGGGGTATATGCTGTGATTTCAGTGATGAACATGAACATAAGGAGTTATAGCCTTTGTGTATATAGAGGAGACATTGAAACTAGACAGTCATTTCAATCCATTTATCAAAATGCCTGCAGTCCAATTTTTGAGACAGGCAGAGCAATAATAAATAGGCAGCAAAGACGGACGATCTCTTATCAGCATATTTTTTTGTTTTTCTCCTAAATGGTTCCTTTCTAGCTCCTGCTATCTCTTTTTCAGGTTCACTTTTAAAAGGGAGAAAAAAAAGTTTGGTATTCTTGGGAGGAGCCAGATTGTTTTGCAGATCTGCACTGTGCTCGCAGGACGGGCTGAACTCGGCGAAGGTGAATTCGAATGATCGTCTCCTAGGGGAGTTCAGGGTCGGTGACCCATACTGTCCATGCCTTTTTTGTCCAAATGTTGGGGTGTAGGGAACAGCGAATCCCAGTGACGGTGACTGCCTTAGACACCTGTTTTGCTAGACACTGAGCTGAGCCACAAATTTCTCAACCCATGGTCGTGACCCAAAAGCAGGTTGCGAGAATCTTTTTTTTTTTTTTTTGTGTCACAAATCTTCTGGGTCTGAACTGCGCCACACCAAGAGAAGGAAAAATGTTCTGCTTCTGCCTCGTTCTCAGCCCCCTACATCCAGCCAGCGCCTCGGGCCTTGCAACGTGCTGTTCTTTCACCCTCTTGCTATATATTTTTTGCTTCACTTGTTGCTCATCATTGTGGGAGGAAAGTCGGCCTTCAATTAGCGAGCATTCATGACAAGTCTGTAATGCTACCTCCCCCTGCCGTTGCTGTGGCAACCGCTGGTATGAACGAGAGTGGCTGGGTCAGCTGTAGTGTTTGTCTGAAGCCTACTTAACAGCCGTTATTAAAAAAGAGAAGGGGGGGAGAATTACTTGGCAGTGGGGGGAGGCTACCGGTGAATTAACTCAGCTTGGGGGAAGAATCAAAGTGCTGAAAGCTGTCTGGAGTCCAGTCATTCACTAAGGTTTTTATTTTTTGGTTGGTTTTGTTTCTTGGAAGCCAGTGGGGCTATTCAAAGTCAACAGATTTCAGTTCAGACGCGGCCTCTGCCCCGGGTTTCACTGAATTGGCCTCTCCTGCGAGGGCTTTGTGAATTCCTGCACAGCCCCAGTCCCTCAGGCCGCTGGGGAGGAGCAGCGAGAAACCTCTGTGGGTGCAGAGACAATGTAAAACCTGTTGACAGGGGTGGGTGGGAGTTTTGTTGCTTTCTCTATAAAGCGTTCCTGGCCCATCTGGCACGGCAAAGAGATCCACTTTGCCCTCCTAAATCTAGACGAATCAATGTATGCTCAATGAGGCAGGGGTCTAAGTGAAGGACCTGCTGGAACGGCATGGCCTCCTGCCTTGTCCTTACAGTATTTTAGGATGTTCTTATAACAGCATTGTTTCTGACAGGTGCATCTCTGCATGCCATGCCTTACACCTACACCTGTGGTTGTACCAGTGCATTCTGCAAACCATGAAGCACGTTGCATAAAACCTAGCAGAAAATGTGAGGGGCTTGAGGGGTGGGTTTCAAACGAGAGGCACTACCATTGTGAGATGGAGTCCCGCCAACTAGGTCCTGCTCCCAGTTCATGCACCCCTGACTTATCTATGGTATCACAATCCCCATGCTAACCCTAGCTATTTTGTCATCTACTTCCCTGTGAGGTCACGGCCAGGAATGCACTTTGCATGTATGTAGAGTAAATATACAGAAGCCATGCTTTATAACAGTGTTTCTCAACCCATGGTCATCACCCAAAAGTGGGCTGCAAGAATCTTTGAAAGGGTTGCAAACAAACTTTAGAAGTGGATCAACAAACTTAAAAAATGGATTCTCTAAAGGAGAAAGACTTGGGAAACTGTGGCTTTTGCAAGCAGAGCTCTAGCCTGCAAGGGGCTTCTTGGGGCCACCCATGTCCCACACCCTCTACCCTCCCCACCCAACACACTGAGGAGGCTGGGTCCTGGGGGAAGGTGGCAGTGGGTCAGGAGGAGAGGCACTGGGTCAAGACTGGCCATTGATATTTACAAATGGGTCCTGGTACAAAATAAAGGTTGAGAACCACTGCTTTATAAAGCCATGCCATATAAGCATGCGTGTCCACAAGTATATCTTGCATGTGAATATTTCATGTGTGAATAGTATGCAATATATATATTTTGCATTTTTTATTTTTATATATAATAAAAAAATAAAATGCAGGAGTTATGCTTTCATGCATGTTGTATAAACAAGGCATATCTTTTACATGCATGTGGAGCTTGTGTGATGTAATATACTTGTGATGCAAAGCCTACATCTGTTGTGCATGTCTAGAGTGTGCCTGTGATATACAAGATTTAACTGTAGGCATGTACTATGTATGATATGTGGCTGTGAATAGTTTTGTCCTTCTAGGAAATACCCAGCAGAGAATTCCATGAAACTTTGGACATCTAGATGTTTATGTTGCTATAGATTGATGGAGAGGGCCCTATTTTAAAGTAATAAACCAGGAGCAATTTATCTGCAGGATCAGCTTTTCATCTTCTGCTAAGGCTGAGAGAGCTTTTCATGACTGATGGTGTTACAGCAAGTACCAGAGCAGCTTTATGTTGCAACTGGTCGCAAAGCACTGCCTGAATTTCGAGTGAGTTAAGAATGTCTGCTGGAGCCATAATGAAGCATTTTCAATCTCTACAGAAGCTCTATAAAAGCAATGAGATTGAGGGGGAATCTCTTTTATTATGCTTGCAGGAGATGCTAGAAGGTGAGGAGCTTTAGTTTCAGTTTTCCACTTGTCTGAGCTCTGCTTCATGCAGGACCTGAGGAACGTGTATGGAGGCAGGAAGTGCAGGGATTAGAAGAGGCTTTATACCTTTGCTCTGACTTACACTTGGCTGCCTTCATTATGTCCCACCCCACTTTTGTGTCATTTAGATGTCAAGGTCTCCTCCTCTTGGCATGTCTGTAAATAACCTAGCACAGTGTGGGTGCTATATAAGAACACACACCACTTAAATGGATGTAGGGGCACTGTGGCTATACACAGGGTATGGATGCATACAGTGTACCTTAATGATATGTAAGGCTTATGTTGGGTATTGGAACTGAATTCAGGACATGTTCCTAAAACAAATAGGCATCAGGCTACCTGTTGGGCTTGGATTTGCTCACCTTAACTCTAAACTGAAAATCTGTACTTAAAATTTGAAAGAACTTGCTTTTTCAATTTTTTTAAGCCTGCACTGCACTCTTTTTTTCCTTTTCTTTGCTTGTGCATCAGCTTTGTAACATATGGCACTTCCAGATTTCTCAAGGTGTCCTGTTATAAATGACACCCTCTCATAATCATGCTTGTGGGCTTCTCCTGTGGACCTGCCTGTAAAGCTGCAGCGTCCCATACAGAAAAACATCATGTGCACATATAGGGAGTGGATGTGGCTGACTTGCCTGGGTCACTGGGTTTCAGTTTTTCCCTAATCCATCTGACTCTGGGCTCATGCTCTTTCTTACACCACTGATAAATTGTTTTGAGCAAATGTAAACATTATGGTTGAGCATGATTTCTGTGTGAATTCTGCACATAAGTAACACAGGACCAGGAACCCCACACCCAGTAACCACGCTGAGGGGGTCTCCCCTCTTTTTCAGTTGAGGCATAGAGTGACAAAGAGCTCTGTTCCTGATTGTCTCCACTCCCACTATGTAGAGACTGGCAGATGGCTGGAGACCGCTATCCAGTGTCAAGCAAAGCTAGTTACCATAGAGAGTATATGAAACCTGTGAATGGCAGAGGTCACTTTGCTGAATGCAGGTGGATCAGAAACTAAGGCAGGGGCTGGAAAGTGTTTTTCCTTGTACTAACCTCTCCTCTTCTCCTCCTTCTGTCTTTTCTAGGCAGGACAGGGCTGCTTGCTGATCTCTTGCCCAGTTTTGCTGTGGAGATTATGCCAGGTATTCAGTCATTTCACCCTTCATTTACCCTTCCCCTGTTGCCTTATCTGTCTGTCCATGAATTTCACTGCATGCTCATTACTTCTTATCTATAAGTATCTCCTGTATTCTGGAAAACAAATAAACACAATCATTTATTGGAAGTGCATGTTGCACTGAGACCTGTTAGACCTCACTTGGGGCTTGGGGAAGAGCGTATTCTGCTGGGCTGCAGAAGATGGCAGTAACTGAGGTAGAATCAGGTCCAGTGTTGGACCAGAAATTCAACTATACATCCATATATAGTGCGCTTATACTGCTGTGACTGGGTCAAAGGTCCTTCCAAACCAAGAAGCTCAGAGAACTAGCAGGGCCAATTTCCATAGCCAGCAGCACAGAAAGGACTGATGTAGCTAGCATCACCTTGGACTCCTCAGGCACCTGTTTACAGGTGGGTTAGCGCAAGTCTAAAGTGGAGCTTTAGAGAGACATTGGAGAGAGATCTCTGGAGCTGTAGAGAGACATTCTGACTATGGTGCAGTATTCCTGCCATGACTGGGGGTGCCCATTTTATCCATATAAAGTGCTCCTGTGTGCCTATACAAGCCTGGGTGTACACTGCTGTATGCCCCAATACAGAAAAAACTTTGGATGTGGATTAGTAGGAGAGCAGCTCAGAGGTGCACCCCTCCGAGAGGATGGACAGTAGGTAGACATCAGGCCAAAAGGGTACTGTTCATCTGTGCCGCAGAACTAACTTACCTTTGGGGATTTAGCTAGAGCCACATTGCTGGGCTGGGGCATGAAGGCTTCCAGGACTGCACAAGTCTGAATAGAGTAAGAACTGTTCAACCTAACAGGATCCTAATTTTAGTCTCTCTCCCACCCCCAAATTGGAGCTAGTCTGAGACTGTCAATCAGAAGAAAGAAATGAAAAGACATACAGCCCTGGGCTCATCTGAGATGACCATAGTCTGATCTCCACTACAGATTCTCCTATAAAAGAACATGACTAATTACATACGTGAAAGGGAGGATAATCTGTCTTTGAGACCCAAATGGAAAGGATGGCAAAGACCCTCATCTTAGCAATTACACTGGAGCCATCCAAAGGGCTGACTTGATAGGAGACTGAGAAATAACCACAGGGCTTGATATATCACTGTTTTCCATCTTCTGTCATCACTAACACCAGCAGTTCTCAACTTTTTAGACTCAAGACATCCTTGTTAGACTTGAAGCAGTCCATGGAAAATGCCAGCTCTTAGTTTTCACTCATTTTTTGACTACAGAAAAAGAATAGAGCAATTCTCCTGTTGCAGAGAACTCAGACCACAACAGGGCAGAATGTTTTAATACTAGGGATCCGTATTTGAAATCCCTGGGTTTAGCTTGCAAATCCTGTTTGCACGCATAGCAACGCTAATGTTGTATGGCATCCCATGGTATACTTGAAGGGATCTCAGGGCACCATAAGGTGCTGTGGCACCCTAGCTGAGAATCACCGATTTACACGTTTGCAAAGTCAGTGTTGAAGATGACCATATTAATCAGGTAAAGGGTGCAGAGAAGAGGTGCAGATTTCAGCCTTGTATATCATGAGTATATTACTACTGTTACCTAAATAAACAGTGCAAGACAGGGTCGGACATCTGCATGTACAAAATGTGCATCAGTAGGTTTCTTGACAGTTAGATCTTGTAATCATTTGAGCTTCAGTGTCACATGAATTTAGTCCAGGGGCGGGCCATTATTTCAGGCGGAGGACCAGTTCTGGCAAGCTGTTGAAGGCTGCATGGGTAGCTCTGTCCCTTGACAGGTGCCCCACACCCTGGTCACCGACTTGGGACCAATGTCCCAATGTCTTGGGACCAATGTCTCAGGGCCAGCATGGGTGGGGCCCAGAGCAGGGTGCAGGCTGGCAGGGGTCTGTGGAGCTGGGCTGGGCTGCACCAGCAGGGAGAGTGGGGAGCTGGCCCAGCTCCATAGAGCCCCCGCTGGCTGGGACCCCATGTTCCCGCTCACTCCCAGTGCCCCCCAGCCCCGCGGTACAGGCGGGGGGCAGTGCACAGCCCCAACCCCGTGTTCCCCAGGTGCTGAGTGTGGGGGGAGAAGTGGCCCTGCCCCCACCACATGGCCTGTCCTCCCTGCTGCAGCTGCTCACAGCCCATGTGGGGCTGTCCGGAGCAGGAACAGGCAGTGCCACGTGGGCTGCGAGCAGCTGCAGCGCAGGATGCTGGGCACACCGCAGAGGAGGGGCTGCTTTTCTCGTGCTCAGCACCAGCTTGTAACCTGCCCCCGCTGCCAGCCTGGCCACACCAGCTCCGGGCTCACCTGTTGGGGCTGTGCCATGGTGGCAGCAGCTGTGGCCCCCCCCGCTTGCCATATTGGGCAGTGTTTGCCACTGCTGCCTCTGGGCTGCTTGGCGCATGAGCTCTTGGGACCGTGCAGCAAGTGTGGGGGGGCCACAGCTCCTGTTGCAGGAGCCCAACGGACTTCCCTTGGGTCCTACTGCTCCTGGTTCCTGTCATTTTTTTACAGGAACTAAGGGCAGATCAATCTTAATTTTCTAAAATTTTTAGGGGCCCTGCGGGCTGGATAGAATGGCCTAGTGGGCTGCATCTGGCTTGTGGGTCATATTTTACCCACAGTAATACAGAATTACTGTGTGGAGAGATAACAATGGCTTTCCTCGGAGAAGGGTAAGGGAATGGTATCACAGGGTACCCCCAAAATTTTTTGTGATGCCCCGCTCTGTGGGCAATTGCCCAGCTCCTGTCTATCACACCTTGATGTTAGTGGTTATAAAGAGTGTGAGAGGCTGCAGTGATCTTTATTGTAGTGACCATCTTATCTGCAGTCAAGGCCTTATGGGCCAGTTGCATAGCTCTGTACCTCCCCTACACCATGCCCCATGCCTCACAAATGGCATCCTTACAGATGTTCTATCAATTGCATATGCAGCCCTTCTCTGGGCCTTCTGACTCCTTGGCCTTTTTTAGCCCCACCCCAGGCCCTCAAACCCCTTAGCCTCTTCACATAGTTCCTTCCTGGGCTGCTAGACTGCTTTGTCTCCCTCTTGGCTCCTCTTGGGTTGTCAGACACCTTAGTCTCACACAACCACTGCCTGGGCTACCAGGCACCTCAGTCCCTCTCCCGGCTCCTCTCTCTGGCTTCCAGCCCCTTTGGTCTCTCACCCTGGACCCTTTTGGCCTTCTATTTTCCTGGCCACTCTCCAGGCCCTTGTATCTGTCTGGTCCTGCACTCTATTTCTAGCCCCCCTTGCTGGGCTGCTGCATGCCCCTTGACCCCTCCTCCTGGCCGTGGTCACACAAGGACCCTCGGCTTTTCCTAGGCCCTGGCCCTACCTCAGGCCAGTTGAGAACTCTAGGCTGTCCCAGATCTGGCAGTCTGTTTTACCCCGTGGCCCCTCCTGGGCCCTGGCCTCACACCGGTCAGTTGAGATTCCCAGGGTCAGTCCTCTGGCTGTCAGCCCTCACATCTCTGTGGGTCTCTTGGGCCCCTCCATAGACCACTTTGTCTCTCTGGGCTCACCTGGAGCCCTTCATAGGTCTTCACTAACAGAACCGTTCCCTTTTCTGAGCTCATCTGGACCCCTCAATAGGCCCCCATACTCTGCCTCACTCACTGGGTTCACCCAGACCCTTCAGTAGGTCTCTGAACCACTCTGCTCCCTGCTGAAGGCTCACCTGGCCCTTCAATAGACCCACAGACTCTCAGCTTGCCTCCCAAGGCTCTATATCCCATTCTGAGTCTCCAGGAACCTCCTCCATCCCCTTAGTTCCTACTCAACCTCCAGACTGCTCCAGATGTTATTCTCCTTGCTGGCATTCAGGAGCTGCAGCTTTCCTGCTGGGAGATGTTCCTTTACCAGCTCTTAAAACATTACTGCAAGCCAGTCTGGGCTTATACCCTGTCTAAGCCCAGCCGGGCTTCCATCAGCTGACTCCTTTCTATAGGCCTAGCCTCACCTGCCAACTGTCTGGTCAGCTGACTCTGCAATTAGCTCTGACCCCCACCTGCCCATGGCTCCACAGGCTGACTGACCTCTTAAAGTGACAGGCAACCCAAGTGCCCTACCACAAATGGAAGATTTAATTCAATAAACTCCCAGATTTATGTCTGATAATGGATCTAGTAGGTTCCTTTGCTAGTTTTGTATCCTCACCACAAAAATGAGACCCTGACTTTGTGTGCAGTAAAGTCCTTCTGAACTCCCAAGACCTATGTATACAAGACATTGTTCTCACTAGCTAGGCCAGAATTGATCTATTGCAACATATATAATGTGTATCATGAATCCAGTTTCTTTTTCTGTTCCTGAAATGTCTGAAAGCAGATCCCATCCTTATCTGGACTTGAGGAATTATTTTTCCATAGGCTTTTTTTGCTTCATGGCTTGACTGTGAACAGACACCAATAGCATTTGCTACTAGAGATCTGAAATTGACCTGTGTCATGTAGCTGTGTCTGATTGTTTGTGTCATGTGATATTGTTTCTTTCCTTGGTTGGATGAATGCAAGTACCATAAAAAAGAAGAGGATTGGGAAAATAACCACAGGACCTTAAAGCGGTGGTTCTCAACCTTTTTTGTACCAGGACTCATTTGTAAACATTGCCAGTCCAAACCCAGTTCCCCTCACTCCTGACCTGCTGTCCCCTACCCCTAGGCCCCAGCCCCACAGTGTGTGGGGCAGGGGGTGGGTGTATAGAGCAGGAGGAGCCCCAAGCTACCCCTTGCAGGATAGAGCTATGCCAACCTGCAAGGGAAAACCATGGTTCCCCATGCTTTTCTTTTTTAAAGGAGAATCCATTTTTAAAGTTTGTTGATCCATTTCTAAAGTTTGTTTGCAACTCTTTCATATAGTCTTGTGACACACTTTTGGGTTGTGACCCATAGGTTGAGAAATGCTGCCTTACCCACTTCCCTCTGGGAAACTCTAAGTAAGAGTAGAGCATAGAGTATGCTCCTGAGTCTTTTAGTCCAATCCACTGCCTTTCAGGTAGTCGCATTGTATAATCTCTTTCATAAAACGATCATGCTGCATCTTAAAAGTAGCTAGGTTTTTTGCCCCTGCTAGTCCCTTTGAAAGGTTATTCCAGAACCTTTCTTCTCCAATAATTAGGTACCTTCTTCTGGTTTCCATGCTGTATTTATTTGTGGCTAGTTTATATCCACCTTTTCTTGTGCTAATGCTTCCCATTAGCTTAAAAAATTATTTCCCCTTCATTATGTTGACCCCGCTAATGAATTTTGGCAGGGTTAATGAATTATAGACAGTACATCATATCTCCTCAGCCTTCATTTTGCTAGCGTAAAGCCAAGCGCTTTTAGACTCCTCTCCTAAGATGGCTCTGATAATCCTGCCAGTCCTTATCTGCATTTGTCTGAGTTTTGAATCTTTCTTGATCATGGCTAAAAAGAACTATATGCAGCATTCCAGATGAGGATTCAAAAGGGCCTTGTATAATGGCATTAATATTTCCTTATCTCTGCCAGAAATACTTTTCCTGATGCATCCTGGGATTGCATTAGCTTTTTACCTGGCCATACCACATTTGCAATGCATGGTTATGCTGTGATCAACTAGTAAGCCTAGGACCTTCTCCTCATAAGTAATTTCCAACTGATCAGCTTCCAGCCTTTAGCAGAAATTCTTGTTAGTCCTCATGTACATGACCTTGCACATTGTACTGTTTAATTTAATTTCATTTATATTAGGCTAGCCCTAGGGTCATCTACTTCTTCCTGTATGATACCCAGATCCTCTTCTTTACTGACGATGCGTTCCAACCTTGTCTTTATCAGCAGTTTTCATAAGTGCATTACAGTCTTTTTTGCCAATGTTGTTAATGAATATATTAAATAAGATTTCCAAGATCAATCCTTGATGAACTCTACAGTGACCTTAGAGTTACCTCCTCCTAGCCTGCTACTTCTGCTTTTAATGCTACCTATAGTGACAGAGAGCTAGAATTTTCTTTTTATAGTAAATTTTTAAAAAGAAATGACATGTTATAGAACCAAATCTATTTGTAAACTCAGGTCTAATCAAACAAACAGTTCTTGTTGCAAATAATGGTGGAAGGTATTTAAAAAATGTCAGAACACTTCCCTTGGTCATTGTTAAATAATGGGCTTTGTTTTGGAAATGCTGAAACATTTTAATGTTTTTAAAAGAAACTTCTCACTTCCAAATGACATTTTTAATTAAAAATTGACCTACATTTAAAAAAAGTTTTAAAAATTATTGAACAACCCAAAAATAAAATAAACTGTTTTGTGTTGGGTTGAACAAAATATCTTGATTGTCCAAATTACTTTTTTCAGTAATTTTGGACACACAGTTTTTGCCAAAATGAACCCCAACATTTCTGTTTGGTTTGACCTGACCAATTTATTTTTTTAATGTTTTGACTGAGGGGCCAGAATGAAAACCCATAACATGTTTTACCCTATCCCTTTCCCACCTTTTGATTTTTGTACTGAGCTTGCCCTGCTTCATTTAATGCTTACCCATTCAGCATTATACCAAATACTTTGCTGAATTGGATAGATTAGATTTACAACCCTTGCTTTGTCTCCCCATCTTCACTGCACAGCAGCCCCACATGTTCTTTCCTGGCTGTCTTTTGAGTTATCTGGCTATTTGTTTTAATTTCCTGTGCAAGGTCTAATTTGGCTTGACTTCACTTCCTGACCCCTATGACATGGCTGACTTTATTGAACAGGTTCTGCCCCCACCCATTTCTTATTTGTTGTCATGGGGTGTGGTGGCATAGTTATTAAGGTGTTTTTCTAGAGCCCTGAAAGAATAAGTTCAAGCCTTGCTTTGGACTTATGCCAAAGCCTTCCAAATCAAGGACAATAAGAAGTCTTTCTTTAGGTAAGTAGAGAACAGAAGGAAAACAAATGGTAACGTGGGGCCATTGCTTAACAACTCAGGACAGGTGGTTACCAGCACTCAGGAGAAAACTGAATTCCTGAATGACTGCTTTACTTCAGTATTTTGCCAAAACTAAAGGGAAAATCATACTGGTTAAGTTTCAGAATGGGCATGGTGGGAATGGCTGCCTTCCTACTATTGAAGCTGAGCTGGTGTGTGATCAGTTAGAAAAGTTAGACATTTATAATTCAGCAGGGCTGAATTAACTTCATCCGAGAGTGCTGAAGGAGCTGGCCAAAAACATAGCAGGACCTCTGGTGAAACTGTTCCAAAACCTGTGGTACTCAGGGGAGGTCCCTGAAGACTGGAAGAGAGCCAGTGTTGTGCCCATCTTCAAGAAGGGGAGGAGAGAGGATCCAGGCAACTGTAGGCCAATTAGCCTAACTTCTGTCCAAGGGAAAATCCTGGAAAAATTCATTAAGGAGTCTATGTGCAATATGCTTGCAGAAGGTAAGATTCTGAACAACTGCCAGCATGGGTTTGTTGCGGGCAGGTCTTGTCTTGCCAATCTCATCTCCTTCTATGACCAGGTAATTCACCACTTGGGTTAGAGAGAGGAGGTCAACATTGTCTATGTAGACTTCCAAAAGGCCTTTGATCTGGTATCCCATGATGTTCTCATGGGAAAATTGGAGGACCGTGGGCTTAACTGCTCAACAGTTAGGTGGGTAGGAAGCTGGCTGCAGGGTTGGACCCAGAGAGGTCTGATGAACAGATCTGTGTCATCCTGGCAAGAAGTGGCCAGTGGTGTCCCTCAGGGGTCCGTTCTTGCTCTAATGCTTTTCCACATCTTTATCAATGACTTGGATGTAGGGATGAAGAGCTCACTGGCCAAGTTTGCAGATGGCACCAAGTTATGGGGGAGCATGGCCTTGCTTGAAAATAGGCTGCAGATACAGGCAGACCTAGACAGGTTAGCAAGTTGGGCAGATCAAAACCAGATGAAATTTAACATTGAAAAGTGTAAAGCGCTCCATTTGGGGACGAACAATCCCCAACATACTTACAGGCTCGGTGGCACCCTACTGACTAGCACCATGACTGAAAGGGACCTAAGGATAATAATAGACCACAGTATGAACATGAGCTGTCAGTGTGATGCTGTAGCCAGCAGGGCAAACAATACTCTGTCATACATCAACCGATGCATCTCAAGCAAAACCAAGGAAGTGATTCTTGCACTTTACTCAGTATTGGTGAGACTACAACTGGAGTACCAATTTTCGTGCATATAGCCTGCACCCATGTATAACCCATGGAAAATTGTGTTTTTGTAAAATACTCCGTGTATTCCCTGCACCTATGTATTTCCCACACCTGAAAACATGGCCGCAAGTGCGGGCTCTGCTGGGCTTGCGGGCTCTGCAGGGGGGGGGGAGGGATGAGGAGCTGGGAGCTGAAAACCCTGCTGCCGCCACCAGCCGCAGTCTGCTGGGCATGGCCGCCGGAGCCAGAGCTGGAGCCGGAGCCTGCAGCTTCTCATCCCTCCACTCCCCTGCAGAGCCCACAAGCCCATCCCCAGCTGCGGGCTCCAGCTCCGGCTCTGGTTCCGGCAGCCGTGCCCAGCAGAGTGCAGCTGGTGGCCGCAGTGGAAGCCCACAGGCAGGGATGGGCTATGCTGTTCTAAAGACTCTGCATAGTCCTCACCCTTGTATAGCCCGCACCCACCTGTCAAGTTTGTAAAAACGTCTATAGCTTGTAGGCTATATGCATGAAAATATGGTACTGCGTCCAGTTTTGGGTGCCGCGCTTCAAAAATGACATGGGAAAGCTTGAGAGAGTCCAGAGCAGAGCCACCTATATGATCAGACTTGTAAGCCAAGCCATATGAGGAGAGCCTGAGGGACTTGGGCCTCTTCACCCTAAAAAAGAGAAGGCTGAGAGGGGACTTGGTAGCAGCTTACTGCTACACCAGGGGAATACATCAAGGGCTCGGTGAACAGCTGTTCACCAGGGCACCCTTGGGAAAAACCAGGAGTAATGGCCACAAACTTCTGGAAGACCATTTCAGGTTTAACACTAGGGAAAATTCTTCACAGTCAGGGTGTCCAGACTGTGGAATAAACTCCCTCCAGAGGTGGTACAATCGCCTACCCTGGAAATCTTCAAGAGGAGACTGGACCCCAGTTGTCTTTTCTGCCTAGACTGGGGTGGGGCTGGACCCAATGATCTTGCGAGGTCCCTTTCAGCCCCTTCCCATCTATGGAACTATGAATCTATGCTGGATTCAGAAACTAGTGTGCCTTAACTGTGCTAGCCCAGTGGTTTCAGTAGACCTTTACCTTGTCTGCTCTCTTCTTATACCTAATGACCTTCCTGAGGTGATCATTCATCCAGTTGGGGTCTGGAGCTCTTCCCTACAAGGATTCCCTGTGCTCAGGATGCAAATTCCAGATCATTTTTACATATCCAACTCAAAGAAATTCTAGGCTTCTTCTGCATTCATGCCTCCAAGACCTCACTCTAGTTAACTTCACTTAGCTTATTCAGGTTTGTTGATCAAGATCCTTGGTTAAAGACCTCTCCTTCCAGTACTGTAACTAAAGCGGGGTTTCTGGGGTAGCAGCCCCAGGTGATGACATGGGAGGGGAAGGGGGCAGGAAATAGCAGCTGCTGTCTGGCCACACAACCGTGTCAGCCATTGCATGCATTGTAGCTACCCTGGGAACCTGGCTGACTTGTCAGGCCTCTCTCTCCTTCAGGTTAGTTTAAACCAAGTAAACCTGTGGCCGGTTTGTTTCCCATGGCTACCTGTTCTGTACTGGCCTCATGGCTTACCAGTATTAGGACATTTTTAATGCTTTCCTTTCTGGGCTGCAGGCAATAGCCATAGAAAAATATGACTGCTACCAGGTTCCTGACTGGGTACAGAGCCTGAATGTAGTGTTTTCTCAGCACATTCACAAGAGTAATTGTGTGCCTAGGACTAGTTGCGAAGGGGCAAGCAGAGCCTTGTCTGTCTAATTTACCAGCCTAATTATAGTGTGTTTTACACTATCATTAAGACTAGAATGTTGTCGGAGAGCAAACACAAACGAGGCACAAACGTGGCCGGAGGAAATGAATCTTTAATTGCTGGCAATGTTCATGGTACATGCTTTGCAGCTTGTACAGGTCTGCCTACTGTGTCCAGAGACAGTGACAGAACAGGACTTGTCGCTCCATTTTGGTCACCCACGAGCATTCCCTGTGTTCATCATGGGCAGAAGGAGTCTGTTTCCATATTTCTTCCTCTGACTTTTCCCCCCTTTCATCTCACATGTGGAGAGGGCCCTGCCTCCTTAACTCTCACTAGGAAAGAATACTTTTATTATCCTCCCTGTTTGTTCTCTCCTAATGCATCCTACTGGAAAAGTGCAGTCCCCATTGCCTTTGAAACATGTTGTGGCTTTTTAGCATCTGTTCTTTCTGTTTTTGTTTCCAGAGTGGGTGTTTGTGGGCCTGATAATCATGGGGGCTTTCCTGTTCTTCCTCTTGATTGGGATCTGCTGGTGCCAGTGTTGTCCCCATAGCTGTTGCTGCTATGTTCGTTGCCCCTGCTGTCCGGATTCCTGCTGCTGTCCACGGGCATGTGAGTGATCAGGTCCAGCACTGACCAAATGAAAAAACTTCCCCCCATATCACTTCTACTCTGTAGAAGAACAGGAGGAAAAACTCTTAACACTCCCCACACACTGTCCTGCTTGACAGAAAAGCCAGTTATTACGAGTGAAGCACCTGACCTGTACTTAAATGGTTGAGTGCTCTGAGTTAATTAAGAATGTAATTTCCAGAGCCCTCCTATCAGCGAGGTGCTGGCAACCATGTCTGTTCCTTTTAAGTGTGAAATTCCCCCTCCCAAGGTCACAGTCCTGTCCGTTTGTTAGAAAGTGTTGGGATTACAAGCAGGGTACACCAGGGGAGCCCATGTTCCCACAGTGCAAAGTAGCTATCCACTAGAGTTTTGCAAAACACCTGCAACAAAGCCAGGTTCCATTCTAAAGTCATGCTGAGATCCCACAAGCCTTTTAAGTAAGCTTGCTACTTGAAAGACTTAGTTTGGTCTTCAAAGTGAACTGATATAAAGCCAAGTCAGAAATCCAATGCATCCCTCCTTTATAAGCTGAATGCCCTCCATTATGCAGATTGGTGGGAGTGTTCAGCAGAGAAATAATTTTCTAGATACTCCATTTAGGAAGGAACCTACTTGTTCTTATGGATTCATTCATGATGCCATAGATGGCTGCTAGAGAGGCAGTCACTGTTATCAGAGCAGCAGCAAGAGTACTGTTGGAGAGTCTACTGGCAGGGCAGGGCAGGGCAGGTGATTCATTGCTAATTCTTGCCTTCTTTTCAGTGTATGAAGCAGGCAAGGCTGCTAAGGCTGGATACCCGTCTGCTGTCACTTCCATCCCAGGTCCTTACTACATCCCTACCGTGCCGGTAGCTGGCATCCCATCCCCTGCTGTGCTGATGGAGAAGTCGCATCCCCCTCCCCTAGCCCCAAATGACTCCAGCGGAGGAAGCCAAAATGGTAATTTACAACCTGTCTGTCTTGGGACCTTATCAGAACAGAGTCCTTGGTGGAGCACAGCTGGAGGGGGAGGGTTAGTTTATTTAGAGAACAATGCTATCTGAACATAGATCTGAGAAACTTACTTTTCATCCTGGTTCTGACACATTCATGCTTTAGGGTAGGAATGTCCAACTTCTTTGGCCCTGTGGGTTAGATCTGGCCCTCAGGACTTCTCAAAGGCCAGGTGACCCACCTCTGGTAGCAGGGCAACAGCTGCTTTGTTGGCATGGCTCTGGAATTCAGGGTGTGAATGCTGTCACCACTTTTCCCCATTTTTCTCCTGCTGTTGATTTGAGTCTTCAGTGGTGACCAAAGTACCCAAATTTGTTGGTGGGCAAAGGCAAAGGGGTGAGTGGCAGCAGCATCTTCCCCTGGCTTCTGGAGTGGCGCTGGTGCAGCAGTTCCAGCAATTGCTCTGACAAAGCTTGCAGGTCACAGTTTAAAAGGCCACGAGTTGAACAGCCCTACTTTAGGGCAAGTCTTTCAGTGTCTATGTCTGTGCCCTGTTAATGCCAGGCAGTAGAGACCGAGATACTGTATGCTGGCTCCAAGCATGCTACCTTCAGAGCCAAAAGCAATAAGCCACTTCAGGGTGGTGCTGCACATGGGCCAGGAAGCTCTTTCTGGCACATGTTCAGTGGCTATACTATGTCCAGTTTGGGAGGGAGGATGCGTGGAGGGTATATGGCATGTCTTGGTACGCAGCTTCCTGTCTTGTCATTGAGCAGTATGCACACACCCTTAACCACTTTGTAGCTCAGCACCTGCATCAGTAAAATGGGAATCGCCATGGTCTCCAAAGGTAAGCAGTTGTATGGCTCAGGCTACCCCTTTCCCTTAGCCACGTATACTGACATACATACACAGACCCAGCCTCTTGCCTCCACACCTGAGAGTCTAGCATTTATCAGCTCCCATCTCCCAGAATGTAGTTTACAGGATGGACAGCACAGCAACAGGAATTCTGATATAGTCGGGTCTCAGGTCATGCAGGACTTTAAAGATGAGGATCATGAACTTGAAATTAGATCTGGGACTGGATCAGCAGCAAGTTTATAGCATTTCTCTATTATGTCTATTCTACCAAGATGAGCCACTTCACCCACTACTGAGAGTCACTTCTGGAGAACAGCACAGCAGCTGCTTCTCAGCACACTGCAACACTACATGACAATTTAGGATGACACATGGAAAAGAGGCCTGTTGTCATTTAAAACTGCAGAATGCATTTGGGGAGGAGGAATGTAAGCAGCAGTTATCAAATGCTAAATGTTATCATGATGTCATATTATAATGACACCACTGAAAAGGCAATTAACCAGTTCATGCAGGGATACAGATTTCTTAATAGACCTCTACCACTTTTTCCCCTTATCAGTGTACATACGTTTTTGGAACCATCAGAAACTTCACTTTCAATAACCTGTACATTTCTCTGCCCAAATCAAACCCTAAAATGAGCTGATGAAGCATAGTTTCATCACTGACAAAAACAGCTAGAGCACAGTGCTTAGAAGTAGAAAATAAATTGGGCATTGACCCAAAGCAGAAGCATTCCCCTTAAAAAGTCGTTGTCAGAACACATTGGGCACCAGCTCAGTACCTAATAGTTTTTCCTGTAAAATGTTACTGCATGTAGAATGCAGCACTGGTCATGGGAGCACTGGGGGTTGCTTAAGAGTCGGGGAGCAGAGCCTTCATCCAAAAAAGTCAATGCATGCTTTCAAAAGTTTCACTGCATACTCTTGTGATAGAACAACTGGTTTTCAGCCCTCTCCCAGCCCCTTCAAAAAATTAGACCTTTATGAGACTCTAGCTCTTTGACATGGTACAAGTGCCTGCTTAAAAATTGCCAGCTGAAAACATTTTAAAGGTGAACAAAAAAGCTCTTTACTTTTAAGCCCCTACTTGATTTTAAAGATTTTGCACATGTATGATGAACGACAGTAGGTGGTCTATTATTATTATGATTAATTATTGACATTATAACTTGTCTTGCAGCAGTGCCTAGTCATTGATCAGGACCTGCTTGTGCTAGGGGCTGCGCAAACACAGGGGCAAAAGATGGCATCTTCCCCAAAGAGCTTGCATGCTTAGAAGAGGTTAAAGAGGAAAGACCTACAGGGTGGAATGATACCATATCCCATTTTGTAGACAAACAGACTGAGGCATGGAAAAGTTAAATTAATTGTCCCAGGTGACACAGTGAGCCAGCAATTGAATAAGGAATGGGATCAAAGAAAGATACCTCATCTTATGCTGTAACCAGTAGCCCATACTGTATCACTCAGAACAGAGCAAGACTGAATTCTTCATACTGCCCCAAGTGGGTAGGGAATGGGTGTATTCTTGTTGATTTGGTTTGTGATCTTGGGTAAGCTTCTTAACTTCAGCTTCCTTGTGTCTTCGTTTCCCTATCTTTAAAGTTCGTACAGAAATATAAATCCTTTTTTGTAAAGTCTATGAGGCTTTAGTACTTTGGGACTGTGCAAAAAAACCAATAAAAGAGTTGGTAAGTGGAGGACATGGCATGTTTGAAGTACAATCTGCTGAGTCAGACTCATACAAACTAGCTGCAATGGAAAATATTATCTGTATTTCCCCTGAACATCTTAACAAACATAATTCCAGTATTAATTTATGGATGCTTATGGAATTAGCCAGAAAATCAATTTCTCTTTTAAAGTGCTGTAGTAAGTCAAGAAGTTTATTAAGGCTGGCTAATTTCTTATCAATTTGAGGAGCTATAGATATTACCCAAATTGATATTTGGCACAACCACAGAATGAATAATGGCTCTGGAAAGTACAGTGTAAGATGGAGCCTGGAAACCCCCAGTTTGAATTTAACAAAGGTCATCAATGACTTGGTGTCATTCCAAAATGATGGACATAAGGTGGTGGATTTCGCCCACTTCATAAAATCCTAGAGTAGTAGGGCTGGAAGGGACCTTCAGAGGTCTTCTAGTCCAACCCCCTCTCTGAGGCAGGATCATCCCTATCCAAATCATCCCATACAAATCCATTGTCTAATCTCTTAGCGTAACTACATGGTCAACCCTGACACAACACAAAAAGGGTAAAGCAGGGGTTCATAGACATCAATAATTGCTCCTTTGCTGACACTTTTTTCACTCCAGAATTCAGGCCCAGTGGTAGGGTAGAGCTGGAAAACGTGGTTCAGTTGTACCTGTTATGTCAGTTCAACAGAAGGCTTCTGTTTCTAGAGCTGTCGATCTGACCCCTTTTCCCAGAACTAAATCCACTCAGAAAGATGCAACAAAAAAAGCGCTGGAAGGCAGGGGTAGCATCTCTTGTGAATTCTGTAAATTATTGTATTTTATTTAAAGTCATTAAATGCACACTTTATTGTGATAATAGAGCACAGTAGAGCAGCAGAATTCTAAACTTCCATTGGCTGAGCTACATAAGTGTCATAGTGGCAAACTCAAAATGGTATTTTAAAGAGTCCTGTTACCTCTTAAGCATCTAATTACCTGTACTACGTACACATGCACAAGATCATAATTTAATATTTAGTTATTTACTTTACAAAAGATCATAATTTAATATTTAGAGTTCTGTACTTTACAGATGGACAGTAACATGCTCTCAGCCCAAAGCACTTCACAGAGTAATTATGGGAATCAATCCACCTGTTGCCACTGTAACTATTTTTAAAATGGGATTTGCCTACTATTTACCAATACAGTGACACTGGACTTCAGTTTAGGATAGAAAGTGACTTGGAATCTCTTTGCCAAATAAAGCTAAATCCAGCTTGTGCAGGTTGAGCAATATGCCTTAGAATAAAAATCACTATATCAGGTAATACAATAAAGCTTTTAAACCAATGCTGTTTAAAATCAGAATATAGATGGATGTGCGCACAATGTCTGTTGGGTGCACAACCGATGAGAGAGTATGGTAAATCCAAACCAAATGACCTGCTCCGTTCTAGTGCTAGATTACCAAACTTTTCAGACTGGTCAAACCTCTTCTTATTTCCTTGAGCATTTCCCTTGCTAGGATGGGTGTTGGGTTTGTATTCTTGAGACTCTTTGAAGAGGTGGGTATTGTAATTCTTCAGTTGCTGAGTTCATAAGGAGGAGAGGAAGTGCACAAAAATCCCTCCTCACAATGTGTTCTGTACAAGTAAGTGCCTCTCAGTTACGGTCTCCATGCTCATTTCTGCAGGAGCGTGGGGCCTTCTTGCAGAAATCCACAGGGGACAGAGAGGAGACGGAGCTAAGGAGTTGTTCAGATGGAAAAGGAAGCTGTATGCCCCAAAAAGCAAAATGATAACACTCCCCCCTGTTTGTGAAGTAGCTGGGAGCCAGCTGCTTACTATATATAACTGAGCACTGTATTTTGTACAAGATACAGTAAGTACAGAATGCAACAGCAAGCAGTTTTAGAGGAACCCAGTTGCAACGATCAGCCTATTATAAGATCTTCCTATTAATTCATCATTGAGTTCTATATGTAGTCGTTTTTTCTCAAACTTCTGACACATTGGGACATATTTTCCAGCCTATATGAGTAGAACTTGCAAGGAACAGTGGGGAAAAAGCTGTTGAGAGCCACTGGGAGCTCCCTGACTTCTCCCTCACCTGGCTTCAGGCCAGTTCATTGCTGCTTAGGAGCTAATCCCACTGGCCTTTCTGTGAGTGGAGTATTGGATATGGCAGAAGTGAGTTCTGCCATGATCAGTCCCCTGCTGCCACAACAGGTCTTTTTTCCTGAGGGCTTGCAACTATTAGGAGGCCTCTGGAGCTATGGGGAATCTGTTCCTTTTCCTCCGGTGAGAACCTGGGTGGTTAGATTAACCTTTTCTCAGTGATATTTTGTTGGTGCATTTTGTTTTTGTACCTGCTCGTGTCTTCTAAACACATTTTGCTTTGCTGCAGACTTTATAAGCAGCAAACTGCTCAGCCTTACATGAAGATGATTTAATTTCTGTTGAGGCAAGGACAGTGTAACTGACTCCTGTGCTTTCAAAAAGCTGGTGTACCGCTACAGAAATTGGGTTGTCTAAGTTAGAAGTCTCTTTGTTGCTCACAAGGTCTGTCTTCTGAGTGCTTTTTTCTTCTCCCCACAGTCCGCAAGGGGTACAGGATCCAGACCGACAAGGAGAGGGATTCCATGAAGGTGCTGTACTACGTTGAGAAAGAACTGGCTCAGTTTGACCCAGCTAGGAGGATGCGAGAGCGATGTGAGAAATAGGCATTGTTTGACTCTTCTCAGAGATGAAACTACATTCATAGGCACTAGAAGTTCATGATTTAGGCTCTACGGACAACTTGATTTCAGAGCTGCTGGCTCCAATCTTCTCAAACTTAGGATTCCTAGATTTAGGCTAAATCCATTTTACCCACTAAAAGTGAGGCCTGATTTTCAGAACTGCTGCTAGTGTTTACCTACTAGCCCTCACTGAAGTCACTAGAAGCTTCTGGATATTCAATCCATTTGAAAAATTAGCCTTTTATTCAAGTGTCTAGATAAGACATTAGGTCCCCGACTTTTGCCACCTTTTTTCTTTTTCTTTTCTTTTTTTTTTTTTTTTAATCTGGGCCTATTCTCATGTCTAGGATGCAACAGGAGATCCAGGCCCATTCTCATAGATAGAATGCAACTGGAGATGTGAGTCTGAGACCGTGTATCACTGTAAGAGATTTATTACAGACCTATATTATTTTCCGAAGGCACCGAGCCACTATTGTTGTAAAACAGCTATATATTGTGGTGGGCTACAGCCATAACGTATTGTGGGAAACGTAGTTTGGACTGAGTGCTGCTTTGCAAATAGAATGGACATGAGATGGTAAGATTGCTTTCTGGATCTGTCAGGAGTCATTCATTCTTGCTGTCACTTTGGAGACAATTGGGGACCCTGGGCCATCTGGGACAGGTCAGAAGCAGTTTGTGTATTAGCATTTACTGTCTGACGGGGGCAGGGTTGCATTCATATTGCTAGTATCATGCCATGGCAGTGGAACTATTACAGGTGAAGGGGTTGGTTGTAAAGAGGCTGAGGTTGGAAAGGATGCAGGTTCAGAACTAAGATTATTTGTGGCACTTTAATTCTTTATTTGCTGACTTACAAACTTCCTCCTAGTAAACGTTACCCTTAACCTATGAATATGAGTGGCAGAAGCAAGCTCTCAGCAATGATCTTTCCAGGTTGAGATTGTGGTATATTGGTGGGGCAATGTATGTGGGGTATGGGTGAAGCTTGCAATTCAGCTCCCTATACCAAACTTCTTCTATGTCCAGAAGACTTCAGTTGGTAGGTGTGACAAGCATCTAGCCTGGGTTCCACTGGTGGCATCCATCGCTTCCTAGATTCCTTCTGAGCTGTGTTTCTGCCTCTCTCTGTTCATTCTTTGTCCCCTGCAATGTGGTGCATGCTGGGCTTTATGGGCCTGCTCCATTAAGAGGGAGGCCTTTTGTTTTAGTTCCCAAGATTTCATTTGGCTGGTGAGATGCATGGCTTCTCCCATAACTGAGGCTGCACCCGGCAACCCAGGATTCAGACAGGCTGGTGCAAGGCATCAGCTTACATTAAAAATGAATAAATACAACCCAGACCCCTCAATATTGTGTATGAAAAAGCCAAGAAAGACAAAAGGCATTGCAATGACTCCTCTGACCCAATGCCATGAGGCGTTCTGGAATTCCAAGGTATTTTTTTAAATATCATCCAAGGCACAGATGATATTTAAAAAAAAAAACAACCCTTGTAGCTTTTATTATTAGCTTATGCACTGAGCTTGTCCAAGCTTCAGGCATTTGTACAGGGATGAATTTAGAACCTGACAGTCACAGACGTGACTCAATCAGTGGAGGTAAAGGTTGAGGGGAATGGCATTAATCACAGCTTTGTGCAGATTAGGAGAAACTAAAAAATTACATATCGTTCTAAAACAGTCATCAGAACTGAGCATGTTGCCATTTCCACCCACAAGATCTACTATAAAAAGACCATCTCCAGATTGGAATGTCAGGAATCCAGATGTCATTGCTCCTGATGGAGTGGAGATTGACAGCCGTTCAGCAGACTGGAGGTGGAAGGGAGAGTCCAAATCATTTTTGAGGGGGCTGATTTTGCTTTAGCTTGACTGGTCAGACCAAGTCTAGAGCCACTCTCGTCTCACAGGGGGGAGGGAGAAGGGGCAGGGAGGCGGTGTTGCACTCCAGTTATACAAAGCAGAACACCCAACCAGGGTGGAGATGGGCGAGGACCCCATGCCAGGGGCATTCTCCAAATTTGTTCTGAGACACTATCCATATTCCATTAGGATCCACATGCTGAGAAGAAAGGGAGTAGGCAGGGGCTTTGAGACTGATTCTGTTTATTATGGTAGAGAGATTTAGCTTCTTTCAGCCCCACCATAATCTCACTGTCTTCTCAGACACTTGTCCCATCTGTGATGTGCATCTGTGTCTACCTGGTTTCCTGCAGATAACAACACCATCTCTGAGCTCAGCTCCCTGCACGAGGAGGACTTGAACTTCTGTCAGCCTTACCGCCAGGTGCGAAGGAAGCCGCTCCCTCCGGCAGGGGACCTGGATGGTGATGCAGAGTACTGGGCAGGGGTGATCGGTGGAGGTGGCACCTCGAGGTCACAGGCTGTCTCCGATTACAGGGAGGAGAGGGACAGCTTCCGGCACAGGTGAGTGCTGTGCTCAAGAGGCCAGTGACCTAGCTGGGAAAAGGGGAAGGAAGAAAGGTCTGAGACACTGGAACTTCCTTTGGTTCTGTTTTTGCCTGGCAAAGCAGAGGGGACACAGGCCAGGGATTGATCTGGTTCCCACAGCTCTGATTAGCTGATCCTCCTGGGTGAAACCAAACGCCCTTTTTGTGTGTGAGAGAACTAGATGATAAATATTTGATAATAATGTATAAAGCCAGGAAATCCATCCAGTGTTCTCCTGGCGTGGTGGGACTTCTAGGAATTGCACTGCCTCTTTACTGTGAGTGCAATAAATGCCCAGTGCACATGAACAGAAACCACTCCCAGTCCTGGTCCAAGGGCCTTGCTCTCTGGTCCCTAGAGTACAGTATAAGTCAGACTCTCATAGCCTGGGAATTTCCTCACAGTGTCAGCACCTCAGTCCTTTATATCTCAAGGGCAACTTTGGGATACCGCTCCCCAGATGAGCTATAAATGTGGTGCATGACACATTATTCACTTAAAAGTTCCTGCAGTGCAAAGGATAACATGTTTCTTCCTCTTAGCCTCAGTACGAGGTCACATGCTGCATCTAATGTTTTCTTCTCTCTCCTGCAGCCAGCAGAAATCGAAATCGGAAATGCTGTCGAGGAAGAGCTTCTCTGTGGGAGTACCAGCTGTTTCCATGGATGAGCTCGCGGCCTTCGCAGAATCCTACAGCCAGCGCACCCGGCGGACAGATGGCCAGGAGTCCCGGCGCTTTGAGAGGTCGGAGTCCCGAGGGGGGCGAGGTGGAGCAGTGCAGCACCAGGACACTACCTCAGAGGAGTACTACAGCAAGCGTAGGGGGAACCGAGAGCCATTGACGGACTCGGATCGAGGCTGGTCTTACAGCCCACCCAGGAGACGGGCTCATGAGGAGAAGCACCTGCCTAGGCTGGTGAGCCGGACACCTGGAGGGAGCCAGAAGTACGACCACTCCTACCTCAGCAGTGTCCTGGAGAGGAAGTCACGGAGCTATGATGAGAGTGGTGAACACAGCGAGACTCCCTCAAAGCTGAGCTCGCAGCCCAGCCAGAGGGGGGGAACATACTATGCCTGGTCACCACCATCCACCTACAAAGCAGGGCAACAGCAACAGCCACCACAGCAGGAAGAAGGAGAGGACACCCTACCCCCATACAGCGAGAGGGAGCTGAGCCGGGGCCCTTCGTACAGGAGCAGGGACCAGGCCTACCTCAACGCCTCAGACAAGAAGAGGAAAAAGGAGCCCAAGAAAACAGTGAGGCCATGTCTGACGCTCCTGGTCCAAATAGGCTGAGCTGGGATTACCAGGCAGGGGATTCAATCTAGAGCCTGGGGCCAAGGGGGAACCCCAGGAAAGGGATGGAGTTTGGCACCATGGTGGGGAAATGCCAGGTAGGGGATAACATGTGAGGGGATGCATCAGAAAGTGGTCCCTTAAGGCGATCACACTGTAGGGAGGCAGGGATTGACATCTCTGAGCTCTAGCCAGTCATGCTGGAGTAGGGTGGGAGAAAAGAGTAGTTATATGGGCCTAGAGGACTGGCGTCAAAGATATTGCTTACAGGCCAGATGCAGCCTGTGGAGTGCTATTGTCCAGACCATAGTGCTGCCCCTGGGTCTTGGACTGGACCCGCATGCAACATGTGACACAGCCCAGACTGGCCTGCACACAGTGCCTGTGCTGCCCATGGCATGTGGGCCTGGTCTGTGAGCCTGACCTGGCCTGTGGACCGGCCCCACATCACTCATTTAGCTGGCACATCTGATGTGTTTGATACCCCTGACCTAGGGTAATCATATGTGTGTAGGTAGAGACAGGACACTAGCTATGGCAGTGGTTCCCAGCCAGTGGTCTGCACCAAGCCATGGTAAGTGGTCTGTGGAGTACGTAGGTTTTCATCCTTTGCAGTTAAGGGTTTGAGGATCAGATGGGGTTGATGAGACATAGTGAGCATTTGCAGGGGTCCAAAAAGCTTGGGATTGTTGCTGTATGGGTCAGTAGGATTGTAGTAGGGGGAGCATTCAGTGAAATTGCAGGCCATGCTGATATTAAATGAGAGCTAAGTGTTCCCATTTTTGGGGGCTGAGGCATGAAGAAAGGAAATGGAATGTGTAACAAGATGCTAAGTTAAAGATCTGCATATGGACTGGTGTGCGTGTCTGTGCGCACATGCAAATACACATGCATATGTGCATGCTAAACAATCACCTGAGATGTGGTGGGGGTAAATCTCTGGGTCTGTCTGTTAGTAGGAGTTATGAAATCTTTCATTGGGGTGGAAGTGTTGATTGCCGCCCCCCTTCCCAAATCTGCCCTGCAGCTCAGGCGGCATGGTTAATGCCAGTGAGCTTTGTTAGAGAGAGAGAGAGAGAGAGAGAATTCGTGCACGTACAGAAGAGAGAATTGAGGTGCAAATGGCAGCTGCAGCACAATGGAGGCTGCCCTGCTCTTACCCCTGGCAGCAAGCACCTTCAGTGCACAGTGGCGAAATGAATGCCATTCACCCTGTTGTGCAGGTCCTGCCAAAGCTACATGTCTCTCCTTGTTTAACTCATGATTTGATGGTTTCATTTTTCTCTGTCTTTCCTTCAGAATGATTTTCCGACCAGGATGTCCCTTGTGGTTTGATGCTGCTGTGGAAGAGTTGTTGATGGACTGGATACCGTGAGCTGGCCGCAGGGACGAGATACACATGAGCCACAAGGAACCTTTGCAGCCACCAGCTGTGGACACTGTTTCAGTTGTGGGTTTCGTCAAGGTAGTAGAAGCCTTCTTTAGAGATGGACTCCGACCAGCAGTACTCACCCCACTGACAACCAACAGCACTCACCCCACTGACCCTGGAGGAGTCTGCCAGGAAAATAAATAAGGACAGGGCTCTGTTTGGCATTCTCGTCCCCAGAGTCCTCTCTGTCCTACACTGGAAGGCAGCTGTGTCCATACTTCTTATCCCAAAAGATCTGAACTGCAATTAAGGTTTTCTTTGGGTCTGTTACCCAGAATGCCCTATCCCATGTTAAGAGCAGGTTGTCACTCTCCCTCACTGTTTCCTCTGTCCTGTATTTAGAGGGAACTTCTCGCTGTACCTCTCATACTCAGAGCCTTTGCTGTGTCATGCCAAGAGTTGGGGACTACCTCCCCTTCCCCCAAGCTGACAGAGGGTGTCATTCTAGCAGCTGCAGGTGACCTAAAGATGACAAGGTCCCTGTTCCGTGAAAATTGTGAAAGGGAATATGCACCTCTTGGGAACTCTCTAGGAAAATACTGATTTTAATGATGTGTGTGTGAACCTTGGTAAGGGCTGAGCAGGGAGAGAAACAAATGTAGTTGATTTGTTTGATATTTTTCTTCCTATTCATTCAGTGACAGGAGCTGCAAGTGAAATCAATGTACTGTTTTGAAAGTGGATCCAAGTAGATTTTATTGTAATGAGAGCATCACTTGGTGCCCCACCCCCATCGCTGTTTGTTGCAATGAGTTTGTGCTTCCTTGCAGCTGAGCTATGACCATATAAAGCTTCAGCTGGGTTATCTGCTTGATTGTCTCCTAACCAGAGCTCTGTCTCTGTCAGTGGTCTGCTTGCAGTTTCATCATGTCTCCCTGGGTTAGGGGTCTTTTGTTTGAAAGAAGGAAGAAAGAGAAAATTATGCTAAGAAATAGAAGCCATGGGTCTTACTTCTATAAGATCATCATTATTCCCTCCTGGTCAGGTGCCAGGACATTCAGTAGAGCAACAATGAAACAATCCTGAACAAAAGAATATTTGGATGAAATGTGCTTTAAACGTCACCCTCTTTCCAGTTACTGTCATTTCATCCATTTCAATCTTGACATGATTTTTGTGGCTAATGTCTGAGGAACAGCTGAATTTAGAAGTGAGCACTTTGTGCCATCTGGAAGCATGACATTCCTGTTTTCAAGGGCTAAAATGCAGTCATTACTCATCAAAATCATAATGGAATTCTTGTGGAGGGAGAAAGTAAGATGGAGATCAGGATATGATTTTAAGGTCCAGTATCTTGCCATGTGCTGTGGTAGAAATGAATGGCACCTCACATCAGTAGGATGGGGAGCCTGTGATACATAGCCTTCTTTCTACCTCAGAAGCTGTTGGCCTTAAATCTGTTGCTAAATCCGCATTAACAGTCCCTATTTTGGGCACTGGTGAAAGACTGGACCTCAGACAGACTGATTGTCAGTGTGTCTGTTAACGTAGTCACAGTTCCTTGCAACTTACATACTTACTTCTGGATGTGCACTTTTCTTGCTATATACTTAATCGCCTCCCCTGCCCCATTACTGCCCCATGCTTCACTGAGAACAATGGAGGTCAGTCTCCAGGGATCTGATGTTGCTGCTACTTTTTGCCATAGCTGGAAATGGGTGCTGTGGACCATGTGCCAGGGAACAGATCTGTTCTCCTTCCTGCCAGGTCCTTGTATTGATAGTATTTTTGTAAATCCCAGTTTGAGGTCTGCCCTGGAAGAAAGAGATCACTGTGCAAGCACACACCATCCAGCTGGATTTGTTCTGTGTTCTTGTTAGAGAGAATAAATGTAAAAAAAGTATTTTCTCCTCTGCTCCTCTTTAGTATATGTTCCTAGAAAAAAAAAACCCTGACAGCATTTGATCTTCCCACACTCATGCATATTAAATAAGGGCTAGAAGGTCAAAGTTGCTCATCTCACTGTGTCCTTTCTGACAGTCCCAGAGGTCATTATGGGTGGTAACCTGAAAGTGCTTTAGCAGCCAGTACCATATCAGGAGGAAGGAGAGACAGGGTTTTAAAATCCTGTGGACACCTGTATTTCCAAAAGCACTCTAGAGATTGGAATGCAGTTTTACCTTCCCCTGACATCAAATCTCTGGTTTATTTAATCCAAGCCTCTGAGTGTAATCTTGTGCATTAAAACCAACATACTTTTGACTGTTTAAATGGATTTGTTGTACTTGCTCTGCGCTGATATTTCAGGACATTTAATCACCGCCTACAGAAAGTTGCAAGGACAAGGATTTAGTAGGTTTACAATATCACACTTTTATCTTCCCAATGTAAGCAGCTCTCCACACATATTGTCATACTTCTTGTCTGAAACTTAAGAGAGGCAAAAGAGTAGGAAGTCAGCTTGTTGGAGTACCTGATCAAGATGACTTTACCCAGAAGCACACTAGGTAGGACTGGTGGTGCTAAGACACATACTCCTACATGCCAAATTTGTAGCCTTAGGAAAAGATTGTCCCTCAGTACCCTGAAGCCAAATCAGTAGCCAGCACAGCCCATCCTGTTCTACTCGCAGCTAGAATCTTTCACCTCTCAGCCTGGATGATTAATGCCATCTGTACAGGGAAAGATCTGGGGTGGTGTGGGTTGCACTCTGCTTTGACTATATAGCACACACAGAGGGAGCTTTCCACTCCTGAGAGCTCTGGTCTCCACACCCTCCATGCCAGTGAGCTCTCAGTTGCATCCTGTTTCAGAATCTGAGTTCCACTTCTGTCTGCATGCCAATCAAGTTATATACCCTTGGTGACAAGCAGCTGGCTATAGGCTAGCATATTCTTCCCAGGGGAGGGATCCCTGCAGCTGGCCCCGATCAAGCTAGTTTATAAACTGGAGATTAGTAGGGTGGAGCTTTGGTTTCTATAGCTACAAGAATCTAGTGTTCCAGAATATCTGCAGACTGATGCTGACACCTGTGGCCTGAAATAGTGGCTGTGAAGATTCGCATGTTTCAGAGAAGGAAAAAATGACAAGTGTTTTTCCACTTTGTCTCTCAAAACATCTGCAGGATGACCAGCCTTGGAAAACAGGTAGTCCTGATTATTGCACTCAGTCTGAGAGTGACAGGAATCAAAAACAATAAAATTCTCCAGTCAGTGATTTTATGGCCGGCATAAAATTAAAATTGTTTCCATACAGGATGAGAGTGCCTGACGCACATCAAGGACACGGACACTTTACAGCTCCAAAATGAAGCATCACAGCATGAAACAAGTAAGAAGAGACACCAGTAGAATCATAGAGAAGTAGGGCTGGAAGTGACCTTCAGCAGTCATCTAGTAGTCCAATCCCCAAAAGACAGGATCATCTCTATTCAAACAATCCTATACAAATACCCTGTTTAACCTATTAAGGAAGCTATGAAGTCAGCCCTGACACAACCACAAGTCCTAATACCCTAACCTTCCACAGGCAAAATAGGGGACAATGTTGGGCAATGTCCTGCTGCTGTGCTGGTTGTTAAAATACAATGGAGAGATACAAGGAGGGCCAAACTCCCTGTGGTCTGCATCAATCAGACAATGAGGTAAAATTCCTTCCAGACCCCAAATATGCAATCAGTTTGACTGTGAGTGTAGAGGAAAGACCCTCTAGCCAGGAATGCCTGTGCTTAAGCCCCTGTAGGAGCATTGGCACACCCCAACCTTGGTTGCAAGCAACCTCAATGCTTCTGAGAAAGGCAAAACACACTCCTCTCTCTTCCCCTGAAACGTAGCAGCAGGAAGGGAGAAGAATTCTTTCCTGGCCCCATGTGGCAACAAGGAAAGCCCAGAAGCATAGGAAATACCCACTGTAGAGCATAGGCATAGTGTAACAAGGTGATTGGCTCAGGCCAGAGCCCAGCTTCAGGGTTAGTAGTGTGGCGAAATGCCGGGCTAGCGGCTCCGGCACCGCTTAGGGGAGCCGCGGGCTTTGCGGAGTTGTGCGAGCGCGCGGGTTGTGGGGCGGGATTGAGGTAGCTCTTAGCCG
>NW_017728906.1:12271385-12274424 GCF_001723895.1 Crocodylus porosus
TGAAATTTACAGAATGCGCATGTGTAGCTTAATGCCAGTGGAGAGAAGTACAAAGCGTTCATTTTGATTAACAGTCTACTTCAAGGTTACATAAATGTGAGAGTGCCGCGCGGCAGTTATACAGAAAAGAGAAAATAATATAAAGTCTTTGCTAAAAACTATAAGACAGTTACAAGTAGGTAATAGCCTGCCTGCCTAGGAGCTCTGGACCAGCTGATGGGGATGGTTGGCTGGTCCTAGTGAAAGTTAAAAGCTCCCAAGGAGATGATGCTGGGGAGAAGGGAAGCTGAAAAGAAAGGCATTATTGAAGCATTAAGATGAAGGCCTTGGCCTGGATAAGAGAGGCAGTGGGGAAGGGTCTGTTGATGTTTTGTTATTCTGGTTAGTTTGAGGTAGAAAAGGGGGAAGGCTGGCTCCTTGGCCTGACTAAAGGAGTAACAACCCACTACACATAGCTACTCCTAGATCATTCCTGACCAATACTTTCCTACCTCTTCTTGAATACCTCCAGTGAGGGAGATCCTACAACTTCCCTACACAGCCTATTCCACTGTCTCGCTCTTCTAACAGTGAAGAAGATTTTCCTAATAGCCAGTCTAAACCTACTTTGCTGCAATGTCAAGCCACTGGTCCATGTCCTACTCTCTTCAGCAAGAGAGAGATGTTTTCTCTCTTCTTTATGGCAGCCCTTGAGATATTTGGACTGTTATCATGTCCCCTCTTAAGCACTTTTCTGCAAGTTGAACATGGCCTACTTACTTCATATGTGCAACATATGACTTGTCTAAGCCCTTTATCATTTTTGCCACCCAAAACTGCACATGATGTTCTAGATGAGGTCTAACCAATGCCGAGTAGAGAAGCACTAACATTTCCTTTGTCTGGCATCTAATGCTTCTATTGATACATCTCCAAACCACATATATCTTTTGCGCAACTGCATTGCACTGCAGACTTACACTGAGTGTTTGATCTACTATGAATTCTAGATCCTTCCTGATAATACTGCCATCCAGCCAGGTATTACCCATTTCCTTTTGTGTTTTTTGATTATTCTTCTGAAAGTATAGCACCTTGCATTTCTCAGTGTTGAACCTTATCCGGTTACCTCTGGCCCAGCTTTCCAATCTGTCGAGATTCTTCTGAATTGTGTTCAGAGAATCCTTTATAAACATGTCAAATCATGAGTAGCTGTTGGATCAACTGTAGGCAGTATATCCACTTGTGTTACCAGAAACGTGGTTTGGGTTGCTAAAGGAGACTGATATACTAGAACAAGAAATACAGACTTAAGCTAGTGATAAAAATGAATTCTCAATTGTCCCCAACATTTTTCAGATAAATCATCCCTAGCCAGGTTTACATTATAATATTAACCTCCTAGACAAATGAAATGGAAAATTAACAAATCAAGTATACAGTCTGTAACAGGCTATGTCCCCAGGCACAGAAGTTGTGCCCCCAGTCACCTGAGTAGCTCCTACTCTGCTCTGGTTCCCTATTCTGACCTCCAGATCTCTCACATGCCATGCAACGCTGGAATTGTTTAGCTTGGAAACAGGGAGGATGTCCAGGCCCCAAGCAACTTCTGGTCCGCTGCTGTATAGTGCACTGACAACATTGACTCTTATGGGTCAATTTCATGGCCTTCAACCTCCCCTCTAGCCATGATGCAGGTATTAACCACTCAAATGGAACCTAGGCCCTAGTCCAATATGTAGCCCTCTCTGGCCTCTGTATCTTTAAAAATCTCAGTGGGCTTGCAGCCCCAGTTCAATATGTGGCCTCTGCCTCTCATGGGCTAAAGTGTAGCTTGTGCCATGCCCTGGCAGGCTGAAGCCTCTTCGTGCCTCCCTGGCACTATTGGTACCTCCACCTCCCCTTGAGAGACCCAATCTGGTCCACTAGTTACATAACTACAATGAAAAGGTAAACCCTCTGCCTATAACTCAACTAGAAGTTCCTGGGCTACCCGCTGCAGTTTGGCTCTTGGGAGACCCCCAGCTCCTTACTTGCAGTCAGTAGGGTAGTGGGCTTATCTAGCGGTCCCTCAGCTGTAGTCACCAATATGCAGAGCTCCTTCCCTGGCAGCTTGCAAGACCAGTGTCCTTCTCCAGACTCTGTCCGGGTTATATAACCACCAAGTTATGCCCCTGGGAGTTGCATGCCTTTTCTTAGCCCACTGCGGGTGTCCTCTAGACTGGTCAAACTGCAATAGCAGTTTCCTTCTTCTCCATGCTGAATGTTGTTCTACAGTAGTACTGCTGTGCTACCAGCACCTCAATAAGTACTTTGCCCTATTGCCTTACTGCTGACCCTCTGGTTCTGCACTGGATGCCTGTAGCCTACCAATGCTCTTGGTTACTGGTAAGCAATTCCCTGTACCTGGGGATTCCTGTGGCTGTTGGCCCCTCTTAAAGTAACAAGGGGTCCTCAGCTCTCTGTTACACAGTCCTATGAAACTTTGGGAGACAATAACCTGTGTCATCTGAGAGCCAGAGAGCCAGGAATGTCTGGCCCTATGCTGCCACACAATGGAGGGAAAAAGATTGTGTCTGTGTCCTTAAGAAGAGGCAGCCAGCCCTGTTAAGGACATTCAATGGTGGGCCCTTCTGCTAATGAAGGAATGTCCCACTAGGACAGGGGTGGGCAAAATGGCGGATCTGGCAGTGGCTGGACTCCATTTCCCAGCAGACCCTGCCTGTGTCACTGCAGCTGGACGCCAGCAGCAGCAGGGCCATGACAGTGTGGGGGCAGAGTTTCCATGGAAACCAGCCCCAACAGTGTTGGCAGGGCATGCTGCACTGGGGCTGGGATCTTGCAGCAGTGACAGCACAGTCTGGAGCTGGGTCAGAGCTGCAATCTGCTGCCCACACTCCCTTGCCCGGGGCGTGTGGGCAGCAGATTGCAGTTCTGCGGCAGCTCCGGACTGATGTAAAAATCGCGGTTCGTTTCTCGGGAGGCGAAAAAAAAACTTCAGCCACAGACACACTCTATTAGCAACACAAAAGGTATATATTTGCAAATAGGGTCAGAGAG
>NW_017728906.1:12274435-12280171 GCF_001723895.1 Crocodylus porosus
TACAAAGAGCCTTTGGTAGTTTTCCCTTCAATTTCCAACCCCCCCTTCCCTCTCCCATTAAGGAGACAAGGAGGGCTAGCAGCTGTGGTTTTTTCTAAATCTGCTATTGATAATGCATTTTTAATAATATTTCTAACAGGACCATGCTGTCACCTCTGCAAGATCCCAGCCCTGGAGCAGCTCCCTGCCCAACTGCATGCCCTGTCAGTGCTGCTGGGCCTGGGCTCCATGGAAACTCTGGCCCCTTGCTGTCACAGCCCCACCATTGCTGGGGTCTCCATGGAAACCAGCCATGGTGTTGTGGGCAGCGGCTGCTGGGAAATAGAGTCTGCCTTGGGCCTGATCCAGCCTGCAGGCGAGACTTTGCCTGCCTCTGGACTAGGAGGTTAAAACTAGGGATGTGCGAAACAGCACCGTTTTGTTTCGACTGCTATGTCAACGTTTCGATGGAACAATGTTTCCTTTCGAATTTTGTTTCAGTTTGAAACCACTGTTCCGTTTTGTTTCATTGAAACAGTTTAGCTGTTTCAACACTATTTCGACGTTTTGCCTATAGGCTATAATGGGGAAGCTCGAAACAGCCTATAACTTTGTCATTTCCAGCCTGATTTGGATGAAACTTGTAGGAATGGTAGGTGCAGGGGGTTCAGGGAAACTGCACCTCAAAATCTTGAAAGCAAAAAGTTCATGTCACGAGTATCTGTTAAGCTGCAGTGGGGTCAAAACTGCAGGGATGCTATCCTCTGCAGATGCAACAAAGCCTGCCAAGTTGCAAGCAGATAGGTAGGTGTAGGGGTTTCAGGAAAACTGCATCTCAAGCTGTGGACAAGCAAAACTTGTGACATGGGTGACACTGTGTGTGTTAAGGCGCAGCAGTGTGAAAACTCAGGCTTGCTAGACCACAAAGCCTGCTAGCTTTCAAGGAGATAGGTGCAGGGGGAGTCTGGGTTCTGGGGCCCTGCACCTCTAGCTGCTGACAGGCAAAACTCATGACATAGGGGGGGTGACACTGTGTTAAGGTGCAACCTCAACTGATACCAGCGCAGAAAGCAGGGCATTTCAAACAGTTTCTCCATCCCTCCCCCAGAGCACTGGGATTGGAAGAGACCTCAGGGAAGGTTGACAGTCACTGGCCAGCTACACAGTCAATGATGAGAGCGCTCCTTTCCCCCTCTTCCCTCTCCCTCTCCTTACTTAGTTTCTGTTTCTGTGCAGGCAAGCCCAGGTTGCGCTTCAAAACTTGAAATGTTTTGAAAATTTCTAAATGTTTTGACTTGCCTCATTTTGTTTTGAGGCTGTTTCGAAGTTCTTTGTTTTGATTTTGCTGTTTTGAGCTGGAAATGAGCGTTGAAACGGAACTGCCGGCAAAATTTCACACAGCCCTACTTAAAACTCTCTGAGGAGAGAGCTGAGAAGAGGCAAAACTTCGAGGGAACTGTTGCAAGAGGAAAGCAAGCAGGCTGTGAGCTGAACATCTTGCCCCATGGAGGGATCCAGTTGCTGTGCTGGGGCTGTAGCCAAAGGGCTTCCCGCCTGGGACAGGGCTAAAGAGTCTGGTTTTGTTTCGCTGTTTGCTTGTTTGGTACTTGAAGCCTGTGTTTTATTTGGGAGAACTGGGTGAGGGGCTCTTCAAGGAGCAAAACCTGTCTGCAGAAGCTAGCAGGCTAGACAGCCTGCTTACAGGCTTGCACTGGACAACAAATATCCTTCCCTTTGTTACTCTGCATAGAGGTTGGCTCTTGTCTTTAGCACAAAGTCCAGATGAATCTGGTGCCTTGAAGCCCTTGATTGCCTTTCTGCACCAGCCAGAACTAGCAGCAGTGCCTTCTGCATCCTACTGTTCTGGCATGGGCCTCCCCAGTGACCCAAGATTCTGTGGCTGCAAATTAGCCAAATGCCTCTGGGGACACCTGGTGGTGTGAAGCATGTCCATTTAATTGAACTGAGTGGATTAGTCACCTGAGTCCCTTGGGTATGATACTCATTTGCTAGCATCTGGTCAGAAAGAAGATAGCTCAGTGTTTCTTATGTAAATTGATGAAGCATGTCAACAGCCCATAGCTTAAAGACTGCAGTAGATGATGCTAGGGCTGAAACTTCCTTTTCTGACAAACATACCGAAGATTATTTACCGCCTTGGAACTCACCCCAAAACAACTGCAGAAACACAAGCTGAATCCAGCTTTACTTCATGTATCACAGGGCAGCAAGCAAAAGCACCACCACTTGATGAAAACCCGTTACGCTTAAAACTAGTGAAGGTTTCCATTGCTTGAACAGGTAATAGTAAAGTTATTCCCTTGAGCCAAGGTGGCCTGGATGGCCTGTTGTCAAAGGCGCATCACCCTCCTGGGCTTCTCAGCCATTACAATGGGCAGGGGTTCCTGGTGAAGGTTTAGTAGGACAGAGAATATTCCATCTTGTGAATCATGGAAAGAAAAATAAATTCGTACAAGTAACAGTGGTTTAAAAGTATGAATATCAGTTAACCAGTTTCTTTCAAAGAGCACAGCTTTGGTTTAAATAAGTGACAATCAGGAGGGTCCTTGTCTGTTATCGCTCAATGATTCAAGGTCAGATTTGAGTGCCTTCTAAGTATAATAATGGGTGTGCCTAGCTTCCACTTTTGCAAACTCCTCCTGTACTAGGGTAATTCTCTTCTCATCTTGGTCAACTGTTTACAGGTCAAATTAGTTTCACCTGAGCAATCCCACATCCTCCTTTTTTTTGTACTCAGTCATGCCAGCTGTAATCCAGTATGATCCAAATGAAGTCCTAGCTCACATCTCTGTATCCAAATGACCTGCAAATCAGGCCCTTAGTTAGACTTACAAATGGCTATCTTTACTCAAATACAAGACAAGGTTTCCTCATCATATAAATGCATACAACCCCCCCACCCAGTGAAATACATTGTCTATCTTTGAACTGCTGCTAAAAGTAGCAGGTGCTCAGTCATAGAAGCCAACTCTAAAGTTGATTAAATGCAGCCAACACTGAAGATAACTATAAAACACATGGCTCATATGGGGCAAACAGGCAAGAAACTACTACACTTTTTTTTTAATTTCAAGTCTTTGGCCAAACCAGTCAAATCACTTCTGAATTCTATTGGCTGAGCAGAGCTCGGTTGTTCAAGTCTGTATGGTGATGACACTGGCAAGTATCTTACCTGCCAAACTCTTCATCCTGGAGCATGGGTGACTGGTACCACCCGATACTGGAAGGGCATCTGTGGCCAATTGCTGACCAGGGTGGGGGGAGGGTCCTCCAGCAGCCAATTGCTGCTACTGGGAGAAGTGCTGGTGGCAAACCCAGAAGTGCTGCTGGGGCTTTTTCAGCACCCTCACAATCTCAGGGGGGGCACTGGCCATTGCCCTCCCCCACTTCCTAGCCAGTGCAGGCCAGTCTCAGGGGGGCAGGTGCTCTCTGCCCGCCTATGCCCACTGTATGAGTTGCCTATGTCCTGGGGCTTCAGATGCTTACAAATTCATGGTGAGAAGCCTACGTGCAAGTCCGAAGCCTGGGGGCCTTGGAGCTTGGCCTTGGAGTCCCCTACTCTTAAAGGCTGAAGGAGCAAACTAGAGGAAACATCTGAGAGCGATCTCTCATCACATATAGCCAAAGGATAAGTTAATATAGCCTATCTGAATAAAATATATGGTAACGCGCATTGTGCGCAGGCTCCCTCAGCATCTGCTCTTTTTATAGTGAACCACCACACTGAATACATTTCAACTTCCTCTTCATTCCTACCATTGAGCTGAACCTTTCTTTCTCATTTCTAAGGTTTCCCATTTCTTCACCAGCCTTAAATGTCTGGCAGACATCACTAAACAGGGCCCCAAACATTTTACCTAGAATCCCTCTGCTGCCCCCTCTGTCAACCTGTTGCATATAATTAGTGTGGCCCTGCTCTCCATGTGGTGAAGCTGGACTAGGTTGCCCTGTGCCTCATCTGCATATAATTTTTGGAGGTTCCTAGATCTCATGACAAGAACACCTGGTTCCAGCCATGAGTAGGGGGCTAATTAGCACATGGATTCTTTGTCGTACCCACGCATACTGAGCAGCACTGAGCTGTGGGGTTACCATGGCTTGAAATGCTGCTGAGGCCCAGCCCAATAAACTTACAAGATAAATTATAAACCTTTTGGGTTTAGACTAACATTGTGCAGAGTTTGTGCTATAGATAAATACATACAAAAGCACTGCTTAAAAAATGTGTTTATAGAATACATTTGCTAAAACTTACAGCTGTTTCCAAAAAGATAAAAAGTTTCAATTAACTAAGGATATGAGTACCTGTAGTAATTTCCCTATATGCAAGTTACTACAGGCATGTTTATTTCTAGATCAGTGTTTTCAAATTTGCTTCTCAGGGAGACCATGGTCTGGCATTAAGGAAATGGAAAAGGGGCTACAGGGAAAAGAAGCTGGGGGTGAAGAGGCAGGGGACAAGGGAGCTACCTGACCCTTCAGATTCATTTTCCCTGCTGTAGCAGCGGGAGGGGGACAAATTCAAGGCAAATATCCAATACAATTAGATTCTATACTTGGAAAATTATAACAATTGTATACATTTTCCATATATTGAATTAATTTTGGGAGGTTCACTTATATTCAGGCTCATCTTATATTCAAGTAAATACAGTATATTGTTCTAAGGCTACAGTTATGAACTGGGATTTTCAAAGGGACTTTTGGGGTTAGGTGCCCAACTGCCGTTGTAGTCCATGGCAAACTCCAGCATAGGAACACAGTCCTCCTGCTGTGTTCTCATGTGTTCTTTTTTGTTTGTAGGCAGGCATTCTTTTTTTCTTCCAGGAAGCAGCAAATGAGTTGCTTTGTTTGCCTGTACACAGCTTTTGTTACCACATCTGCACTCATCTTCTCTCCTATAATAGTTATTTTCACAAGGAAAAATAATGCCAAAGGTAACAAGGAAAAAAGAAACTTTCATAGCTTTTTAGAAGCTGTTTCCTACCCCACCGCAATTTACCCTTGAATTCCAAAGCCATCCATTTGCTGTATTTTCAGTTTCCAAGCTCAGCTGTTTTTGAGCTCTAACCACAGAGAACAAAAGATCAGATTTTTTTAAGAAGGAAAAGCAAAGTCTTTATTATTATCTTGCAGGCAATTAATTTGCCCATCTTCTTCCAAGAAATAAAGCAACTTTCCTTTAGTCTGCACAAAAAAACCCATTGTGTAGACAAAGGGCCACAAATGCTGTGATATTTCTATAGGCCTCTAAATTTTCTTTTTATTGATTTTTTGAAGAGCTTTATCTGTTTTCTTCTCTGTCCCAATGCTTTTATTCTTCCTGTTGAAGCATTTCCTCCCTACTGCCCAATTGCAATGCTCTGGGCTTGTTTCTTCTCTCTCCTGAGCAAAAGCATTAATTCATTCCTCTCCTGTTAGTTCTAAGTTAATGACAAGAATCTCTGGGCGTTTGGATTTTGATTCAGAGTAGCAGCTACATGTTTGGATGCTTATCCAGGGAGATGCCTCATTATCAAGTGTCTAGATCAGGAGAGTGCCATTCAGGTCCCTGCTCTGCCATACATGGGGTTGTGTGACCTTGGCCAAATTACATAATTTCACCTGTAAAGTTAAGCTGATCTGTGCCTGTCTCCTGGGTGTTGCACAAACAGCGGTTCGTTCCCTGGAGGCGCGCAGAGATCACAGACACACAGACATCAGTTGGCACTTAAGGGTCTATTTGCTTGCAAGCAA
>NW_017728906.1:12280381-12339445 GCF_001723895.1 Crocodylus porosus
GCATGCTCAATACCACAAGAGTTCATCAACAGTTCATTCCCCAAGGCTATGCAGTTAAATTCCAGTTTCTGTAATCAGCATGTGAAAGAGTAAGGAGGATGAAAGAGGAACCTTGGGCAGTGTTCTTTTCTTATCAAGAGCAAGATGCAAGCTGTGCAATTCTAACATAGGAAAGTTCCAGGGTTTAGTCACTTGTAAATATTATGGTTTGGGTCTATTTTGATAATCTTAGCCTCGTGGATCTGGAAGGCTTTATGGAACTATAGGCTAAAAATCTCATAACAAGACCTACAGAACTGTCTGTCACTTGTTAGGCCTCCTGCAGGTCTTCTGTGTTTTTGTTTTCAGTTCCAGCCTAAATTTATAAACCTGTTAAATGTATGAATTTCTTAAATTTTTGATTTAACTAATGAAGAGGGCAAAGGATTTAACTGTTCCAAACTGGTTTACCCAGTTCTCTTTTAAACGCTTTACTTGAGGTGGACATACAGAATTTGAAGGCCTCCCTCTTAATGGAGCAGGCTCATAGATCCCAGCGTACAACATGTCGCAGGGGACAAAGAATGAACAGAGAAAAGCAGAAGTGCAGCTCACTAGGTATCTAGGAATAAATGGAGGCTACCCAGTGGAATCCAGGCTAGATGCTTGTCACACCCACCAACTGAAGTCTTCTGGACATAGAAGAGGTTTGGTATAGGAAGCTGAGTTGCAAGCTTCATCTATGCCTCACATATATTGCCCCACCAATATACAACAATCCCAATCTGGAAAGGTCATTGCTGAGGGCTGGCTTCTGCCACTCATATTCATAGTGCAACAGGGTGGTCTCCTCATTCAGTCTCCACTGGCCGCCCTGCTCCTGGGGTAACCGGCTGCTTTGCTTTCCTGCCATGCCTCGATGGAAAAATATGAGAGTTGTTACTAAGGCAGGAGGCTACCCATTACTCGCCCTGCTGACAAAGGCCTAATACACACTCCAACTTCCCCTCTATGGGTCTCATGCCTCACAGATGTTACTCTATGTGTGTTACTTCTCTAGCCTATGGCCAGAGCAAACTGGACACACAGCTGTAGCTCTTCTCTACAGCCCTGGAAGGCTACTCACATGCCACCCCTCTCTCACTGGGGTCTCATTTACTCCACTGGCTCTCACCCAGCCTTTTTTCATACTGCCCTATCTTAGGGCCACGCTCACTCTGCCTGGTCTCACCCAGCTTCGGGCTGACTGAGGCATCAGTCAGCCCTGGTGCAGTCTGTTGGGTCTCCTGCTACCCTCACCTGAGCATTGACTGGGTGATTCTACAACTATAGAACCCTGGCTGGACCACTATGCCTCCACTGGGCCTCCTCACTCAGGGTCCTACTACTCATTACCAGGCTTTCCCCTGCCACCTGGGCATGGCCCCAGGTCCCTACTCTGGCCTGAGCTCTGCCTCAGGGTTCCTTAACAAGCCTGGGCTCCCCCAGCTTGTTATAACGCCATCAGGGATGTGAGACTGGGGTTATAAGGCACCCCGACTCGCCTTTCACTGTGGAGATAACTGGTCTGACAATTCCTGGAGGCTACTAGGAGCCCCACCAGACCACCCTTCCCCGACAAGGTGCAGTTCTATGTCTTACCCAGGACAAGGGGTGACTTCCATCCCATAGCCCCTGCCCGTAACTCCTGGTATTCCCAGAGCAACCTCTCAGCCTGTTACCGCCTTCCTTCCTGCAGCAAACTGCAGCCCAGCTTCTATTACTAGGCCAAAATGGCTGCCCTCATCAAGCACCTGGCTGCTACCTCTTTTCTTTCCTTAAAGTAGCAGGCACCAAAGGTGCACCGCGACACATAGCTTAAGAAAATTTTCTCTCTGACCTGAAAATCCTCAGTTTCTGTAGCATTGGATTAAGCGCCATCTGGTGGCTCTCTGTAGATCTTTACTCAATTTTATGGTGAAATTAAGATTAAAGATAAAATTTAAAATCAGCCTCATTCTAAACAGTAATTTTGGCCAGGCTTGTCTTCACCCTCTCCTCTTCTAGCAAGGGTCTGTAATTTGCACTTTCTAGGGTTCATCTGCATGCACAATTAAAATGCGTGAGTAAACCCAGAGCTTATTGCTCCAGAGTTTTTTGGTC
Source organism: Crocodylus porosus (assembly GCF_001723895.1). Taxonomy (NCBI): domain Eukaryota; kingdom Metazoa; phylum Chordata; order Crocodylia; family Crocodylidae; genus Crocodylus; species Crocodylus porosus. The sequence goes on from NW_017728906.1 coordinate 12,282,503, forward strand.
CTGGGCACGCTGTTTGAACATGCACCCAGGAGCAAAATACTCTGGAACATATTGCTTCCCAGTTTATTTGTGCTCAGAACATGCAGCCTGGTTGGAGCAGCCCAGGCTGGCAGAGGACCCAGTGGGACTTTACACCCAGTGTATTTACAAGTCCTAACCTGCTGCGGAGTTTAATTTTGTGTGCCCTAATAGGAGTGCACATGTAGGTGCTGAGATGTTTACTGAGCAGTTAATTAGTCAACTGTACAGTAAACAACTCATGTGTTTAGCTGTAAACAATAGATTATTCAGCTATTTTATCAATGAATAGGTATTCAGGTTACCTGAAGCTTTGATGAGGATATGTTTTCACTAAGACCCTAGCTACATTATATTGATTCAGCATTCAGCATTTCTGGACAAGACCAACAGTCATGAATGATGCATGCCCCTGGAGGCTGGTGGGGGGCACAGTGACCCCCGGCAGTGTCAGCAGCAGGGGCATGTCAGTGGGGAGCTTCCACAGGCAGCTGTTGTGGTGTTGGCAGTGGAGGCGGGCCAAGAGGTAAGGTCCTGAAGGCTGCTGTGGAGGTGTTGGTGGCAGGGGGTGGAGGGTGGCGAGTGCTGACTGGTGGGTGGCGACCACTCACAGATGCTGCCGGCAGTGTTGGTGGTGGCCAGTGGCAATCGGGAACCACCTGCAGACACTGCCAGTGGTGTCAGCAGTGAGGGGGAGGGGGAAACGGCAACCACCTGCAGGCGCCATCAGCAGCATTGGCGGCACTTTTCACAGAGGGTGCACCGCCAATCTCAGGGGGTGCCTGTGCACCTGCGTGCACCCGCTATGTGTCGCCAAGTCCAACAGTTGTGCCACATTGCCTGCATCTCACCCATCAGAAGACCCTGATCCTGTTCTCAGCCATTGAGGGCTTTAACCAGAATGGGTAAGCGCCAAAGGCTTGAGTCCTTTGCTACACCCTATGCTGAGTGTACTTTCAGAGGGGGATACCATTCAAAGGCTCTTACACTGGATAGCTGTCAGTAAGAAGATGCAGTGGCATCTATGCGGCTAGTAATGGAGATTGTTCTCTGTCATCGTCCAATTTTGCTTCTCTCCCACTAACATCACTAAAACAATGTTTGTTTGTGTTTCTATTTTAAATAATACATGTTTGGTCTATTGATAAGACCAATATACTGTCCAGTTTTTTTTGGTGGGGTCAAGGAGGGAGGGGGACAGGAAAAAGTCATTTCTGAGATACGGCTTTCATCAAACGTCATCGCCGTGGATTCCTCACAAGCAAAAAGAATGAAATTCATCTCATCCCTGGGGGCTGTTTGGAAAATATCAGCATTGTGTTTGTTTTATCTGGCATATCACATCCAAAGTCTCACCCACTTATCAAATACTCTTTCAACTTCTGTCCAAAGATCACAAAGTATATTTGTTATTAATAAATCAGTTTGTGCTTCTTAAGTACAAAGCAGCAACTCCCGTGTGTGTAACCTGGACTCTGCACAAACCACATCCTTTAGGAAGCAGAGTAGAAGTTTAAACAAATAAGAGCAATCAGAAGGAACCTGGAGTGGCCAGATAGTAGAAGATTATCACTTTTCTCCAGCCATAGAAGAATCAGTGATACAGAACACTTTCTTGGAGGAACAGTGTTTTTGCTGTCCTACTTTGGATGATGCTTTTGGTAGTTGTCTCCTTCTAGCCTGGAACAATAATCTTAAGGTTTAGGCCTGAACAATTAGAGTCAAGGAGCACTTAGCTGAAATCAAGTCTTATAAATACTTATGCATGTGGCAGAACTCTTGACTGCTACGCTTGTCCACAAATGTTTGCAGGAGTGGAGCAATTGGCCTGATCTTTTTAAAGCCCTGAATGCCCAGAACTCAAATGTCAACTAAAAATCTCTGAAAAATTGATAGACTAGCTTACATGTATGTATCAGTTTTCACTGGTTTGGGCTCCGCATACCTCACCTTCACTGTAAACTGCTGTAAAATTAATTATAAGTGCAGCAAAATCTTTGTAATCGAGAATCAGTAGAGAGTTTATCATCCCCAATAAATACAGTTCCTAGTTAATTCAAGGTGCTATTTTGTAGTTGAAATTGTGGGTAGCCCGGGAGGTATGTGGTTGGTACCCCCTCTTCATTTGAATGGGTGTTGGCAGGATGTAAGTGTGCTGTGGGGGGGTGACTGCCTAGCTTCAGGCCAGCTCACCTCCGTCCCCTACAGTGCAGTGCAGAGCAGAGCCCGGAGACACCCAATGATGTTTAACTATTTATAGGTTTAATTTTACAGTGCAGTGTCTATAAGCATATATAACTTGTGTATACTCACACACACAATGTAAGTTCACAAAACAATTACTTTTCTTGAATGCCAGGCAATCTCAGCTGGGTATGGCAGTTGAAGGCACTATAACAGCATGGGCCCTGACCCTCTTTGGTCTTTCAGTTAGTGTACAGCCCCTACCCTCAGCAGGTTCTCCAGGTGGCTGGCAAGGGGCAATTGAAAGTAAAACACAGGTTAAACAGTCAGTTCAACCAACAAAACCTGGCAGGGATAAATCACTAGCTCAAACATACATAAGTGAAATTACATTAATAGGATTCAATACATAAAAATAACAAATACCATAAAGCAAATATTGAGTAAGGGGTGCTTCAGCAGGGGCCCTTAAGCAACTGGACCTCTAGCCAGCTGAATAAGGCCATAATCATCTCATAATACAACAATAACTACACAGGTTTACAGCAAAGGTCCCAACAATATAAAGAACAAGTCAGCAACAATGGTACTACAATTATGCCTAAAAGAAGGAGTGATACCTGGGAAAAGAGCAGGTTACCATATAGACACTCTATCTCCCTCCTCTAGGCCACATGACTAGCATGGTCCAGTGACGCTGAAGCTGGGTGGGGGGTCCTCCCCTGTGGAAATCCTTGTCTCCTCTCTTCTTTGGGACTGCAATCCCTTTTTCAGGTAACTCATGACTCCCAGCAATTCTAGTGGGCTTGGCTCTTCTCTCTCTCTAGGTTGGCTGCAGGGCTTCCCCTCCGCACTGAGCTGGTTGCTCTGCCCTGCTGCTTCTTGCCGCAAGGCCTGGGCTGCCTCATGCAGCTATCCTGGCCTGTCAGCCCTCTCAGGACCTGTGCACCATGCTGTGCACCGGGGGCTCCTGTCTCATGCAGGGATGAGGACTCGCGCTGCTTTGTGCAGCCGTGGGGTCCCTATGTCTTCTCCAGGCCTGTGCACCGCCCTGTGCAGAGGGGCTCCTGCCTCTCACAAGGTTGGGGAACCCACACTGCCTCATGCAGCGGCGGGGTCCCTTGAGCTCTCCTGGCCTTGTGCATCACCCTGGGCACTGAGGGCTCCTGCCTCTTGTCGGGATCCATGCTGCCTCATGCAGCCACAGGGTCCCTTCAACTCTCCAGGCCCCGTGTACCATCCTGTGCACCGAGGAGCCCCTGCCTCTTACAGGGCTGGGGACCCACACTGCCTTATGCAGCTGAGAGGATCCCTTAGCATCCTCCTGACCCTCTGTGCATCAATCCATGCACTGACACCACGGCTCCCTCCATAGTGGGGCTGGGACGCAGCCTCTTGCTGCTTCCTGCTTGGCCGGGGCATCTTCAGGGTGCTTCTGGGGCAACCACTCTGCCCCACTGGTCAGCTCCACCAGCTCTTCTGCAGATCATCAACATCCCCCATCAAAGTGGCCCATATGCTGGGCACTGGGCTTTCATCCCCCTTCCAGAGGCTCCGACCCCAGAGTGAAGACAGACCAATAGGAAAGCCTGAGGGGTTAGTGCCCCCTCAGGTCCTCTTCTTTACCTTGCCCCAGGGTCATCAAGCCTGCCTTCTGCCTCCTCCTGATTGGTAGAAATGCCCCAGCAATCAGCCTGAGCCATTTTGTGCTCAAGTCAACTAGCCGGGTGGCCAGTGAGCCCACCCGCCAGGCTGCCACATGTGTTTACTCTGCTTTAATTAGCTCACATCAAACCTACTAACTTCCCAGGAGCTACACTGCACTGCTAATGGTTTAAAGGGAGTTAAATTACAGTGGAACTAGAGAAAAGACTATGGCTACAACATTTCTGTCACAAGAGGCTGCGAGACAGCTAGCTGTGAAGAATGCTTGAAAAATAGTGATGCTGTTTTGCATGGCTGACCACCGTCAGCCATCATCTTTGGAAATAAAAATACACTCAGCCGCACAAGCATCACAGAGACATGATATCCTTATACTCTAGCAGAATCGCTTCATCACCTGCAGTCACCCAATTAAGCAGCAGTCCTTGCTGCTAAGCTTAATTGAATTCCTTGCTAAACATCCCAATTAAATAGATTTCCATGATTAAGTGGGTCTCAATTAGTGGAAACAAAGAGAAATATGGTCAAAACATTGGGCATACACTGTGTATATTAATGAGAGAGGGGACTGGTGTTTTTAGTGTGGGTGTTAATGAAAGACTATAGGACAATTAAAATAAAAACAGGTCCTTTGTGTTAAGAGCTAAATTCAACAACATGAGCCAAATTTATTGGCTTATTCCAGGAGAATGTGTTCTGACACAGCCAATTAATGAAGTACAAAAGGGTGGCACTGCACCGTGAGAGTTATCAGCCAATCAGTAGCTGTAGGACATGGTATTGTAACAAACAATACAGGGGAGATGCTAGCTAGAGTCTGCATTTCATTTACTGGCTTCACTCGTGTGACCTGGTTCATCATTCCAGTGGCTCTACCTGTATCCTGCCCACTGACTCTGGTACTGTTATGTCTCTAGCCTAACAGCTTTTGGGCACTGGATAGCCCTTTGGTGTGGGTTGTATATTGTATATCATCTTCCTTCCTTTACATTCTCAAAGTGCCAAAATACAGTGGTACAGATGACACCAATTTAGCTTTTTATGTCCATTTGAAAAGCTTACTTTTTTGTAGCAACTGGTAGAGTTGTTTAGATAATTCATTGTAAATGATATTCACTGCAAAAAGTTTGATGTTGATAACTGCTCACAAAGGCCTATTTTTCTTTATCTGACTAACTCTACCATTCCATCCATTGTTCAGAAGGGTAAGATCACCACGATACAAATTCTCCATGGAAGTATATAGAGACTGTGAAAATTTGAACTCTGTAACACTGGTAAGTACCTCAGCTAGCTCAAAAGCCTTTGCTTTATTCTTTCCTGCTTCTTCATTATGGGTTTTGATTCTACCCTGCCACTGTGAACAGCCCATTCTCCAGCCAGTCAGACAGCTGATCCTTACCCTTAAGCTTCTTCAGAGGAAAGAGAGTTTGACATGCACAATAATAGAGGTGCTGAGGGTTCTCCAGCTTCCTTTTTCACAGCAAGAGTTCACTGGTTTCTCCATAATTTGCTTCTTGAAAACATTTGGCTCCTTTTAACTTAGACGGTAGCCTCTTTGGAAGCCTTTCTGTGATCTGTGCTCAGAGCCTAGCACAACATGGTTTGGTTTATCCCTAGGCCCTTGTGTACTCTTACACAAATAATAAGAAGAATTCTGAAAAATGGTTCCTGACTATTTAAGTAGCATTTGCTCACTGGCTTTAAGCTTCCCTCTTTTTCACACTCAGTTCCACCTCATCATTAAAAAAATTCCTGACCTTTCTGTAGAGCTTTACATTTCCAAAGCACTTGGCATTCATTTACGAATACATAAAGAATGGCTCCTTGTTGAATGCTGTTTACCTGTCCTCCTTCAGCATGGAACTGTCATCCCTCTGACACTTTCCTAAACCCTCGTGCCTTTTCACGTATCCCCATTCAGTATAGAAAGGAGCTACGCCTGAATGATCTCTGCAGAGGGTGGAGGGACACTTCATTCCAAACTAGTTGTATTTATTTTTTTTGAGGATATGCTGGGTCTCAGAGAATGAGACCTCAGGGGAAAGCCACCTCATAGAAGCTGAGTTTAAAGATGCAATGCTTCTGCCAAAGGTCACCACTGCTTGAGTGTCACCAGAAAACCACTGGGGGTAGGTGTAACAGGGTGGTCTGTGCCTTTAAGGAAGAACAGTCAGCCCTATTAAGAAAATGCAACTCTGGGGCATTTGGGTATGCAGGGAGTGTCCCAGCTCCTAGAAAAGCTCCTAGAAAAGTAAGCAAAAGGAGGAAGTAAATTATAAAAGTTTGCTGCAAGGCAGGGTACTAGGCTGTTTTACTGGGGCCAGAGTAAAAAGGGTCTCCCTGTCCTAGTGCCTGGGACAGGACAGAAGAATCTTGTTTTGTATCTTTATTTATTTAAAAGACTGAACCTTGCTTTAGAGGTCTGGCTGAGAAGCTTCTTATGGAATGAATCCCCCAACAAAAGCCAGCAAACTAAGTTACCTACTTACAGTACGTCTACATGGTAGTCACAGTTGTGACTCGTAGTTTGGTCTCAAGCTGGCTTTATACTAACTAGTTTATGTACTGCTAACAGTATATATGTACCAGCAGCCCAGAGCTGAGCTCTGCATTTAGCCTGCTATGAACTCCCAAACTACTTAGTTTGGGTCTGCATGCACTAGACTATAGTCAATCCTGTGACTGCAATGTAGACACACTCACAAATGGGATATCTGTACCTCTTTCTGTGGCAGAAGATACTAGGATTAAATAGCCTTGCTTCTCATTAATCTCTTATCTAAAGACTGACCTCCATAATAAAAGCAGATATGTCTGGATTAACTGCCTCCATGAGGACTCTCCCACTGGATCAAAATCCCAAGGTTGTACAGGATCAGCACATGAACTCTCTCTACAGGACTGTGGCCGTGCCCACCTGAGGCTACACTGACAGTAGGGAGGGCTAATCCTCACATGCTGTTGCCAGGTAAGGCACTAGGTATCAAACAGTCAGTCCTGTGAGCTAGTCACCACCTGCCATCAAGGAGAAGTGTTATGAACAGATTCCCAGCTCACCTGGAGGGCAGGAGTAAGAAGCACTGCTGCCATCTTCCACTCACTCTTCCTCCCTTTCAGCCAGTCATGGTGCAAGCTGACCTCTGGGAGGGCTTAGCTATACTTTTATTGCTGTTATGGAGAAGAGGAGGAGTGAAAAGCTGGGAGCATACAGAATAAAACTGCTGCTCAGGGTTAGCAACTCATGGCCACAGTGAGGCAGCAAGGAGAGGGGCAAGGGACCTATGGGGCTGATGCCAGTGCTTAAGAGGTAGGGTAACCACAAGTCCCTAATTGGGTGAGACAGTCCCGGAATGGGAACCTCAAGTCCTGGTCCTGGGCTGCATGATTCTGGGACAACATCTGTCCTGGATTTGCAGCATTGTGCAGGGATACATGGGAAATGGGGGGTTTCCCCTTGCAGGCTGGCAGCATTCCAGCCTGCAGGGGGCTGCCAGGAGTGGGATGCAGGAGATGCCATGTACATGCATGCGCCTGCACAAATGCACAGGTCCAGGGACACAGCCAGGAGGCCTGGAGAGCAGCTCCCTGCAGGTAAGTCTATGAGGGGGGTATGTGTGTGGGGGGGGCAGATTGAGTCCCCCACGGTAAGGGAGGGAACGAGGCAAGGGCTGGGGCACTTCCCCACCAGGACAGTGCATGGGGCTGGGACATGGGGTGGGACGGAGCCACGGGCGGCTTTTCTAGGGGGTGGGAGACAAGGGAGGCACATGCCCCCCCACATTTGTGCATGGGGCAGGGGTGGATGTGGGCTGCATGCTGTGGGCTCAGGGCTCCCCACCCTGCTGCCCTGCCTCCTGGCCACGCCACCATGGCAAGGCACCCCCTGCCTGCCCAGCAGCAGTGGGGTCGGTGGCATGGAGTTGTACACCCTGCTGCTGGCTGACAGGCAGGGGGTATATGGCCAGCATGGGGCTCCAGGGGGAAAGGCAGCAGGGCTCCTAAGCCCACAGCAGGCAGCCCGTATCTGCCCCTCATGCTGCTTGGTTCTGGTCCAGCTACAGGTGAAGGGGTGTGGGGGGTAGAAAGGAGACATGTGTCCCACCTTTCCCTTTTGGCCAGCAATACAACCAGGCAGCATGAAGAGCAGATCCCACCCTGCCTTCCTGCCTTTGGGAGGGAAGGGCATAAGTGATGCAGGGAGGGCAAGGAAGGGCAGACTGAAGCCCCCGTGGTGAGGGAAGGAATGGGATAGGATTGGGAGGTGGTGCTGCTGTCCAGCTGGGGCAGTGTGTGTGGCCTGGGCCTGGGGTGGGAATATGTGGCTGCAGGGCCCGGCTGAGGGAACAGGAGGGAGGCATGGGCTTGGCATCTCCAGCTTGTTCAGAGGGTGGTTGGAGGGCCGGCTCCCTGCCACCGTCTGCACTCCAGGGGAGGAGGCATGGGAGGGGCACATGCCCCCCCAGACTTATGTGCAGGGAGGAGAAGGATGCAGGCTACCTGCTGTAGGCTCGGGGTTCCCCACCCTGCTGCCCTTTCCCCAGGGTTCTCCACAGCCCAGCGGGTGGGACATAGCACAGGATGGTGGAATGCCATCACCACCTCCAGGAGCCCTTCACCAGCCATACTGCCATGGTGAGGTGCCCCTTCCTGCCTGACAGTATTGTCAGAGTGTGCCTGATGCTGCTGGGTGGGCAGGGGGGCCCTTGCCATGGTGGCACAGCTGGCACGGCGCTCCCAGTGACAGTGGCAGTGGCAGCGGCAGCACTGAGCCTCTCTGCCCTCCCACATTGGGTCTTGTCTGCTGAGCTGAAGAAGCACCTGGGGGAGGGCAGCAGGGCAGGGAGCCCTGAGCCCCAGTGGGAGCCTGGATCTTCTTTCCCCCATGGGCTCTGCTCTGACTGTGCTGGGGGGAGCCAGGCTCCAACCTTCACTCTGGCCGCAGCAGTTGCCACCTCCCACATGGGGCATCTGGGGCTCAGGTGTTGCTGGTGGGGGTGGGGGGCTGCAGGCCCCTTTGGTCCTGTAGCAGCTGACCTCTGGCAGAGCTTGTGTAGGGGGTGGGGAGCAGAGGGCTGTGGGTTGGGAGTGAGGGGCACCTAGAGGGGTGGGAGGCTGTGTGTTGGGAGTGAGGGGCAACAGCATGGGGAGGACCGGGACACCAGCGTATCAGGGCTTCTCAGTGCCACAAAGTGGGGGGGGAAGAGGGGGGACTCACACAGCTGGACCCATATACTGATTAGTGAAGGGGGCAGGGGCAGCTCTGATTAAAAAAAACAAAACAAAACAACCCACAATCAAATGCCAAAATATATATGTATTTAGGATTTATTTTATTGTAATTATTGAGGCACTGGTAGGCTTCCAAATTGCTTTAAAATTGAAAATTTATCAATAAAACATTCTGGATAACTGATATACATATCTGTAGATAGTGGCTTTTCATTTTAATAATGGAAAAATGTGGCTTTTGGGGTTTTAATCAGAGAATTTTGAATTTTTATCAGAGAATTTGTGATTTTTAAACAGAGAAGACCAGGACCCCAGCTGATGATTTTTAGTATGCAAATACATGCCAAAGGAGCCAACACTCTGGAACTGTTCAGCACTTGGCCACTAACAGTCAGGACCACTTAAGGTATTGCATGCTGGGCTCCCCAAAATTTGGTTTGATTCCATTCTTGATGCGAAGAAATCTTTCTAAAATAAATACTCTAGCTCAGGCATGATAGGAGAGGCACTGGGGAATGTATTATGCAGGTTGGACTAAAACAGATTATGCAAGCTTTATGCATGTTATGCAGGTTGAGTAAAACAGGGGAACCTGGAACCACTCATTGCTTCTAAGAATTCAGTCATCTATAAAATAAATGCATGGATAAGCACTTCAATAGGGTCTTTATCACACCAAAAACTTAGCTGCCTTTTTCTGAAAAGCTTAGGTGGACATAGCAGAACTTGCAGCTGATACTCAGATGGGGGGTGAGAGAGACCTTCAGCCAGCTACTTTGTAGAAGTGGGATTAGGATCAGTACATGAGTTGTAGAAGAACATGAGTGTGGCATTAGATTCAGAAGGATGCAGTAATCAAAGCAAACACCAACAATGGGTCTAAGCCTGCTGGAACTCTCCCTGCTACAGGCATACAGAATTTGATTTTAGCGCTTATACGCAGCATGGGTTTTTCTTGATTCTGGTTCTAGAGGTAACAGGATGAAGTTCAATGTGGACAAATGCAAGGTGCTACACTTTGGGGAGAATAATCAAAAACACAAATACAAAATGGAGGACACGGGGCTGGATGGCAGCTCTATGGAAAAGGACTTGTGAGTTTTGTAGGTCACAGAGGGCATGTCTACATGAGAAACTTAATGAGCAAAAGACTAATTCTACTGTGTGTTAACACAGCAGGCAAGACCCATGATAACGTGCTAATGTGGAGTAGGTTTAGTCTAATGTGCATTAATATTACTAAAAAAGCATCCATTTGCGCTAATGTGCAGTAGCGCCAATTACAGCGCATTAAGTTAGAACCTGTCTTTACAAATGCTAAACTTAATGCGTTGTAGTTACGGTGCATTAATGAACACACAGGCACACCCAGACTCAATACGAGTCTGCAGCATGATGCAGTCGCACAAAAGGCAAATGTGGTTTTGGGCTGCATCAATAGAAGCATTAGGTACAAGACATAGGAAGTGATAGTGCCTCTACTTGGCACTGGTTAGGTCTCATCTGGAGTATTGTATGCAGCTCTGGACCCACTTTAATTTCACATTTCAAAAAGGACTTGGAGAAATTAGAGTGCATCCAGAGGCAGGCAACTAGGATTAAAAAAGACTTGGAAAGCAAACCATAAGAAAGGCTGAAGGAGCTAGTATAGTCAGCTTGCAGAAAAGGCACTTAAGACGGGGCATGATACTAAGTCTTCAAATACTTGAAGGGCTGTCATAAAGAAGAGGGAAAGCTTCACCTTCTCTCTTGCTGCAGAGAGGGGGACATGGACCAGTGGTTTGAAGTTGCAGCAAAGTAGGTTTAGATTGGATATCAGGAAAAACTTCTTCCGTGTTAGAACAGTTAAGCAGTGGAACAGACTGCCTGGGGAAGATGTGGACTCTCCATCACTGGAGGTGTGCAAGAAGTTGGACAGTCACTGATTAGGGAAGATCTAGACCAGTGGTCTCCAAACTTTTTTGATCGTGCACCCCATCAGTAAAAAATTTTTGAGCACCCCCCCCAATATATGTATATTTATGCATTTATAAATTATATACATATACTACTGTACTAATATATTATGTACAATATATATAGATAAAAAATAAATATAAATAGAAATTCTAGTATTTTCTTCCCGCACCCCAATGGATCATCTTGCGCACCCCACTTTGGAGACCACTGATCTAGACTACTATAGGCATTTCCTGTGCTTCTGGGCTTTGCTGGCTGCCCCTACCCCCCTTTCTGCTACGTGCCAGATTGTTTTTATTTCTACCTCAGAGGCATCAGGTTTTGGATACAGCCAAGGCTGGTGACTTTGTTTAAGGTGTACCAATGCTCCTGCTGAGACCAAAGCTGGAGGTTCCTGGCTAGAGGCCCTTGCCCCTCCATTCAGGGTCAGACCAATCACCATACTTGGGGTCAGGAAGGAATTTTACTCCATGGTCAGATGGGTATGGCCCATGGGGGTTTTTACCTTCATCTGCAGTGAGGCTGTGGCCCTCTACCAAGATCTCTTGAGCACATATTGACATTTCATAGAAGCAGGACAGTGGCTGCCATGGTTCCCCAGCATGACCTGTGGCAGGTTATGTCTTGTGTTTGTCAGGGTTGATGCTAGTTTTACAAAGGGTATTTTTAGACTTGCAAGCGCCGCAGCACCAGGTACTTTGAAAAGTGCTTGGCGCTGTGACATTTGCAGTTGTATAAACGGCGAGATTCATCTCAGCACTGAGAAAATGGCAGCAGTGTGCTTTTGAACTAAGACACATAGCATGCATTTGAACTAAAGCACCTTCTACCATTTTCTGGGCGCGTATGTGCATTTTGCCACTTACAGAGTTAACCAAGTCTGCTCCAAAACAGCGGATCTCCAGTGCGTTGTGGGACAAAAAAGTATGTGTATAAATGGCCAAAGTTTAGATGATGAATTTGGATAGGATGGTCTGGATAGGGATGATTGTGCCTCAGGCAGGGCACTGAACTAGATGACCTCTGCAAATCCCTTCCAGCCCTCTAGGTTTCTAGGAAAGAAGGAAACTCATTTAAAATAATATCTGGCCTAGGCCCAGGAACTGAAGATGGGTGGCTAGAGAGGGAGTAGTTGCCTCTGGCTTCCTCAGGTCACAGCTTTATTGTATAGCCTGTCTTCTTCCTCAGAACTAATGTTTGTATGTTTCCTCGTGATCTTTACTCTCACTTGATAAGACTTCATGATCATTAACATTATCCCTGCATTCAGATCTGCAACAAAAAATTGGAAGCCCAACATATTGGTACACGGCATGTTCTGGGCTAAAGTATAGTGTGATTTCTTCCCCATTTGGATCTGTGGGTGGAGTGGGCATTTCAATAGTTTTGTGTTTGTTACAAGAAGTTCTTTTTGAGCTACAAGTATTGACATCTCCAATCTTATTGCCAATTCTCCCACCCCCCACTCCAAGCTGTTGCCTGAACTAGAATCCATTTTCAAAGAGTACACGTTTTATGTCACAAGGAATGCCTATGCAACACATCCTTGGGGGTCAGTCCTTGTCACATTCTGGCTATTCTGCCCCCCCCCTCACCTTCCTGGATAGAAAGTCAGATGGTAGAGGCTTTATAAAAGCACAAGCAATAACACACTATGATTTTCTGAAACATGACACAGTGCCCCACAATTCCAAATCCAACATGTGCTAAGAAAAGGGTTATTCATGAAACTTTAAATCCATGTTAATATTTAATGCATTTAATAAAAAAATATAAGTTGGACAATAGTTCATTTTCCAATGAATATCACCTTTCATCAATTGCCAATTAGCAGATAAGTTTAAAAAAACCCTCCATGCTGTTAACACCTTTACAAAATGTTCATTAATTTCCACCCACAAAAGGCAACTGAAGAAACTTATTGAGAGAAACTTCTATCAGGATGTTAATTGCCTTTATTGTTCTCCATGATTTAAACTGTCAGACAACAGCACATTTGTACAGACATTAAGTTTATGGCCTTTTATTTGGCAAAAACATTTAAAAGAATATGGCCCCATTGCAGGCCGTCACAAATGGGGACATCTACACTGTACTGACTACAGCTCATGCAGACATTTCCAAATTGGCCAGGGTCCTGCAAGCAATGTATCTATGGCAGTACAGACTGCAACCTTGTCTGCAACCCCCTTGGAAAAGCTTTATAACCACTTCTATGCTGAGCCCTGTTCAAGCACTGTAGCTACAGTAGCAGACCCTGAACAAGATAGCTTAAAACCAGCTCAGATGCATCTACATGAGCTGCCCTGTCTGCAGTGTAGGCATATCCAGTGCGAGTATCATATGGTGGAATCAATAAATATCAATAGATGATAATACCTAACCCCCCCGCCCTCTCCCAGTAAGAACCAGAAAGCAGGGAGACAGGAACTTGTGTTTCAAGAAGGAGCTACATGCCTGGGAAATGGTCTCACTGCAGTGGCAAAGCCTGCTCAGTTTACCAGGCAATGATTTGGTTTTAGCTGCAGTTTTCAGGGTGGTTCTTGTCACCCCTAAAAGTCAAAGGCACTGATTCTCCTCATGCTCTACCTTCCCTGTCCCTTCCTGTCCTGCTGCAAGCAACATACATCCCTCTCTCCTCCTTCCCCAAATGACAGTGTGAACTGTGCCCCCTGACCAGGCCAGGCTAGACAGATAACATTCTTCTCCCAGGGCTCCCCGCCATTCTCGGCTGGCTTTCCCTATTCAGGTTGCTCCCTTGCTCCCCTGGGTGGGTCAACGGGCCCTATGCAGTATGGTGTTTCTGGTGACGCACGAGCTGAGGTTGGAAGCGGAAGCACTTCCCACACTGGGTGCAGCAGTATGGCTTCTCCCCTGTATGGATGCGCTGGTGTTTCAGGAGGTTGGAGTTCCCACTGAAGCCCTTGCCACAGGCTGGGCATGTGTAGGGCTTCTCCCCAGTGTGGGTGCGTATGTGGTTGATGAGGTCTGAGCTTTGGCCAAAGCACTTCCCACACTCGTGGCAGGCATATGGCCGGATCCCACTGTGGACCCGCTGGTGCTGCAGGAGGTGAGAGCGCTGGCTGAAGCTTCTGCCACACTGGGGGCACTTGTAGGGCTTTTCGCCCGTGTGCATGCGCTGGTGCTTGATGCAGGTGGAGCTGTCGCTGAAGATCTTCCCACAGTCAGCACATATGTAGGGCTTGTGGCCCGTGTGGATGCGCTGGTGCTTGATGAGGTTTGAGCTCTGGCTGAAGCTCTTCCCACACTCATGGCATGTATAGGGCTTCTGTCCCGTGTGCACACGTCGGTGTTGGATCAGGTGGGAACTCTGGCTAAAGCCCTTCCCACAGTCTGGGCACTGAAAGGGCCTCTCTCCCGTGTGCATGCGCTGGTGCTGGATCAGGTGGATGCTCCGGCTGAAGCCCTTCCCGCATTCTGGGCAGATGGTTGGGCGCTCGACCCTGGATGCTCGGCGGGCTGTAGAGTCCACTGGCTGTTTTTGGAAGGCTCCTTCATGGCTGGGGGCTTCGAGAGGGGCATCCCTCTCTGCTATAGCAGGGCTGCTGGGCACACTCTGGATGAGTTCTTGGGCAGTCTCCTCATCGAAGCCTGGCATAAGCAGCCCATGCAGCTCCGGGCTCTCAGAACAGTTCAGCTGAAGTGTCTCCTCATCTCCACTTTCGCTTCCTGGCAAAATGAGAGTCCAGAGAGGTGGCTTTTTTAGTGAGGGCCGGGGGGGAAGGAAAGGGAGAGACTGAAAAGCATGCAAGACAAAGGAATGGTATCAAAGGCCGTCATCTTTCTCTCAGACAGGAGAAGCAACCAAGCAGCTTGGTTTTCCTGTCTTATTTTAGGGCTCAGAGTATCTGTGAGCGGACAGAGCACAATCAGGCAGAAAGGTACATGTGATACCTGCCCTGGAGAAACGAGAGCATGTTAAAACCCTCTACATGAGGGGAGGGTCACTGCTGAAACTGCCATTTTTTAATTCACTTGTAACAAACCCACATTACAAGGCTAGTGCTGGCACAGAGGCCACAAAAAAGCCATGAGACTAAGGAGATGCCCATGCAGCTTCTGGGAGGCGCCAGCTGTTGAAGGGGCTACCACAGCTTTCAGAAAGGATTAGTCTTTGATCGCTCATGGAGCTCAGCCAAACCACGGAGTTAATGTAGACAAGGCTCAACTCTTTTAACTCATGTCTCACCTGTGTGAGTCACCTCCAAGAGTTTGCTTTCCCCAAAGGCCTGAAGATCTGGGACTGAGAATCCCTCTTCTTCCATCTGGGAGGGTATGTCAGGTTAACGGCTGGAAATGCTACTTGTACAAAAGATAGACCATTGATATTTTGGCTTATTGCATATAAGATCAAGACTTGGGTAAAAGGTGTTTTAAACCGACCCTCTTTAAAGATAAGTGAGGAGGAAACAGAAGGGATGAGCCATTTGATTAGGAAAACATTCAGGGACAACCTTTTGGGATATACGAGGCATAGCAGTAGATGCATCTTATCTCCATTAGAAATTCAAGGATTCTTCTTAACGGGAGAGTGATGTATGATATACATAGCATATAAAGCCAGCAGAGAACCTAGAATCACATTTCCAGACATAGGTATGTGCAAATATAGAAAATCCTAACAATGCTTGTATGGACAGGAGATTAATTTGGCCATGTGCTCAGTTACTGAGAGGGATAGAAGAGGTACACTTACTGCATGCTACCCACTCAGCGTGTTTGTATATTCTTACCAGGCAGTAAATGAAAGCTAACACATTGGCAACTTAGTCCCCAGGGAAAGAGGTGTAAGTTACCTAGGGTGAGCTGCCACTGGCTGTGTGGTAGGGGCATGCACACAGATAGTTTCAGCAGAACAACTCACATACAGTGAATCCCTGCCCCACCCCATTCCTGTTGTTATGGTACTTATGTCTATACCCTTAGAAACATCACTGGGCTTTACTGGGATGCACCAACCAGGAACAGATTCTTCCCCAGAAGAACTCAAGGACATGGTAGGCTGCCAGCTGCATTTCTGAAAATCCTTTTAAATAAAGAGGTGACATTCTTACCTAGGCTCTAGGGACATAAAGGTCTGGTTCCCCACCTCTACCCCAGGAAGATGGTAACAAACAAACAACAAACTCCTACCCACTGAGAGGACAGCGTGGTAATTCTCCAGCACAACATCCTTGTAAAGCCCCGTGAATCTTTTGTTAAAAAGCTCTACTTTGTCTTTGGACAGTATTGCCTCCCTGTCACATCCCACCAACGCCTTCAACAAGCATTCTTTTAAGCAGAGTTTAGTGAACATGCAGCATGGGGTAGTACAAATGGCATAAGCGGGTAGGATCAGAAGTCACTGCAGAGAAGAGGGAAGAATGGATGAGGCAGGGGCAGAGAAAGGGGAGGAATAACCCGCTAAACATAAGGATGGAAGAAAGCTGAAAGCAGGGTGCACCTAGGGAGTACAGTGACCAGCTAACATGTTAAAACAAGCTACTGTCTCATCCACACTGTTATTTTAAAATCTGTTAACCCTGTTTGCTCTAGCAAGTCCCTGCCTTGTTGGCTGCCAGTGCCATTATAAGACCTGGCATGTGTATTCTGCAATTGATTCCAGAATACCAACCTTTCTCCTTTACCTGGTGTGTCCTCCTGCCCTGCCTTTTGCCTGTTAGACTAACATAGCACCAAACCATTTTCCCTTACCTAGGGAATGATCCCTAGGGAGGGAAACCACACATGTTTGGGGACTGTCCAAACTAATACAAAGGTGTGAAGTAGTTCAAGTTAATTTGCAAATCAGGTCACTGGAGGAAGGGCCTAAAAGCTTGTCTAGCAGTTCTCTCAACTATACAGCTGGTCCAGTCAAAGGCAGCACGAAAAGCCTCTTTCCTTTTATGCATTTCTTAGACTATTTTAGGGTTCTTGGTTGTAGCTGTGTTGGTCTAAGGACATAGGCAGGCAAGGTTCTTTGGGTAGATGTGAGATCTTTTATTAGATTTAGTTGTTCTAATAAAAGATCTCACATCTTCCCAAAGAACCCTGTCTACCTTTTTCTGGATTACAGCACTCCAACCCTACCAAATCATTCACAAGAGGTTTTTACTTTTGATTAAGATAGAAAGATAGGCTATACTCCTTAGGTGCACCCATTCACTTATCAGAGATGGAGCTGCAAGTTAGCTGCAGAATTAGTAGTGAATAAAGGTTGGTAGCCTATAGATTTCAGTGCTAAGAAGCCACGAATAGGGCAGTTTGCATTTTCTCAGGTGCCAGTGTTGTAAATTGTTTGGCGTTTCCCTTAAAGCACCTTAAAAATCATGCAATAGTGACCTTTCAAGCCCTGATGTCAACAGGAAAAAAATCATTAGAAAACTTGAATCTGAATGCTTCAAAAGCCATCAGGGGAGTAAGAGGCACCTTTTTTTTTTTTTTAGAAGAAACCATTTTGCAGAGCCTGTCTCATGACTTTGAATGCCTGGGGCTGGCTGCATGGCGCACAGGTCATTTCACATATTCTGAGCTTCACAATATGTTTATTGGGGGGGACTAGAAGAGAAAGATTAAATTCTACAGGAATGCTTTGGGCAGGCAGCAACTGACTCTACTGAATCTAGGGAGCTCTAAACTCCTTCTTGGCAGCTTCTTGATAACATAAACATTGGGAAGTGCTGTATGTCCAAGACTTGTCTGTTACAAAATATTGACTAGCATGTTCTCAGTGTCTGTCCACACTAAAGATTTTGGCAGCCTTTCAACAGGATAGTTGCAACAGTGCAATGCCCTCATGTAAACGGCAAAGCCACTACAAAGGTAGGATGGACTAGAGCCTTGTCTGCACTACAAGATGACACTGGTGGCTACCCACCACCAACAGTAACTCTCTTTACTGCACTGTCAGCAAAGATGAATTAGGGGAGGGGCAATTATTTCAACATGCAGGGAGTAGGCTGTATTTAGAGCTCATATTCATGTCAGCATCAGCTTCCAATGGAAATAACCAGTCAAAATATAAACAATGAGGCAGGATAAAGGGAGAGGTGCCTCACTTCTCCCCAGATCGACAGGAAACTCTCAGCATGGGATACCTTTCATGCATGCCCAGTCTGCCAAGTAGCTCACTGGCCAGTCTGGAGCAGGAAAAGAAACAAGAGTCTTTTCCTTCCCTGTGGTCATGGCATCCCTTGCTCTCTCTGTGTGTTGGGAGGGGGTGGAAGGGAAAGGGAAACAGAGATGATGAACCATAACCTTTTCTCGCTGGCTGGTAAATGGTATTCTCAGGGGGTTTGCATTCTTTGCTGGGAGACAAGAAAAGCACAGTTTTGGGTGCATTACTGAGATGCACAAACCACAATCCATCTTGGTCTTTGCCATCTACCCTCATTTTAATTTGGGGTTTCAGCAGGCTGCTTGGACAGCTCTAGCTTATTCCCAGGGGCTTTCCCTCAGTATCCTGATGCCACATGTGGCTTGTACACGGCCTGGGGGCTGACCACCTCTGTCTAGACGGGGTCTTTCATTTGAAGCCTAGCTGTCTCTCAATCCAAGGCAGTTCCGGCAGCACTGAGGTTTTTTGGAATTGCAAGACTGGCTGTGGCTGAACCATATGGTTTCCTCCAGAGCCCTAAGTTACACAGGGGTGGGCAAAATGCAGCTCGGGGGCTGGTAGCGGCCCGCCAGGCCATTCTATCCAGCCTATGGGGTCCCTAAAAAATTTAAAACTTAACATTAATCTGCCCTGGGCTGCCTGTCATGTGGCCCTTGGTGACTTGCCAAAACTCAGTAAGCGGCCCTCTGCCCAAAATAACTGCCCACCCCTGGAGTAACATCACACTCCACAGGGCACCCAGGGGTTTTTGAGCTGCTGCTCCCACAGCAGAGGCGGTTGGCACTGCAAAGGTCTCACATAAGAGTCCCCCAGTGGTCCAAATCAGCTTGACAAACACTGCCATTGGCCTGAAAAGTGAGGGAATGGCCCTCTCCCACTGCTGCCTGTTTCATTCTGCCCCTTGCCGGCACAATACCAGGGCCTGGCTACCACAGGTACGACATGACAGGCTGGTGCCCTGGGCCACCCTGCTTCTGCCTGCAGCCACCCCCTGAGCTCTCACACAGGAGCTTATGAGGGGGCAGCCAGGACCCAGGCCCTCTCCTCCCCATCAGCAGTTTCCCGGGGAGAGCGGCTTGGCAAGGGTGGGGAGGGGGTGCAAAGGGGAAGGCAGCCGGGTGAAGGGCTGCAGGGCTGGGAGTGGGGGCAGTGGAATGGTGCAGGGAAGGAGGGGTCTGCATGGAACGCTGCCCGGGGGAATAGAACGTTCAACTGGGGGATGGAACCCTGCGCTGGGGGGAGGGGCGGGAATAGAACGCTGGACTGGGGAATGGAACGTTCAACTAGGGGGTGGAACGTCGGCCTGGGGGCAACAGAAGGCTGCGGGGGCCGGGGGGAGGGAGGCAGGGCCCAGGCAGGCGAGGGGAGCGCAGTCCCCGCCGGCCGCAGCGCTCCGCTCCGCTCCGCTCCCCGGGGCTCTACCCCCGCCCGCCAGCGGGGCACCGGCTCGGCCTACCTGCAGGGCAGGACGCCGCCTGCCGCGGATGCAGCGGCCCGGCCGGGATGCTGCAGCCGAGCCCACGGGCTGCAGCTTCCTGCTCGGGAGGGCAAAGGATGCTTCCTGGGAGGAGCAGGAGCGCGGCAGCGGCGCCCAAGGGAGGAGCGGAGCGGAGCGGTCCCTGCCGCCTAGCTCGTGGCATCTCACGTGGAGCTTCCGCCCGGGGCAGCTCGGGGTCCTTCCTGCAGCCGCAGAGCAGCGGGGCGAGAAGGGCCCTCAGAGGCCGCCTGAGCTCTGCCTAAACCATTCTGTGCATCCATCCTCCGAGCCCGGCACCAGACTGCCCTCAGCCCTGGGGCAGCACAGGCCTGGCCCCCAGCCTCCTGCTAGCCCTGCAGACATCACTCCTGAGATACACCTGGGGTTTCACATAGGGACCCCTGGCTTTGGAAGCAGGCTGCCCACCTTGCTGGGCACTCTGGGAGCCTCTTGGCCACAGAAGACTTGATATAGCATTTTCCTGTAGGAAAAAAGAGTGCAAATGAAGAGCTGAGGGGCCCCTACTGAAAGGGCCTTGTGTCTCAAAAAGTTGAGAACCGCTGCCTCAGATGCATGGGCAGATGCGGGCTTTTGAAATAGCTGCTGGGGGTGAAGTGCCTCATCTCCTATGGCACCGCATGAGGTTTGCCAACCCTCCTGGACTGGCCAGGAGTCTGCTGGAATCGGCATCAATCTCCCAGTGACTATTGACAGCAATCTGGGAGACTGATACTGTGAATGGGTTGAACAGTACAATTAATGATATTGCATCATGTTGTGGGGGGGGAAATCTGGAATAGCTTCAGTCAGAGTTACCAACCCTCTGCAGCACACATCTTCCTCCTGGTCAAAAAGAAACGAGAATATTTGTTAGTAGGCCGGGAGGCCTAGTGCTGCTTTGAAGCAAAAACAAAGATAAGTTCCTCAAAATGGATTAAAAACAATCTGCAGGGCTGTGACACAGGAACTTTGTGACCAGGAACAGCTAGCAGACAGCAGACGGGAAGAAGAAAGACTGGCTTGATTGGTGAAACATCAGGACCATTCAGAAGAAGAGGGTGGTTAATACGGGTGAAATTAAGAGTTTAGAAGGAATTGGGTAGATGCAAACAGTCCAGGAAGTCAACTGACTCCCTTAATACTGCCTGGCTTTACCTACATGAGACGCTGACAGTGCAGTAGCTCATTACTACTGCACAGTAGCATCGCATGGCACAAAGCATGATGAAGTGCTACTGCACAGTCAGCATCACCTAAAAGCTGTTCGGCGATGCTGCTCTGGTTACTGCACAGTCATCTAGTACTTGTGTCTGCAAGTACTAAATGACTGTGCAGTAACAACTGCACAAGACCAGTGTCTCATATAGACATGGTTGCTGAGTAGAAGTGCTACCTTTGGGATTGTAGAAGAGAGCTTGGCAATGTAATTTAAGTGTGCCTCTGGGCCTCAGAAGTCCTGAGAACCCCCACCCTTTCCCCTACAAGAAGAACTTGAACCTTCCTGTGGATTTGGGAGAGCTGATTTCATAGAATCAGAGAACATGAGGGCTGGAAGGGACCTCAGGAGGTCATCTAGTGCAGTGGTTCTCAACCTTTGTTGTACCAGGACCCATTTGTAAACATTGATGGCCAGTTTTGACCCAATTCCCCTCACTCCCGACCACTGCCTTAGTGTGTGGGGCAGGGTGGGGGCCCAAGCAGCCCCTTGCAGGCTGGAACTCTGTCAGCCTGCAAGCAAAAAGCCACGTTTTCCCATGTTTTTCACCTTTAAAGGAAAATCCATTTTTAAAGTTTGTTCATGACCCTTTCATATATTCTTGTGACCCACTTTTGGATTGTGACCCACAGGTTGAGAAACGCTGATCTAGTCCAACCCCCTACTCAGAGGAGGACCATCCTCAACTATATCATTCAGCCGGGGCTTTGTGGAGCCAGGCCTTGAAAACCACTAGGGATGGAGATCCCACCACATCTCCAGGTAACCTGTTCCAGTGTTTCACCACCCTCCTAGTAAGAAAGCATTTCCTAATATCCGGCCTACACCTCCCTTGCTGCAACTTGAGGCCATTGCTCCTTGTTCTGCCGTCTGCCACCCCTGGGAACAGTCTAGCTCCATCCTCTTCAGAACTCCTTTCAGGCAATTAAAGACTGCTACCTAATCCCCTCTCACTCTTCTCTTCTGCATGCTAAATAAACCCAGTTCCCTTGGCTTCTCCTTGTAAGCCATTTTTGAACAATCGAGTTTTATTCAGATTACAAATGGGCAGGGCAGGGACTGTGTTTATGTTTTGCCTGTCTCAAGAACAGTAGTACCCTCATTGCGTCTGCTCCTAGGATTAGCTTGTATAGTGAGGCACTCGGTGCTGCCACGATTCAGAAATCAGGGCAGTTCTACCTGACATTCAGCCACAGGACTTGTGTAGCTTGAGCAATACAGCTGCCGAAAGGGGACTCTGTTGCAAAGCCTTATAGCTGTCCTCTTTTTTCAATCTTCTTCCTCTCCATTCCCTTTGCCCCCTAGAGAAGTGGAATGAAACATCAGTCACTTTTTGGCCTTCGGCACTTTTATATTTAATGAGCAGGTTGAGTGAAGAGCATAATTGAAAAGAAGTATTATGTCTAGAAGATTAGAGCAAGGCAGAAGGTTAGGACAGTTGGCCAGAATGACTGTTAATGAAGGGAAAAATGCAGGAGACAATACTGTGTCTGTAGCTTTATCTGAGAAGTCCAGTGGTGCATTACAAATTTTATGCTTCAAAACATCCCAGGGAATCAGAAAATGTGTGCTCTTATCCCATTATACTGGTGGTGAATGGAAGCACAGAGAGGCTTGAATGACTTGTCGAGGTCACATGCAGCAAGTCAGTGGCAAAGCTCAGCACAGAAATGAAGTTTCTTGACTCCTATTTGTGCAATAGAAATACAGACTAGAGTCTTCCTGCAAAGATCCTGAGGAAAACATTTTATAGACAATACAATCAGGTACTTTATAACAATAATAAATAAAGTCATTGGACTTATCTGATAATTTTAGTACAGAATTTAAGAGATTGAGATGGCTACATGACTAGAAATATTGTGGAATATGATATTCAGCAGTACCTTTGGATGTGGACACTGCTGTGGAATAGTTGCTCTGTTTCAGAAGAACACCTGTTACTGTGAAGTAAAAGTGATTTTTTAATTTTATTTGGGGACAGTGTGTCCACAGTGAGAGTTATTCCAGAATAGCTCTCTGGTCAGTTTCCTCATGCAGAAAAACCTTAAGAGGGGAAAACTTGGTTGTGATACATTATGATCATTTGAAACGTGTCAGGGAGTCCTGTAGTGAGGCAAATGTCTGAGTTTCTTGTTTTCACAAAAACATCAAGAGAAGATGCTCTCCCTGGGCTTTAGATGAATGAGGGTTGGTTATTTAATTGTCTGTGCTTGGGATGGAGTTGCTATAAAACCAGAATGGAGAAGGAAGGAGTTGGATTCTGGCAGGCGGAGGCAATCTGGACCAATCTTAACTCTCCCTTTAGGAAGCTCTCTTCCTTTTCTCATGTTGCAGATGTCTACCTCCTTTGTATCTATTAGGAACCAGCAAGAGCATGGCAACTGCTGAAACTGGCATGCTTGGTTTTGATGGAAGAAGGCCTGTAATGTGAAGATTGGTGGGATTAACCATTGAGGAAAAGTTAACACCAATTTAATTGCTTAGATAATTTTGAAAGTAAGCAATAGTGTCACTGAGATTAAAAAACTAATAATGAAATAGGTATGTCCTTCATTGTAAGTGCAGTAAGACCATTTGTAGTTCATCATCTCCTGTTCTCAGACCATGTCCCCTGTTAGACTTGGGGAAGGAAGGTAGAGAGGTATAATTTTTCCATTTAAATCTCTGCAACCCCATAATAAAGGCATAAGTGAGAGAATTTGCTACGAAGAGTCTAAACCAGGAAATACTGTGGTACTGGTAAAGATGAGCATGACAGGCTTTGAAAAGGCTTAAGCCTCTTACATTGTAATTTTGTAACTAGACGGCAAAAGTATCCAGAATTTCAGAGGTAAGTCTGGAAGAAATTAAAGACTTTAAAATCATAAGTAACAGCTTTTTTGTGATATCTTTTATTGGGCCAACTATATAATTGGGAGAGATATTGGACAAGCTTTTGGGCACAAGGCCCAAATGCAAAGAGGGGCATGTTATATAACATCTCTCCCAACTATATAGCTGGTGTGCAGCAAAAGGTATCCCAAGAAAACTCTTGCCTCTTGTGCATTTTTGGACAGCAATAGTCCAGCCCTGTGTTTTTAAACAAAGTTTAACATCACATAATTAACTGCACAGCAGAAATTGCCTCAAAGTGGCATTATGTAATATTTATTCCTGTATGACTCCACTGATATAGGAAAAACTTCAGGTGAAGTGACTTTTTCTAGGTGACGAAATTAAAAAAAAAAGACTGAATCATGTAGGCTTTAATTTTCATGGATTAACAGTTTTGAATTCTGTAGGATACAATTTTGTTGCCCGCAACAAAAGTAAAAGTTCATTTTACCCGATAAGTCCTTCTTAGTAAGACAGCCTTGCAGGACTGACATTAACAGAACTGAAGTCTTTTTCTTCACGGACGTGTCACTATTGTTGTTCTCAGGTGCCACAGATTGATTTATAGGGCAATTATTAGACTCAAAGTCAAACAGCAAGGAAACATGCAATAAAAGCAGAAAGCACATTGCTGCAACTTGAGAAAATACTACTAATATTAGAAATCACTTTCACAGAGAGATAAGGAGCTTCCTGAGCATCCATTCTTGGAAATCATTGCCTGTTTTTTTCCTTAGGTGACCAAGCCTCTGCAGTCATCATGTGAGGGAATAGCTGTAGTCTCAGATTTTAGCTACTTAGACCCAATCTTCCTTCCTTACTCTGAAACAGTGACATGAAGAAGGTTGACTTGCCCTACCAGCTAAGTAAAGCACTTGGCAGACTATTTCTGCCGTGTAGGCAGGCACTGAGGCAGAGGCCTTAGAAAGGGCCAAGTGGTAAGACTTGGTTTTCCTATTGCAGTTGCCTTTGTAATGTAAACATTATATGCATCCCTGGACAAAGGATGGAAAATACTGGTATTGGCGAGAGCTTCATTGGCATATTGGCCAGTGAGTTGGCTTACCAGTGTACAGTAATAAAGAAATGGAGTAGACCACTGCAGTCCCTTTATAAGAGGAAATGGTTAAATGGATTGTACTGCTTTCAACATGATCATTTTTGGGGTTAAGATGAACATGTAGAGGTTCATTCCCTATCTTTGGACTGTAACCTTGTCATGGTGGAGAGCTTTGTGTGTTCCAATGGCCCTCAGAGCTATGTCGTCTGGAGTCTTGTACTCCTGGTAGGGACTCCCCTAGTGAACAGATTTGAGGTGAGGTCCCAGACTAAGCATGGTTCAAACTCCTGAAGACCCCAACAGCAGAACAGGCTTACTTGAGGACTTGCTGGTTCCTGCAGCTGTGGAGGTGGATGAGGACTGCAGTGGGATGAAGGTCTCTGGTTGTCTTGGACATCCTTGCCACTGGGTTCAGGGCTCTGTCAAGTTAGTGTGACTGTTGCGCACTGGCTTCCCCACATTAAAAGATGTCACATGTAGGCTTCTGCTAGGGTCATCCTTGTATCAAGGGATAGCTGAAGAAGAAAGGTTCATTTTTGAAACAAAGTTTGGAAAATACAAGCAACTGGAAATGGGGATTTAGGACATTTCTAAGAACTGCTTCCTACTGCAAATGCTTTTCTTTTTTGAAAGTAGGCAAATGTTGTCTTCTTTCCTTTTGCCACATGCCAGTCCCCCCCCATGACAAAACATGTCCAAAATATTTGAATATGCAAATCTATCCCCCCACTTTGGTTTTCCTGACCCCAGTGAAGGTGGAGGAGGCCAGGCTCTGCTCAGTACTGTACCTTCTCTTTATTCATGCTAGGTGCTCACAATGGGTTAGCAGGTATTTACTGAGGTGTGAATTCAGCCTGCAATGCTTCTGTCACACCAGGTACAGGAAGGGCTGTTTCCTGCTGCACAGCTTCTGGATGCTCCTGAAACTCCTCTTCTGCTCAGGGCACTTGCAGGGCTGGTGTTCTGTGTGGATTGTGAGATGTTTGGTAAGCATCGAGGAGAAACCAAAGCTATCCCCCCATTCCCAACAGCCACCAGGCTGCTTCCCAACATGGGCCCAGTGGTGCCAGACAAAGGTCAACTTCTCTGAACCACTGCCTGTGTGTGGTGCACTGGAAAGGGATGTTCTCACCTGTGAATTCCTGGAGGTCTGATTGAAGCTCTTCTCTCACTGTGGCAAAGGCAACTGGCTGCTCGGCTGCCTGCGTGTTCGGATGGACAGAGTCATCACTGATTTCCCCAAAGAGTCCCTGGCTCTTTGTGGGGATGCCCCTGGTGTTAAGATGTTACTCTGTAGCATGTTTGACCTGCAGCGACTCCCTGAATCTTCCTCCCCTCCCGACAACATTTCAGGCTGCTCTGTTTTTCCTTTGGTGCCTACTTGTTCTCTTTGTCTTCATTCATCATCCCGTACTTTCCTGAAACAAGAGGAGAATCTAGATTTGATTCCTTCCACCAGTTTAAGAGAAATTGAGGAATATTGGAAATAGTCTCTTATTCTTAAAAGACAAGAGAATTGCAAATAAATTAAAAAGATGAGTGGCCTTACATACAAAAAGCAGGAAGGACCAAAATCAGCATTCACAGACCAGAGACTAGAAAATGGTAGTGTAGGTAGGTCAAAGGAATAGGTTAGAGTTTTAGAGGGGGTGCTCAGTCACTTTCAGAAAAGGGATATTATAGGTAGAAATATGAACAGATTTTAAGATAGAATAGAATCAAAGGCTGTTCACGAGATGGTGGAGGTAAGAAGAGGAGGAAAGAGGAAAAAGGAGGAAAGATGAGACACCTAAATCAGAAGTATATACAAAGGACTAAATGACTCCTGGGATGACTTGTTCTCTTCCAGGCCCACATGTGACTTTGTACTAGTTTGTTTTTATCTAAAATAATCTTAAGATTATTCCCTGGGAGGATAGGAGAGAGACCCTGAAAAGCAGAGTGGGACAAGAGTGAAACCCATATAGAGCAGACTAGGAGATACAAGGGAAATCTGGATCCAAGACAGACAGCTCTCTCAGTGATATTCACGTATGCAAATGTGTGTAGTATAAATCAACTCTCAGTAAAGGGGACAGTGGTTAAAGTCATGGGTAAAAATTCTATGGCTGCTACACAATGATACACTATTAGGATTCTTCTATAGATCATGATTTTCAGTGATGGCATGAAAACAATCCTTTTTCACTCACAAATCCTATATTCACCATGATCACCCCCTTCTTTGCTTCATCACCCTTTCAGATACTGGTCCTCCTGCCATCCATACTTTTTGTGGAGTATCGGAGAGCTAGCTTAATTTCTTTATTTTTTAAAATTGATGGTAGAACAAACTATTCTGTTCTCTCATGGAGAGGCTAAGTCGCTTTTTCATCTAGACGACAACTTTAACAGCTATATTTACTCTATAAATATGTTCATTTCCATCGTACAGGGTAAGAAGCATGGCATTTTCCTTTTTGCTATTGCAGATGAACAGCTTTAATGAAACAGATGTATACGACATTAGGATGGCAAGTCTGCTGCCACATAGAAGAACTAAAGAGATCAGAGACCTTGCAATAGTTTCTAGAAAGCCATCTGTTTACCTGACCCACTGCTTCGCCTATGCAGTTAGCAAAAATAACTCTCTTTTCTGAGAGTGCAAGAAAACTGGGACACATGGTTCTTTCCCTCTTTCCAGTAGGTATATCATCTCAGGCTTAGGAACTGGAAATTCTGTTTGTTAGAAAAGAACCTGTTCATTGCTGACAAAATACCTGATGGGTGCATGTCACGAGAACCATTCCATAACTTTTATGAGAAGTTCACAACTTTGTATTAGTGGCAGTGGTATGTTCTGAAAGCAGAGGGAATCCTGACTTCAACTGGAGGGATACGTAGCTGGTGGGAGATGAGCTATAATCTCTGGGGAAGAACTATACACAGGAGAATAAAATAACTGAGATAGTGAAAACTGAACCACTTGGTCTTTTTTGAACCTGAAGGGGCACTACTAATTTGTTTTCAAGGATGAAAGCCTGGTGGCCCTTCCCACCAATGATGAGGGAGAGTGCACTGATCAAGAGCACTAATTCCCTTTTAACTTGAAAACTTCTACGTTGGGTTTATGAAGTTCTCAGAGTGCCTGGGTCTATTGATGGTTTTACTCTGAAAACTACCAAAGGTCACATTGTTCAAATGGTTTAAAACAACACCAGGTGAAACTTGGTACTTTCCATTAACTTCCGTGTTGAGATTTTAGACTTGTTGAAATATGCACTGAGGCATATAATAGCTAGATATAATAATAGAAACTGAAGTGGAGGAAATTGTTTATATATAGTAAAATGCCAACGTGCATAAAACTTCTGCTAGTTCCTGCACACTTCTCCACTATTGCATGTGCCATCTGAGAGGAGCCTTGCATGAGTACAGCGTAAGAATCCTATCCACAGCCCTAGGAGGGCTTGTCACACTGCTTCCCACCTCCCCGTCCTATGAGGTCTCCAGGGGAATGTGAACACTTGCATTTGCTCTTCTCTACGGTGGCAGTGGGGGTGGAGGAGAGTGACTGGGACCTCCTGGACTGAAGTAGCAGGAATGGTCTTTAGCTGGTGGATGGAGACCCTGGGGGGGCCCGGAATGGGTTAGCACAGTTTTGTAAGAAGGATGATGAGGCAGGCATATTCTATCATGATCTATTTGTGGAAAGGTTATTATAATGACATCCTTATCTGGACTGGGAACTCTAGTATGAATAACTTATATGCAAACTTCATGCACATGCTTTTCACTCCCTCTTTCAGGCAGTTAATATGATATATGATAGATAAAAACCAATCCCAGTCCAGACTTCTGTGTGGTAACCACTACACACCCTGCAGTCCCTACAGGGTCTGTAACGAAACCTAAAATCATGCGAGTTTCCTGAAAAAACTCGAAGTTGGTGAAATAATGAGAGAGAGAAAAGTGATGTGGGGGATACATATTTTATCTCAATTTCATGAACGCCTACTAAAATGTTGACGCTGAGTACGCTATGAGAGAAAAGGCAAATTTCAGTTCACAGCAATTTTTTGTAGACTGAGTTAGCTTGTCAAGGGAGGTGGTGACAACCTCATCATTCAAAGGTAAACAGGGCAAAGGTTTAGAAAATATTTCCTAAAGTTAAAATTATGAAATCCATATTAAGGCACCGAGCAAGCTCATGTCACCCAGACCACAGGATAGATGTGGCTGTATCACACAAGCCCATTCCCATTCTTCGATTTAAAAATCACACCACTCAGTGACAGTCTGCATGTATAAAGCACTTTAAAGTCCCAACATTTCAGAGTGCCTTCCTGGTGGCTAAGCATCTCCATTTCCCTGTGAGCTAGCCAATTCTCATCTCCACTTTGCAAAGACATTAAATGACCTGCAGAACATCACACAGCACCATAACTGGGAATAGAAAATCCATGTCCTTTCTTCCAGCCTTATGCCATCACCACCAGATGGTCTTACTCTTTACCTTTTGTTCCCCTCCATGTTACATGTTTCCTTACCATATTTCCAGTAGAAAACAAAGATAGCAGTGGCCGGCAATTCAGTGAGCAGCTTTCCCTACTCTTCTGTTTCCATCTCCAGAGTAGCAAGTCAGGAAAGGCTGCTGATAGACAAGGAAAGGAAAATGGTTGGACTCTTCTTGCTTTAGTCACTAAACAAAAAGGGAATCGGACAAAGATAGGCCCTAGCTCATGTATTTCAGTGCACTGCATCCCAGAGGTTCATCCCCTGCACCTGAAGGACTGTGCAAAATTATGACATCTAAGCCCACCACAAAGTAATATTTCCCACATATGCAATCTGCACAGAACCATAGTGAAGGAATATTAATTTTAGGAGGGAGCTATTTTAAAGGAATTCCAGGTAGGAGAAAGGGAATAAAAACAGGGTGGAACAGTTAACTTGGAGCTACTAAGTAGTAGCATTACAATGGAGGAAAACTTTGGTAATTTCAAGCATATGTAATTGCAGTACAGCACAAAGTGCAGGAAAGACAAGAGTCCTGCTATTCCAACATAACAGGTACAGAGACGAACTTGCTATAGGGGGACTGGGCTAAAGAGGTCTCTAGTTTAAATTTCAAATTTGCTGCTCAGTTTAGCAGCATCAGAGGTTAAAGAATTGCAAATGTACTCAAGGTTGGAGCAAGATGGAAACTAGTGGTTGGGTCATCTTTTTTTTTCCATCCCTCCTCTTCTCCCAATCCTCACAGCTCTGGGCCTCAAGGCAAGGGCTGTCTCATCTTCTTGTTACAGGAACAAAAAGTTTTTATGTCCTATGGATTATATCAGGCTATTAAGCATAGGGAAATGAGGCAGCTCATTCTTCTCTGTGATTCTGTGAAAGTGCTAATGGGCACATGTCTGAATGGACAGGGCAAGAAGTAATGATCTTAAACTACAGCAGAGGAAAATTAGGTTGGCTATTAGAAAAAATGTTCTAACTATGAGGGTGGTTAAACACTGGAGCTGATTATGAGCAGAGGTTGTAGAATGTCAATCCTTGGATATGTTTAAAAGCAGGTTGGCCAATCTTGACTGGGATGGTTGAGACAGGGATTATCCTGCCTAGACAAGTTCCTGAGGTGCCTCTAGGCCTTATTTTTCTATGATTCAGGTCAGTGTATACATCCAGGGACAGAAGCATGTTTAGGAGGGATCTGAATTAGAAGGGGAAGGTTGTTCTACAACAAAACACCACAAAAATTGGGATGGAACCTTATACAGCTTGAAAGAAAGCATGTGACATTTAAACTTGAATATGGGGGGAAGCAAGTCCATAGCTTTGGACAGGCAGATTCTTATTTAATTTATGTTTGCACCTCATGAAACCTGAAAACATTTGGAAAGAAGTAATATTTCACCATTGTTAGTATGATAGCTTTTTGCAGGCTGAATGAGGCCCACCTGTGACTAATTAGCCACTGCCCATCAGTTTTAATGGGGGATAGCTGGCTCCTATAAGGTTATCAGGAAAACTTGTTGAAAAGAGATGAAGGAAAGCTAATGAGCTGTGGATAGGCTGAGGTTGAATAACACTACAGTGAGATGGTGTTTATGGTCAAGGTCAGTTACAAACCTGTATGGTATGTAGGTGGAGCAAAAATCTTCTGTTTGAGAACCTGAGGAAGCTGTAGTAGGGTAGAGATTGTTCTGTCTCAGTCCAGTCAAGAGAGTAAGAGAGCATCTGGAATAGAGGCCCTGGTTTGTGCCTTCGGGTGGGAAGCCTTTGGGCTTGGGGTTAGGAGGAGATGCTCAAGAGGTGGTGATAGTATGAATTGGATGATGTTAATGACTGCATTTGTTATTTGGCACAGACCATTATGAGCACCTAGAAACACTTTAAGGGGAAGAAAAGGGGCAGAAAAGAGATTTGATCAATAATGGCAAGTATGAAAGGAAAACAGACCAAGGAGCTTACAAATGGAGTGACCTGACTCAGAGGGGTATGGAGGAAAGGATGCAGACACAGGTGAGCTTATGCTATATTAGACTTCTGGCATGCTAACCTAACTGTGTATGTCAATCTGTTGAGAACAAACATACCAGCGAGAACCCCTTACTCCAGCTGCAAGGGACAGGCAGGCCCTATGTCTTAGACTCTTCCTGCTGATGGCCTTTTTCAGTTGATGTCTATTCACAAAGCTGCATGTTTTCTTTTTCTGCTTTCAGGTAAGGGACTGGTGTTGCTACCTGTCTTACTTGATATGAAAAACTAGGTCTGTTCAGATGAAGTCTCATGTCTTTGACTGAACCTTGAAAATACTCATTTGTTCCTGTCTTCAGTTTCAGGGGGTGTGTTAAGCAGAGCTGCCAAGTCTGCTTCATGGAAGAACTGGTCTCTGTGTAAGTGTCCTTTTATTTTATTTTTAAAACTACCGTTCTGAAAGTCAGTTGCTTCACTTGAATTTCAGCATGTTTCTTGGAAGTAGGACTGATGTAGTGTGGTAGGATGCAGGCTTCTTTCTAACTGCATCTGGTCAAAGGAATGAGTATTTTAGGCCTCTGGCAGACATTTGCTTTAAAGATGTGATGACATCTAATCCTATGCTATGTGTAGACAAAACAAGGTGTGTGTGCATGACACTATAAAGCTGATTATGAGCAGGGGTTGTTGAATCTCTATCCTTGAAACACTTAAAAGATTGGCCAGTCTTAACTGGGATGGTTCAGATAAGTTCCTGGGGTGCCTCTAGGCTTATTTACTGTTGGCTTGCTCACAATGTTCTGAGACCTCTGGAATATGAAACAGGTCATCAGCTCACCAGCTATAGTTCATTTAGCTGGTGCTCACTAGCTGGTTCTTCATCATGTAAGGTTGTATGTACATGCTGCTGGTTCAGTGGGATGAGCTGAAGTTATATTTTCAGCTTTGCAAAGGACAAATGATAATGTTATGGTGTATTGAAAAGTCATCAGCAAAATGTATATGCAGTTTCTAATATGGATTCTGCAAGAATCTGTAGGACCTAAGCTGAACTCTGGTAATGTCCTTGGGGACTACCACCTGTCTGTCCTTTTTGTCTACTTCTAATCAATAATCTTACTGTCTCTAGCTGATATTTGAATTGCCCAAATTTGCTGACCCACCCAGCCATTTGCTAGGGTGTGCTGTTGTCTTTGGACATTCTTCACTGCTGTTTTAGCAGATGGAAAGAGCAATACTTAACGAAAGAAATATGTTGATGGTTTTCTCTTTCAAGCTGTCAAATTAGTAGAGCAATGACTTTGAGCAAGTTAATCATCTATGGATATCAGAGACCACCTAAATGCTGAAATGAAATATGCCACTTCAAGTCTTCATTTTCTAATGGTGCAAAATTGCAGACCAAAATGCAGAAGAGTTCTGGATGGCAATTTAACATTTTAGGGATGTTAGTGTGGTGAAGTTATGCTTTAAAGGGCCAACCCTGTGTGCCTTTTCCCTCCTAGTCATGACTCTTGTGTTCATATGGAATTAATATTCTCTCAGATAACTACAGTTAAGCTGGATGTAATCAAATGCTAGGCTCTGAGCATTGGGACTGGCAGTTTTTGGCATGACTTAAGAAAACAGGAGACTGTGCTGCAAGGATTTTGTCTCAAGCCAAGATGCATTTTACTGCAAACAAGTACCTCAGTAAGGCAGGGGAAACACTACAGGCAGAAGACTATGGGGAAACAACCTGTTTATAAGACTAAATACAGACATTCAAAAAGTCTGAGCCTGAATTAAATTAACCTGCACAGATTGAATTAACCTGCATAGATTGAATTGATTTGCAAGTGAACAGACATTCACTTTTGATTCCAGAAATGCAGGAATATGTCTGCAGTGGCTCGGGCTAGAAGCTGGGGGTGGGATGGAGGGGGTGCTAGAGTGAGCCCTCAGCTGCAGGGAAACTATGGGGGGGGGGGAGTGGTATGTGACCCAGCAGGCCTGAGTATGATTGGGGGTAGGGGGAGGTTAAGTTCCCACCCTGGCCTGCAGGGACCCCAGCTAGGGTGTGCCTGGAGGGGAAAGTAGCCATTTCTTCTGCCTGACATTTCCCACCCTTGCCCTCACTGCTAAAGTGGTGGGGGTGCGGCTAGCCCCAGCAGCAGCATGACGTGAACGGCAGAGCTGTCCCTAGGGGTGTGTGGGGCCTGGGGCATATCACCTTGTGATGAGTGGCTAGAGCCGATAGGGTGGGGGTTGGCAAGCAGCCAGACCTGGTAGTGCTCGGTGGTGGTGGCAGTGCATAGCAGCCATGGCAGGGCCTGTATGGTACTGTCCATGGGGCCCCCTCAAAGTGTGAGGCCTGGGGTGCTCCCCCTGATTTTTTTCCTCCCCCCCAACCTCTTTTCCCCCCCAGGATGGCCCTGGTGATTGGAGATGGAGTGGGGGGGTTTAATTCCCCCCTCAGTCCCCTATCCAACTGGCATGGACCTGAGCTGGGGGTCTGCCTGGCTGGGGCAGAGCAGCCTGGTGGGGCTTCTCATCCCTCACTACTGCAGGGGTGGGGGTGTGGCAAGATGCTGTCCAGCATGGCCCCCTGAGGTGAAGGGGACAGGGAGGAGGTTTATTGCATAGCAGGGAATACATGCCCTTCCTGTCCCTTTGCCTTAGGAGGCCATGCCGGTAGGCATCTGGCTGTGATTGTGCATCAGCAAGGAGGGAGCAACCTGGTCAAGCAGTGAGTGAGGCAAAGTGCCTGACATGGGCTGCTGCACCCCTGCCCGGCAGACCCCAGCTGAGGTCTGTGCTGGTGGGACAGGAGAGGGATGGGGGAATGAATCTCTTCCCTGCTCCTTTTGCTTTAGTGGGTAGGGCAATGTCTGCCCATGCCCCGCTCCTGTGCTGGCTGGAGATCACAGGTGGGACCAGCCCTGCTCCACTGGAGCAATGGGCACAGCTCAGCCCAGGGCTGAAGTGCATGCTGCAATGCACTTCAGCTCTGATTCAACTGAAACAAGGAAAGGTTCAGGGACAGAAGTTCCACAAACCATTCTGACTTCAGTCAGTAGGTCTGATACTACATTCACCCAGGTTTATCTCAGATTGGTTTCAACCATTTTGATGTAAAAATCACGGTTCGTTTCTTTGGAGGCTCATGAATAATAATCCTTTAGGCACACATTGTTGGTAACACAAAAGGTATATATTTGCAAATAGGGTTAGAGAGAGAGGACAAAAGACCACGCTCTCTGCCCGCGGGGAACACTTCTCAGCAGGCTTTTATCCCCTCTCTCCTGAGCACGTGTACAGAAGCAGGAACTCTTACAACTCATTTCCGGTTCATACAAACATATATGAAATGACGTCACGTCATCCATCGCATGTGCATTATAATTAACTACTTAAGTATGCGGGGCGGATAGGCTTATATGTATTAGCTAATTGCGCCTGCTCAGAAAGTACTTCAGGTTACAAAAAGTTCAAACTCAAGGAAAAGATGGCAATTACTCTTATCTTGCCTGAGAAGTGTAGGGGGCATGAAAGGAAGTGTGATTTAGTGTAATAAAGAGATAGTAAATTTGCAGAACAAAGAGAGAGTGATACCTTAATACAAAGAGCCCTTAGTAGCTTCTCCTTCAACCTCTCTCTCCCACCAGGGAGAGAGCTGGCAGCTGTGCTGTTCTACCAACACTATTGATAATGCATTTTTAATAATATTTCTAACAATTTTGAAACTGGTTTATATGCACTGAACTTCTGCTGTTACAGGTTTAAACCAGTTTCTGATCACTTAAACTGGTTTATGTGTAATGTCTGTTTCTAGCCCATGTGTACAAATCTTATTCACTTGTACACACCACAAAATTGGCCTTTAAAGCAGGTTAAATGACCTCTTGCACTGCTTTAATGGTGTTGCTATTTGCACATTTGGTGGCATATTGTGTGGTGAATGACTTTGGGACGTAGCAAAATAAAACGCGTTCAAGGTGTTTTAGCTTGCTACCTTAGTAGCCATGGAGGAAAGCACTGGGCCCTGTGCAGGCAGCCTGGTGGCCAGCCTGTGTAGACAAGCTTCACTGAAGAGGGGCGGGGGAGGGAGGAGCAGCAAGCCTGAACCTTTTTTTTTTCTTCCCTGGAGCCTGCCTGTCTGCTAGAGCTGGATTGGGGGGGGGGGCCTCAGTCCTTCCCTCCATGGTTGCGGTGTTCCCCAGGACGGCCTGGGCTAGGTGCCTGCAGGCAGGTGCCACCTGGGGGGGCACTGCTGTGGAGGTGTTAGAAATATTATTGAAAATGCATTATCAATAGGGTTGTTAGTTCTCCCTGGTGGGAGAGGGGAGGTTGGAGGAGAAGCTACTAAGGGCTCTTTGTATTAAGATATCACTCTCTCTCTTTGTTCTGCAAATTTATTATCTCTTTGTTACAGTAAAGCATATACTCCTTAGCGTTCTCATGCAGATAAGAGTAAATTGCAACTTTCAATGGTCCTGGCCTTGAGGCAGAAAACTTTTGAACTTTTTGTAACCTAAAGTACTTTCTGAGCAGGCACAATTAGCTAATGCATATAAGCCTATCTGCCCCACATACTTAAGTAGTTAATTATAATGCATATGCGACGGATGACATGACGTCATTTCATATATGTTTGTATGAACTGGAAATGAGATGTAAGAGTTCCTGCTTCTGCACACGTGCTCAGGAGAGAGGGGATAAAAGCCAGCTGAGAGTTGTCCTCAGCAGTTGGAGTGATCCTTTGTTTCTGCTCCAACCCTATTTGCAAATATATACCTTTTGTGTTACTAATGGAGTGTGTCTGTGACTGAGAGTTCTTTGCCTCCCGAGAAACAAACCATAGCAGTTTCTGCAACAGAGGGAAGCATCAGCTCTCCCTGCAGCTTGGGGACTGCTTGGCCTGCTGGCAAATCCCCCACTGCTGGAGAGGCAGGTAAAGATCAGGTCCTGACCCCTAAGTACATGACATGGGGGCTTTACTTTGGTTTAAATTTGAAGCAGTGTTTTTAAAAACCCACCCCTTCAATTTAGGGAGAATTAAACTGAAGTATGCCCCCATGGCATGTACAAGCGCCCTCAGAGTCTAAGAAGCCCGATATTCCCCCCCCCCCCCCGGTTCATGGTATAGAGCAAAGATGTATGTCTCAGACTAGTGCTGATGTTGCAATCATGTCATAGAGCAGGAGTTTCAAACACCCTGCTGCAAAAACTGCCCCAGGCTGGATCCCTATCCTCAAGAAGCCCCATGGCTTGTATCTGGCCCAGGGCACAAGGTGGATTTGACACCCCTGACTTGAACTAGCTGGTTCCACCAGCTACAACAGTCGCAGCCCTGTCAGATTGGAATGAATTCCACTAAATACCTGTCATCGACAATCTCAAATAGGACATGAGAAGAAGTTTTTTATTTAACAGTCCATGAATATTCAAGACCATCCATAAGTACAGATATGTTTACTGTGTTTTGTCAGTTGAGATAACAAAAAAGGTGAAGTGTTGGACTTCATGTGTGTTGTTGTTTTTCTTAAAGGCATCAACCAGGAGTGTTAAGAAAACACTGGAAAATGTTGACATGCCCTGAACAAATATGTCAGTCTCTTCTTCTACCAGATGAAGTGTCTGCAATGCTGCAGAGGGGTGGAAGCAGGTGGGGAAAGCAATTCCAGATTCTCAGGCTTTGATCCTACTTGCTATCATTCATTGTCAAACACTTCTCAGACAAATATTTCAAGTGTTTAAAATACTGTGAAGAAAGTCCTGCCAATTATCAATATAATTTGCTTGAGCGGGAAAAAATTAAATGCTCAAAAAAAAAAAAATCACTGAGGACATTGGACATAAAGCTGATATTACCTTTTACAAACCTGGTGAAGATGGTGCTGGTTGGTAGAACTCCTGGAGTCAGTCGATTTATGCTCCTTGAAGCAAAGTACCTTAACCAGTGATTGATAGAGCCAGTATACTTACTGGTGTTATGCAGCACCTATGCCAAGGGATCTTGAAGCTTTTATGCCATGGTCTGGCAAACCACAGCCTTGGAAGTGGCTGCTGCCCAGGAAACCATAGTCCAGCCATCAGTCGACCACAGTTGAATTTCTGACTGGCAGATGGGTAAGGATATCCCCATCCCCTTGGTGGAGGGTTGGCTAAGCCCTGCGCTGCTGCAGGCCCTGCACAAGAAACCTGCAGCCTCTTTGCCCAGCTCTGGGGGGCCGTGGTTTGCTGGTCTGTGGCCACTTCTGTTCTGGCAGCCAACCTGCCATGGCCTGGCGCTGGGCTGTGGTCCAAGGTTGAGAAGCCCTGACCTATGCTATCTAAACTGAGTGATTTCGGAACACTGCAAGATAGTTTCTGACTTTTTTTTTTTTGGGCAATCTTGAGTCTTTGGAACAAGTAGGACCTCTTCCAAAGAGAGGCACTGACAACCAAGAAGCTACTTAATTCCTTGCAAATGAGGAGCTATTTGAAAAGAGGTGGTTTAGGGCTCTACAAATGCATTCTTGCACCTTGCCTACTTGCACTTTGAAAAATGCGCAAACCCTGCCTTTGATCTTCAAAATTTTTTTGAGGCTGTTTTTTTTTTGGGACTTAACTGTGTAAGAAATGGCTTTGTGTTCTAAAATTAATGTTGTTTTTCTTTAGACTCATTTGAGCATATCATCAAGATATGGCTTATATGAAACAGCTTCACAAACTGTCTTTTTCCTATGCAGGTTAAAATGTCCACATGAAAGGTTTCCATGCTTCTTGCAAAGTGAATCTTTTCTTTCTGGAGTTTAGTTACTTCATTTATAGAGGTTTCTGAATATCAGATCTTGTAGAAAAATTGACTACTTTATGGGTTTTATATAATAAACTTTAACCATCAACTGTAAGTTGTCCCATTTGGAAATATTGAATGACTTTGGTATGTGGTGTATCACGTTACCTAGTTGCCAAGTTTTATTTTGTGTTTGTTTTTCAGTAAATGCAATAGTTAAAAAATGTATGATTACCCCCCCCCCCCCAGCTATTTACATTCTTTATATGGAAAACTTAAGTTCCTTATAATCTTCCAGGTATAGAATCTAATTATTGGAGGTTTGTCTTGAATTGTTCCCTTCCCACTGCTACAGCAGGAAAAATACAGCTGCAGGTCATATAGCCCCTTTGCCTTCTTTACTGTCAGACCCTGCTTTTCCTGAGCACATGGAAGTAAGAGACAAAACTTGCATAGAGACAAATCGTTACAGGTACCCAGAGACGGTTCAGCCAGAAATGATGCATTTTTACCTTTTTTTTTTTTTTTTAAGCTGCTGCAACTTTTAGCATAAGTGTTCCATAAACATGGTTTTGTACCTGCTTGCATATAGTACAAACTATGTTGTTTTTACTTACAAAAATATGCATATTAAAACCTTTCTTGCTGTGGCAGGATGGCCCCTAGGGGTGCCGTGACCTCCCCTAGTGCCCTTGCCTACTGTGCCAACCTGGGCTTTGAATGCACCCTCTATCTAGCCCACCACATCTTTGATCTTAGTATAGGTTCAATTAGGGAGGCTGCCTTCCTGCCCTTCTTGGCACAGGGCTGGGCTTACTATACCGGGCCTTTGGTTCTAGTCCCTGTGCTGGTCTTCTCTCGGGGCCAACTCAATACACGCGCCCCCTCCTGGGGCGGCTCTCTGTGCCCCTTCTCGCCTAGCTTGGGCTTCTCTATGGGCTTACGCCCCACTCAGGGCTTTGTAACTTCCAGGCAGTGCCCTGCTCGGGCCTGCCTCCCCTATGTTCTGCAGCCGCTCGCGTACCGGCCTATTCCGCGCTCCCTGCTGTCTCTATGCCTGCAGTGGGGCCCTTGCTGGTGCCCCTTGTGCTCCGCTGCCCGCACTGGGGCTCTTCCCAATTGGGACTTCCCATTGGAGCCTGTCCCAGGAAACGCCCATGCTGGGCTGGGGTCAGGACCCCCCACTGCTTAAACCCACCTTCCTGGGCCCACACCCTACTGGGCTTCCGCCTCTACTAGACTCTTCCTGAAGTTGCCCCAATGGGCTGGGGTCGGGACAACCCTGCAACGCGGCACCCTCCGTGGTGCCAGGAACTCCCCCACCTTACTGGGGAGCTCTTGCTGAGGCCTCCTCCACCCCTACAGCCTCGCCTGGTCCTCTGGTGTAATAATCACAACTCCACAACTATAAGCCAGCCGGCTATAATGCATCACAAGCCCCCCAGGCTTATAATACCAACTCCACTCTATGCTGGCTCTCTCTCATACCTCCGTCAGGGTTCTCTCTACCCCTGCATCATTGCAGCCGGTCAGAGTGGTCAGGCTGGAACCATTGACTCAGGCTGTTCCACTCACCCACAGAGCTCCTGCTCCTAAGGCTGCCAGAGGGGAACTGTGTCTGGTCTCAGCCTTCCCTTCCTTATGAAGGCCAAGCCCCACCTCCTGGCGGTCAGCTGATCTAATCAGCTCCCATAACCACTGGCACCTGCTGCCTTAATAAATGGCAGCTAAGCCATTTCCTATCTTCAGTAGCAGGCACCCTAGTGCCCTGCTACACTTCCTTTCCTCTTTTAAAAAACAAAACAAAACAAAACATAGTTAAGTATTCTGTTTGTTGAAATACAAACTCTTCTCCAACTTACTCATTCATTTTGGGTATTCCACATTTAACATCTTAACATGAAACCTTTCTCCATTCCCTTTATACAATCTGGCTTCCTTTTCAATTCCTCCCCCCCCCCCCCCGGGCAACTTTCTTTCCTTGGGTTCTACCTACGAATATCAGGACCCATCTCTGTCTCTCTCTCCCAGAGTTTCTTGCACTGCTTCTTTCCCTTTCTCTCTCCCTGGTCCCTCCATAGGTATGTTTTCACTCTTTAAGCACTGTTTGACAGATCACTCTACCTCCTTTGAAGACCAGCAAGATTTTCACAGTCCACAACGCATTTTTTAAAATGGATTATCACCTTTTTTTTTTTTGGGGGGGGGGGGTGTCCCACTTTTGGTGTTTCTGTACCGCTTCTTCAGCTGTCAGCTTGGTGCCTGTTATTAGCTGGTATAATCGCTCTACCCTTCCCTACACCCTTTGTGCAAAGGCACATTCCCACAGCAAGTGCTCATGTGTTCCCTGGTACTTACTCATGTCCCTTGGGCATTTTGTGGTCCAACAGAGCTGTCAATGATATTGCAGCTCACAAACTGGCAGTATTCTGCATGCCAACATCCAGCTTAGCTGTCAGTCCTCTTTAAGAAAGTCTTTTTCACACATCTCCTTCCAGATGGTGTTGACTTCCTCTGCGGAGAGTTTCCCGATCAGAGCTGTTCTATCTCACGTGTGCATCTCTTCTGGGTTGTTGCAATGGTCTTTCATTTCCTCTGGTTCTATTGGCTGTAAATTGCATCAGTTCTGGAAATTGTCCATTGCCAGATATTTAGGGGACTGCCGTGCCCATGATTACGTGGATGGACAGTCTCCTATTTCCTTTCTCCTCCATAGTCTTCCTCCAAAGTATCTGAGGAACAATGCTTCTTTGGACTCCCCTCCTACCACCAAATTATAACAGGCTTAATTTTTAGCCATTATGAATAAAAACATATCTAGGAAGTCTCTCCTGCCATGTTCTTCTGTTTCTTGTCTCTCTCATTGTGACCCACAGAAGTACACACATGCTCTTCCTATTGCATGGGCTTTGCTGCATGTTGGGGTGGAATACCAATCTTGTATATATGATCATGGCTTTTAGCAGCTGCATCTTTCCCTCTAGGATTAGCCACTCCAGAGTCTCATCTTTTGCTTGAGTCATGCAGTAGTTTCTTGCCATGCTGCCCTTTCTAAGTTTGAGATGTACTCCCAGTACCCATATTGCTTCTTTTACCACTTTAACCCCCATCCCTGACAGGTCCCCCATCTCCCCACATACCATACACATACTCTTTGCAATGTTCAATTTTGCCCCTGCAGCCATAAAGCTGAATGTGCTTTATCACTTCCCTAATGGACCATTTGTCCCTACATACCACATTTATATCATATGCTAATAAAAGTAAAGGTTGGAAGGGACCTCAGGAGGCCATCTAGTTCAACCCTCTGCTCAAAGCAGGACCATCACCAGCTATATCATCCCACCCAAGGCTTTGTCTAGCTGGATCTTAAAAATATCCAAGGATGGAGATTCCACAACCACTGGAACAGGTTACTCAGAGAGCTTTCCTACCCACCTTTTATAAGGCAGGTTTTTCTTAATATTTA
The DNA here is from genome assembly GCF_001723895.1 of Crocodylus porosus. Classification (NCBI taxonomy): domain Eukaryota; kingdom Metazoa; phylum Chordata; order Crocodylia; family Crocodylidae; genus Crocodylus; species Crocodylus porosus. The sequence continues at coordinate 12,323,993 of NW_017728906.1, forward strand.
ACCTAAACTTGCTGCAACTTGAGACTACTGCTGCTTTTTCTGTCATTTGCCACCACTGAGAACAGTTCAGCTCTGTCCGCTTTGGAACCCCCCTTCACGTAGTTAGGCTGCTGTTAAATCCCCCCTGCAGTCTGCTTACCACCGAGGACATCCACAACCTTTAGTTTGCAGAAGATTGCTGCATGATGGCTCACTCTGCACAAGATGTGCAAGCAACCTTAGATCTCTTCAACACTTCATATAGGACATTTGACCTGTCCTTGAATGTCACCAAGACAAAGGTTCTCCACCAACCCTCCCCAGGCCAGCTGAACTTTCCTCGTGCTATCTGTGTAGATGGGGAGGCTCTGGAGTACATGGAGCACTTTCCATATTTTGTCAGACACCTCTCTCTCAACAGGCTACCATTGATGAAGTCTAGCACTGGGTCAGCTGTACCAGTGCTGCCTTTTTCAAGCTGTGATGTGTCTTTCAAAATTGGAGGCCTTTGGAAGTTGACAAAGGTCCTGGTTTACAAGGCTATTGTGCTGACAACCTTCTTCTACTGCAGTGAAACCTGGACCATCTACCAACACCACATTAAGCCCCTTGAGCTTTCACCACCGGTGTTTGTGTTTTGAATCCTGGAGATCAAATGGGAGGATCACTGGACCAGCATGAGCGTCCTCCAAGAAGGTGCATCCACCAGTATCAAAGCCTTGCTCTTGAGAAATCGACTCTGATGGGTGTCTGGACATGGTGGCCCATCCGAGAACTGCCTCCATTGCCAGATTCTCTTTTCCCAGCTCTCTGGCTAATGCTCAAAGGGCAGCCAAAGGAAACGGTACAAAGATGCACTCAGTCACCCTCAAGCACAGAGGCATTGACAACAATGGCTGGGAGGAGCAAGTTGCTGACCGTTTGGTGTGGCACCACTTGGTCCACCAAGACACGCACGACTCTGAGGCCCAAGTGACTGGATACTGAGGCGGAATGGCAGCAGTGGAGGAAGGAAAAGGAGATGAACCTGGGGCTGCGAATCCTACTCTTCCATACAACATCATGCCCCCATTGCTGAAGAATGTGTGTATCCAGAATTGGGCTCCTCAGTCACCTGAGAACCCATCAAGCCTGATGGATGTCATCCTTGACTCTGAGGGACTAATGCCACCAATTGTGCATAGTAACCCCTGGGTCCTCTTCTGTAAAACTGCTGCTTAGCCTGTTTGGCCAGAGCCTGTGCCAGTGAATGGGATTGTTCTGTCCTAAGTGCAGGACTTGGCACTTCTTATTGAACCTCATGTAATTTCTTTTGGTCCAACCCTCCAATTTGTTGAGGTCTCTCTGAATCCTAGTCCTCTCCTGCATATCTATTACTTCTCACCCCAAGTTGGTGTGATCTGCAAACTTGCTGAGGGTGCACTCCATCACATCTTCCAGGTTGTTGAAGATACTGAACAAAAACAATCCCAGGACCAACCCCTGGTGCACTCCACTTGATACCATCTGCAAGCTAGATATCAAGCCTGACAATTCAGACAGCTTTCTATTCATCTACCCTGTGCTTCTTTAATTTGCTCATGAGAATGTTGTGGGAGAACTGTATCAAAAACCTTGCTAAAATCAAGGTCCACTGCTCTTCCTGCATCCCCAGTGCCAGTCTATGAGCTCATCATAGAAGGCAACCAGGTTGGTCAGGCATAACTTCCCCCTGGTGAATCCATGGTGCTTGTTTCCTAATCACTTTCTCTTCCCAAGTGCTTAGAAATGGATTACTTGAGGACCTGCTCCATAATTTTTCTAGAGACTGAAGTGAGGCTTTTTGGTCTGTAGTTCCCCAGATCTTCCTCCCTTCTCTTTTCATACAGATGGGCACTATATTTCTCCTTTTCCAGTCATCTGGGACCTCTCCCAGTACCATGAGTTGCTGTTTTTTAAGATAATGGCCAGTAGTTCTGCAGTCACATAGGCCAACTCCCTTAGCACCCTTGAGTCCATCACATCCAGCTTTTCTAAATAGTCCCTAACCTGGTCTTTCACCACTATTGGCTGTTTAGCTTCTCCCCAGACTATGCTGCCAGGTGAAATTAGTCTGAGAGCTGACCTTGCCTATGAAGACTGAGGTGAAAAAGGCATTGAGTACTTCAGCCTTTTCTGCATCATCACTATCTTGCCTCTCCCATTCAGTAAGGGACTTGCACTTTCCTTAATCTTCCTCTTGCAATACCCAGTTGTACCACTTGTGAGGATGAGAGCCCTCCACCACCAAATCTCCCTGCAGCTCTTTGTCTGTCACTCTCTGATTTGGGTGCGGCTGCACTGAAAACAGAGAAGCTGCTTCAAGTCTTGGACACTGGGTTGTAGAATGTTTCAGACCCAACAAGAGTGCCCCCCACCATCACTCTGACTTCCACGGAGGCCTTTTCTTCCTCTTCTGATTCTCCTCCCACTCCTGCCATTTCCCTGTTCCTATGGGAACAGGGAGGGAGGAGGCAAAGGACTGGGATTCTCCTTGGGCTCGCTCCAGGGAGGGCTTAGATGGGTGGTTAGGAAGGTGAAAGGTAGGGCAGGAGGAAGAGGAGTTTAAGCAAGTCAAGAATGGGGCTAGGGATGCTGTGTCTCTGTGACTGACAAAGGCAGTGTAAGTGAGAAGCAAAGGGGACTTTTGGGGGTGACTCTTATTGGACCAGGTATAAAATTTGGGAGAGTTGCTGGATGAGGGCACTGCAGAAGGCACTTGGTGCTCAGAAATTTCTTTTAACTGGGCAAAAAGACTGACTGGGAGAAAACACATGACATAAAACAAGTAATTCAAGTAGGGAATTCTTTCCCAACTGTATAGTCGGTCCAAGAAAAGATGTCACTAGGATCTCTTTGATTCTTGCATATTGTCTGGACCACCATGACTACAACAATACTTCAACCCTGCCGCAAGGAAGTCTGTGGCTCTTACTTGAATGAGCTAGGCACAGCCAATCGGGGGGCAGAGCATTTTATGGGTGGTGGTGGTTGTTATAGCAAAGTCTGGGACACAAACCCCAAGACCTGCAACTAGTTTACACCCAACTTTTAGGCCTATTGCAGAATTTTCTGTTCTTCATGTCATGTCAGGCTGCCTAGATTTGTGCCAGTGGCTCTTTGCAGGAACCAGCCAGATACAAGAGGATAATTTTGAGATGCAAAATTGTGTCTGCAAGAACTCTGGGCCATGGCTTGGCTGAAAACCGAACCACCCCAAATCCATAGCTTACAAAGAGTGGAGCTGACAAGGATACATGGCGCAGGTGCCAGAACATGATGCTTTGCAAAGTCAGCGATTCCAAGTGGGTCGCTGGGAGCAAAAAGAGACGTTCTGGGGCATACTGTTGTGCTGCTCTCATCACAGCCCACTGGCAGCAGTCGTCTTGCTCATTAGTAAGACTGAGCAGGGCGATATAAGTTGGGGGAAAATGACAACGTGGGTACTGTATAGAGAGGGTTTTGGCTCGGGGTGTGTGTGTGTGTAAAGGAGAGTGGTATTGGATAGGAAAAAAGCAACAGAAAAATTTGTCATACTTGCCTTGCATAGGAACATACACAATTATTTCCCTTTGGTTAAAACATAGATTTCATAGACATTAGGGCTGGAAGGGACCTCGGGAGATTGAGTCCAGACCCCTGCCCAAAGGGCAGGAAGTCAGCTGGGGTCATAGGATCCCAGCAAGATAAGCATCCAATTTACTCCTGAAGGTGTTCAATGTAGGTGCTTGAACCACCTCCGCTGGCAGGCTGTTCCAGACCTTGGGGGCTCGGACAGCAAAGAAATTCTTCCTTATGTCCAGCCTGAAACGGTCTTGCAGGAGTTTATGACCATTCGACCTCATCATCCCATGGGGCGCTCTGGTGAACAAACGTTCCCCCAGATCCTGGTGGTCACCCCTGATAAACTTGTAGGTGGCCACCAGATCACCCCTGAGCCTACACTTTTCCAGGCTAAAGAGTCCCATGGCTCTCAGCCTGTCATCGTAAGATCTGTTTTCCTGACCTCTGATCATGCGCGTGGCTCTCCTCTGGACTCTCTCAAGCTTCTCCACATCCTTTTTGAATTGTGGAGCCCAAAACTGGACGCAGTACTCCAGCTGCGGCCTCACCAAGGCCGACTACAAGGGGAGAATGACGTCCCAGGAATGACACACTTACAATCCCTAGGCATGGAAGAAAAAAGATGCATCTTCTCCTGTTTTCATCAGAAGTAACTACCCAAGGAACTGGATTTGAAAAGCTACAAGGGAAATGCAGGGAGGAGAAAACTAAGAAGGTACAGGCAATAACTATTTTAAAACCTACGTGCCACGGAAGAAAGAAGCTGGTGGTTGACAGAGAGGTGTTCTTAGTAATGCCACCTAGCACAATTCTGCTTCTAATTCAACCAGGCTTCTGAATTTTCAGCTTTGTGAATGTGACATGCTTCCCCTTGAAATAGCCCAAACAAGAAATTCAGGTGAATTAAAGAGAAGAGAATGAAAAGACGGGATTAGGGAAAGGTTCTAACAAAATGTATATTTTAACACCACCTGCATCATACATGTTAAAAAAACAAAACAAAACACTGTTTATTAAGACCCAATGGGCTACCAATTCTGCAAAGCCTTTTGCAAGTGCTTAACCTTGTACACTATGACTAATCTGATTCATAGAAGGCACTGAACATTGCGAAGTCCAGTCTAATTTTTTTATTACTAGTTTACTTTGTGATAGTAACTTTTTTTTCACCTGAGAGTCTCTGTGGGTGTGCAGCCCAAGTAGAAAAGCAACCCTAGATTGTGAGTCTGTAAAACAATCTTTTAAAAATATTGTAGAAAAAAGTTGAGCTGGAGGAAAATAAGAAGTTTTACCTGAGAGAACTGCAGGAGGGAGCTTATTGAAGCAGAGAACTTGGAAGTTAAGTAAAAAGACAGAGAGAACCCATTATCTGAAGAACAAGGGATCAAAAAACAAAGTCAGATATAAAATGTCTCCTTTTGTATCTAAAGTGGTATCTGAAACCACCTTGTGTGTCCCATTTTCATCCTTCAGATGCACATAGGGATACTAACGCTCCTACCGTGTCACCTCATCACACAGCACAGCACTTCAACCACTCTTCTGTCCATGTGTGCCTTCACTTCCCCAAGGTTTTACTCCTCCATTCCCGGATTTTATTCACTTTTCCATTCCCAGATTTTGTTCATTTTACAGGAGTAAATCTTCTTCTCATGCTGCCTCCACAGTCTGGAGCAAGGTACCCATGTCTCTCCACCCCAAATAAGACTTCTGCCTGCCTTGTTTCTGGAAGGCAGAATGGAAAGAAAACGAGACTGGTTTGGAGTTGTGGCCAACTGAGTGACCCAGGGTAAGCTCTCCTGAACACGCTGTGCCTTAAAAGTATGACATCCAAAGAGACTGCCTGGGTGAAGCAACAAGAACTTTTTGGTGCAGCAAGGCTAGGTCCTAGGCCCTTGCAAGTAGCAGGACTGTTATTTCTTCACTGTAAATAGTTCTATATAAGTAAGTTCCTGTAAATAATGAAGTGTTGTTTTCACATTGTGAGCTTCATCCAGATGCTACAGACTGCACACAGCAGCAGCTCAATTGCTCCTTCAGCTACAGAGTTCACCCTATAGCTACAGCTGTGAGGGATTTAACAAAGGACTCCACCCCTTCTGCTTGCTGACCCTTCATGGGAACCAACAGGAGCCACCTTGGCTGCATTAGAGTACAGTGTCTGTGTGGTTTTATTCCAGCAAAGAAAAATCACTAATTATGCTAAGACCCACACCCCAGCTTTGGAGGGGTGATTTTTTTGTGGGGGGGAGAAGCATGCATGTGGTAAGTAAGAGAATGTGCTATGTTCATACCTCTCAGACTGCATCTCCTTCTCCCTCACCTGTGAATTCATACAGGTGTTTGTTGCTCCTTTGTGCTGGCTCTTCTGAATTCACACAAGATTGACTTGAAGAAAGATGACAAGCCCTTGTACTAAAACCTCTGGCCAAAATTTGAAAATATTATTTATATTCCTTACTTTGCACCACTTAATGAGACTGTATCCATCTGAAAGAACTGCAGAGGGTACAGGGAAATTTGGTTCTGAAGTTAGCTTAGTTCAAGGAGCACAAGGCCAAATGAATTGTACATTATTTTAAGAGTGGTTTGTTCTAACCTAGGGTAGCTGAAGCAGAAATTTATTAAAGCTACTTCAAAATAGGCCTTTATTTAACCAAAACAACAGCATTCATACAGGGTCTCACTGCTTTAAAACCACAGCTTAAGTTAAATCTGTAAAACTCTCTCCCATGGAGGCATGGCCTTCCTCCTGGAGCCATCGTGGAACCAAGGCTCCATATGACTGCTAGGAAGTGTGGTGCTCTTTTAGGTTCCTCTTTAAGCTATTAGGGTTCAATATAGATTTTTGAATGACTACTAAATTGATGTTATACTGCACTTGTAGAATGATAGACTAGTAGGGCTAGAAGAGATATTAGTTGGACCAGATACCGCCACCTCAAGGCAAGATTATCCCTGAATAAACCATGATCAAGTGTGGCTCTAACCTGCACTTAAAAACATCCAAAGATGTAAATAGATTTATAGGTTGACAGAAGTTAGGGACCTCAGAGATCATCAGGTCCAGCCCCCCTGCTCTAGGCAGGAAAGACTGCTGAGGTCAGGTGAACCCAGTGAGGTATGTCCAGTTGTCTTTTGAAGATCCCCAGGGAAGGTGATTGTACCACGTCTGTGGGGAGTCTATTTCAGACTGGACACATGAGTTTTCTGTTTTTTTTTAAAAAAAAAAAAAAAAAAAAAGTTTTCCCTAATGTCTAATCTGAAGTGATCCTCTATCAATTTATGACTATTATTCCTAGTATTTATGACTATTATTCCTAGTCTTCCCCTGGGGTACCTTGGTGAACAATCTCTCTTAGCCTAACAGAGCTTCACATTTAGACATTGTTATTATCTTTTCCTCCAGGAGCTAATGCTTCTTCTTGACCTTTAGAAGATGAAAAGATCCCTTCAGCATCGTAGATGACTTCTAATCCAATTGCTAATAAAGGCACAAAGAAGAAAAGATCATCCTGTCAGGTAAGAAGCCCTGTCATGGGGAGATGCCAGAACTGAAAAAAGATGATAGTCGAGTGCTCCCTGCCGTGATGTACTTTTCTGCAGGAGTCACCAGATGGCATTGTTGCACACAGTCTTAGACATCATTTTCTGAAGCGAGTGAGCAGGATATAATGCTGGAAGATGTACTGTATTGTGATTGGTTCTGTGATGGGAACCCTTTTCTTAACACCAAGGGGAACAATGGAGCAACTTACCTAGAGGGCACTACGGCTCACTGGCCACAGGTCATTAGATGGAAGCTTTGAGTCTGTTTTGCTAGTGTAAAATGGGGCCAAAGCTATTGACCTCCTGCGCTAGGGGCTGGGGGCATTAATTAGTAAAGCCCATGCAGTCCCTGAAAAACACAAAAGCTTCTCAGCATGCTGAGTGTTTTGATGCCTCATAATGTGGAGGAGCATGGAGCAGCACTGCTAAAGGAGAATACAGAACCATTGAGATTCAGTATGAGATGGAGGAAAATGTCTGCAAGTGAATTGATTCTCTTCCTTATGGAGAAGTGAGCTAGTTGACAAGTGCTTTCTTGGAGGGGAGGGAGGTTAGAGACCATCCCAGTGTCAGACTTCGGCATCTGTTCAGATGTGGAATTGGAAGGGAAATTTTTCGTAATCTCCCACTCAGCATGTGGTGGGACACAAGGTCCATTTCACAGAGTGTGTCCAGAGGTGTATCCAACTCCTAGCTGCCCTGACGTTTGTAATGGGTTAAATCAGCAAAATTAGGTCACCTCTAGGCTCATGTGGGGGAATCCTGGCCTTGCTGAAGTCTGTGACAAAACTTCCTTGGGCTTCAAGTGGTGCAATCTTCTCCCATGGTCTTCAGGGCTAGGGATAGACATTCAAAAAGTGTGAGCCTAAATTGATTCAACCTTTAGGTTAGTCTAACCTAGCTAGGATGAACTGGTTTCCAGCTGCACAGACAATCCCTCTGGACTGAGGAAATTCAGGCACATGCCTGCAGTGGCTCAGGCTAGAAGCCAGGGGGTGCTAGAACAGCCCTCCCTTCCGTTGCACAGAGTTGAGCTGAGGGGTGTGGCCAGGCCCTGGCAAGACTTTCTTATTAGGGAGGTCTGCCTGCACCATCCCAGTATTTTCCCTGCTGGCTGCTCAAGGGGTGGGCCAGTTGTCATCCCCCAGACCCTTGGTAGCACTCTGAGGCAAGTGTGTGTGTATGTATGCATCTATTGATGATGTTGAGTTTTCCAATCCCCCTCCCTGCTTGTCAGACTGTCTGCAGCAAGCTGACAGGTGAGCAAGGTAGCCAGGAGCTGATAAGAGTCTTTATCACCCAATTAGCAAAATAACGGCCACTCTCCCAGTACTTCAGATTCTTCTTAAACGCATACCAGGATGACATGTTGATTATCTCCAAAAGCCCTGTTCTGTCTGCCTGCCTGGCTCAATGAAATTGGAGAGACATGCACAGACACCTCTCGGCATTAGCTAATGCACCATATGCCTGGGGTCCGTGCTGTGGGAGGGAGGAGGGGATTTCCTGCTTGAGCAGCAAGGGTGGGGGTAGGGCAGGGAGAAGCCAGCAGACCTGCTGTGTCTGCAGTCTCTGCCGGAGCCTTATACAGCACTAGCTAGCATACCACATGCTGGCTATGGTCTGTGCTGTGGGATAGGGGAAAGGGATCTCTGCTTAAGCAGCAAGTGGTAAGAGGGGAAGGGGAGGGGGACACAGGGAAGCCAGTAGACCCTGCTGTGTCTGCAAATCTGTGCTGGAGGAGCTCTGTCCAGGGAGCAGAGGTGAGGGGCCAGCCCGGCTGTGAAGCAGAGACTGTCGCCCAGCCCAGAGAGCATGCTGGGGGTGTCTGGTTTATCTTAAACCAGCAAGGGGTCTGGGACAGACATTGCATAAAATGGTTTCAGCCAAATCAGTTAAACCTGGTTAAATGTAGTATCAGACTCATCTTCAAACTGGTTTTGGTCATTTGCAAACTGGTTTATGCACACTGAATATCTGTTCTGTTACAGGTTTAAACTAGTTTCTGATCACTTAAACCAGTTTATGTGTAATGTCTGTCCCTAGCCCAGGAGCTAAAGGAGGCCAGGCTCCACGTTAGATCTTCAAAAACAAATTTCGGCGAACCAAAGTTTATCTTAGGAAAGGTCACTGAATGACAAACTGAACTGGCTGTTTATTTCTTTATATGTATTTAGTAGACTTGTATCCTACCCTATCCAAAAGGTTCTTGTTCTACATGTCCCTTCTTTTCATGGGTGACTGTTACTGTTCATCCTAAATATTCGAATTGCACCCAGTAGACCATGTAAAGAAGGTAGAGTGAGCAAATTAATAAAAACATTTATTGTCCTTTCTCCTGTGCTTCTGCTACAGAAAAACAAGACCAAAGAAGTTGCATATATCATGGTTTGTGGCCAATAAATGTTGTATACCCAGCTATAATACAGTAAAAAGAGAAAAAACAGCTGAGAGAGGAGGAGGCCAGTGCCAAAAAGTCTGTCTTCACAGACCGACAGAGAACACCCAGCAGGCCTCCAGGATGTGTGAAGAGAGGGAGTGATAAGAAAATAACTCCACTGTTTTTCTCAACAGTCACCTGGCATGTTTCCAACAAGGAGCAGGCCAGTGTTTTTAGGCAGAGAATTTTGGAAATAAAATCTTCCAGAGGCTGAAACAGTAGTGGCACCTCTGTACCAGGCTGACCATATTTCTAGTTTGCACAGGAAGAATGTGTGCATGGGAGCTTCTGAAGATCAGGTTCTCTCTCCTGCCACAGACATATTGGTGGCCAAAATTATTCACTCCGGTTCATCTGACTTTTTGCAAGAAAGTGCTTCCAAAGCCTCAGTTTACACAGACGTAAAAAGCAACAAGAGTATGTGAACAGAGAGCTTAGGTGTTCTGATAAGGATAGAAATTATTGATTATTAACAGGAAGGACCCTTTAGCAAAAGTACCATCTTCAACTCTATAGAAACCACTAGAATCTGGGGAAATTGCAGAAAAGGTTTTATAGGATAGCAAAATTCCGTACCATCTACTCTGAAGGTATCCCATGGATTTTTTTTTTGGAAGATATAATCAGCAGACTTTCTATTGACCTCTTCTCCCCCCCCTTCCCAATTTCCCATTGTGGATTTGGATGCAGAAAATACTTCATTTCATGAACAATATAACCAGAAACATACTACATGCATTCTAAGTACTCCTTTATAAAAGTTGTACGTTCTCCTTTCACAGTACTCCTTTAAAAAAAAAATCAAATGAAGATGAATGAAAATATGGGAGAGATTATTTATACACTGAAGACAGACAAGCTGTGGGAGGCCTGGTCCATTCTGTTTGCACAAGCATTGTAGAACATTCTGATTCTGCCTTTTTATTTATTTATTTTTTTGTTTGAAAAGACCTAACAAGTATGAAAGATGTTTTAGCTCACAGAATTGCAGCTTTAATAGCAAAAGGAGTTGCTGAACATGACATTTCAAGCCAGTTCAGAGGAGCAGACATTACCCACTTTATCTTCAACACCAGAAGCTGTCAATATTATTAAAATATATATTCTTACTGATCTTGGCACAATGCTGAAGATCCCAAAACAAACTTTAAACCTACATATTCCCGTGGTAGCCATGGCATTTGCGGAAGAAACATTAAGTAGATTCCTGTCAAAAGTCTTAGGGCCTTTGTACGTGCCATGTTTTTTGCCTTTTCTTGTGCTGCAACATTATGACTGTTTGCACGAGTTGGTTTTCTGGATGCTTTAAAAGTCTTTCTGGTGTATTAAAGTAAAACTCCTTGGACATAGTTTAGTTTGGCTCCCCATGAATTAAAGCATTGTGTCCATGGACTCATTGCATGCAAACATGAAGGCACTCAAAGATGTGTAATGACCTCTTTGTCTACCAGATGGCGATGCAACTTTTTTGTAGTTCACCCCTTTGAATTGCTTATGCTTTTTTTTTTATTGTGCCATTTGCCAGCTCTGTGCTTCCCACACCTATGTGTCAGGGCACGGGGTGGAGTGCCCTAGGCCGGGGGGACAGCACTGGACTGTCCTGATTTCCTGTGGTGCTGCCATGGAACTGGGCTTAATTAATTCAAAAACCTAGTGAGTGCAAACACTGATGTGACGCTCCAAAATAAACAAGTATAAATTTGCTAAACCTATTTAATTTAAATAGAGATGGAAGTTGTATATATTGACTTCAAAAAAGCCTTCAATCTGGTATCCCATGATCACCTTTTGGCGAAACTGGCCAGCTGTGGCCTTGGGTCTACCATGATCTTCTGGCTGGGTAATTGGCTCCGGGGTCAGACCCAGAGGGTGGTAATTGATGGAAGTCAGTCATCATGGTGCCCTGTGACCAGTGGGGTCCCCAAGGCTCTGTCCTTAGACCCATACTTTCAACATCTTTATTAATGATGTGGACATTGGAGTCAGAAGCAGACTGGCCAAGTTTGCCGATGACACCAAACTTCGGGGAAAGCATCCACACCTGAAGACAGGTGAGAGATCCAGGCTGACCTGGATAGGCTCAGCAAATGGGTGGATGAGAACCTGATGGTGTTTAACACTGAAAACTGCAGGGTTCTCCACCTTGGGAGGAAAAACCTGCAGCATTCTTATAGGCTCGGCAGTGCTACACTAGCTAGCACTACGGACAAAAGAGACTTGGGTGTCATCATTGATGACAAGATGAACATCAGCCTTCAATGTGATGCTGCGGCTAGTAAAGCGAGCAAAACGCTGGCTTCCATCCATAGATGCTTCTCAAGCAAATCCCGGGACGTCATTCTCCTGCTGTACTCGGCCTTGGTGAGGCTGCACCTGGAGTATTGCATTCAGATTTGGGCCCCACAATTTAAAAAGCATGTGGAGAAGCTTGAGAGGGTGCAGAGAAGAGCCACACGCATGATCAGAGGTCAGGAAAACAGACCTTACAATGACAGGCTGAGAGCCATGGGGCTCTTTAGCCTGGAGAAGTGCAGGGTCAGGGGCGACCTGGTGGCCACCTATAAATTTATCAGGGGTGACCACCAGTATCTGGGGGAATGTTTGTTCACCAGAGCACCCCAAGGGATGACAAGGTCAAACAGTCACAAACTACTACAAGACCGTTTCAGGCTGGACATAAGGAAGAATTTCTTTACTGTCTGAGCCCCCAAGGTCTGGAACAGCCTGCCAGCGGAGGTGGTTCAAGCACCTACTCTGAATGCCTTCAAGAGAAATTTGGATGTTTATCTTGCTGGGATCCTATGACCCCAGCTGGCTTCCTGCCCCTGGAGCAGAGGGCTGGACTCGATGATCTTCTGAGGTCCCTTCCAGCCCTAGTGTCTGTGAAATCTATGAAGTATAACGAGGATTAAACCCCATGGTGTGTACAGGCACCCTCAAGCTCAATTAATAGCAGAAGCCCAAAGTACAGGAGATGTTTCTCAAGGGCTTCACCATGAGCTGACCTGCCTGCTCTCTCCCTCTCAGCTCTCTACCTGTCTCAGGCTTCTGTCTGTAGGAGCCTACTCTCATACCTCTCTGGTTCCTTCCCCTTCTGGAAAGTCTCTCTCTTCTTCACTTCTTCCCCTAGGAGACCTCTTAACTTCCTGTGGAGCTGGATCAGTTGGCTCAGTCCTCCTAGGCAGCCTGCAGTCAGGTTTCACTGCCTGCAGCTGGGCTGTAGTCCTTACCAGCCTGCAGACTGCTCCTAGGCTCCTTGACCTGGCAGTCGCAACCAGCTCTGAACTAGGTACTGGCCCAGAACTAGAAACTTTAACCGGTCATGCCTAGACCCAGGTTGTTTTGCGTCATGTGGATTGAGTAGTTGGGTCTCCTCACAACAGAATAGTTTCTATTCTGAGAGCAGGAATGGATCAGCTTGTGACGGCATTTTCAATTGTGGACTGAATTTAAAAAAACCCCAAACTTCATTTGTGACCTTTCTAGAACCCTGATCCAGAAAAATATATTTAAATACAGAAATCCCACTGGAATCAATGGAATTGCTCATAGGCTTAAGTGATTTGCAGTGTTTGGGCCTAGGATAAAGAAACTAAGCATTTGCATAAGTCAAAGCCTGGTCTAATGATGAGTTGAAATTAGTGATGCCTAGTTTGAGATGTGCCTTTTAAATACCTTCCTGAATTGGGGCCTTGAAAAAGTAATTGGCCTTAGTAAATGACAGGCATAGAACACCCTTAGTGTTTGTTTCTCATCTGCTTGAAAACACAGTTTTGAATACAACAGATGGGAAAAGCAGGCTAAGGAAGAAATATCAATTTCTAATAGTGTGCATCTTGAGCGAACCTTTCACTTTCTGGTAGACGAATCAACCTCACAGGAAGCGTAGACTGCGTTTCTGTTTGTTACCAGGAAGTTCTCATCTGGCCTGGGACCAGGAGTGACTGGTGCCTCCTAAGTCTGGGGGGGGGGCAGAATTTGTGGGTGAGTATCCACCCCTTTACTTCTGTGCCACAGCTTACTGTTGCCCCCCTCCCCCAACACGCCACTAGCCTGCACAGGAAGAACACTGCCCTGTGCCAAGTCAGGGGTCAGTCTCGGGGAGGGGGGCACCCCTCCGTACCCCTCTACCAGTCGCTTGTGTTTAGGACTCATCATTTAGGGACAGATCCTGATGGTCATCCAAAGGTTGAGGTGTGCTGAGTTTCTCAGGTCATTTCATTGATTCAGATGAGCTGGTTGTGACTCGGGCAGTATGCAATGTAAGGATGGCAGAATCTGCTAGTGGCACATACCATGGGTGCAATAATGTATCCTTGAGGCCAGTGGTGAAATTCCCATTGACTGTAGTGAGGCCAACCCTTCACACTGTGAGTATCTGTTTGTTTTCCTCTCTTTTTGATAGCCTGACCCACCAGAGCAGGGGCCTTCCTTGTCCATTCTGGGCTTGTACATCTGATTATCACAGCATGTCACTCAACTTGTTCACCTTCCAGTTCTCCTTTCCTGGTCCTCACTCTTCCAAAGGAAGATTTGTCCTTGAGCCTGTGCAGATCCTGCTCTTGGAGCACATGATGCTGAGAGCATGGGCATCTCAAGCCATGTAGAAAGTACTGACCCCTGCAGCCATATGCACATCACTGTGGGAAACCAGCCATGGGGCACTAGCCATGAAAGACCTCTGGCTCCTGGCAGCCTGATCTTCATCCTGACTCCTGGCTGCTAGAGGTGGTTCACCTAATCACCAGCCTTTTCTGTGTTGGTTGCTGGGGCCCTTAACATTTGGCCCAAGGTTAGGATGGCTTGTAGCCAGTGTTAGAAGCTCTCTCTGAGCTCCCCAGGACACACAAGAGGGCCTGCTCGTCCCATGCTATTGCCATGACTGTTGGCTCAGTCCTGCCACTCCACTGCTGGCTGTGCAGTGTCACTGGGTCAGTGTTTCTTTTTCGTGCTGACCTGCTTTTGGGTTGCTCCAGCACTGCTGTATTCATCTGCCCTGGAAGTGGTCCCATGTCAATCAGGCTTTTTCAGCAAACAAGCCCAAAACATCCAGGGCTATGCTTACTGTGAGTTTCCTGGTTTGAAAATGTCCGTTGGTTACACGTTAACAAAACAGGTCATTGCAAAGTCCTGATTTTTTTTGGGGTACTCAGCTGAAGTTCAGACGATGCATCTGAATGCAAGTCTAAAAGAGTTTATTTCACTCTCATTTGTGACCTGTAGGAAAAGCTGGTTGACAAAGGACTCTGTGGTGAAGTTCTTTTCAAAAGCTTTCTCTGATTTCAGGCCTTCAGGAGGACCTTATTTGGGAAGGTGCTGAAACCTGTGCTGCACCTTCTGAAAGCTGTTCATCTCAAAGAGGATTGCATGATTGTTAGCCCGCTCCATTGAGAATGAGGATGGAGAGGAAGAGGTGTTGTAAAAGCTGGAAGCAGAGGGGGAACAGGAGGATGAAGAGAAGCTGCAGCAGGAAGAGGAGGCCACTGAAGATGTTTTAAAAGTCTAGTTGTCTTTGTATTTGGACAGTATGTTGGCTTCATCCATGGGCAGTGAACAATTGAGGTAACTTTTTGGGCAGTACAGCAAGAAAGGGAATTGTGGTAGAGTGTAGGCAAATGGGGTCTCTGGGCTGGACTGCCTCTACCTTATATAAGGGTCAGTATGAAGGCACACAAGACTATCCAACTCTCTCCTCACCTATGACCAGACTTTGTTGTCTTTGCAGCACAGTAGGACTAGACTTCATAGAATCAATGAATCAATGAGTTGGAAGGGAGCTAGACGGATCATCAAGTTCGACCCCCTGCCATGGGCAGGAAGGAGCACTGGGGGTTGGAGGGGTCATAAGACCCCAGCCAGGTGCCTATCCAGTCTCCTCTTGAAGATCTCCAGGGAAGGTGAGA
>NW_017728906.1:12340600-12373991 GCF_001723895.1 Crocodylus porosus
CTGAACTAACAGTCGGGGGACTCGCATCCTTCCCGGGCCTCTCTACGCTGTCACCTGAGAGCACCGCATTGTCAACAGACAGGAACACTTCCTGCCAGTGAGTCTGAGGTTCCATACAAGGCTAATTTACTCTGCCACCATGATATGCACTTCCTTCTAATCATCCCCAGATAAATCTACACAACTTGACGGGGGGGCATGTTCAGCAGAAGGGCATGTAGAATAAGGGCATGTCTCTCAGCTACCCCTGCTGTACATCCAGAGTCCAGGAGGACAGGCTTCTCAACCTGGGTGCTGCAGCACTCTGCGGTGTCTTGATGCTTTCAAGGGTTCCACAGGGTGCCATGCAGTGTTAGCATTCCCAGGTGTGCAGACATGATTCACAAGATAAACCTAGAGATTTCTAACAGGAATCCAAAGGTTTTAAAACCCCTCTGGCCTGTTTTGGTCCTTCTGACTTCTTTACAACAGAAGAATTGCTCTAATATTTTTCTGTACTCAAAAGAACAAGTGAGGACTTGGCTTTTTCCAAGGGGTGCCTTGAGCCTAAGAAGGTTGAGAAGCCCTGCACTAGGGGCACAGGACACAATGGCTGCCCTGCTGCTGGGCTGCAGACAAAGGCTGTCCATACTCTCTTGCTCCATAGGGGTTCTAAGGAGCTACAGTGATATTTTGCCATGTCAGCCACTAAATGTTAAGTGCAAGATACAGTAGCCAGCTCAGAAGAGAGCTGGTGTGTGCATAGGATGGTCCTACTCCACCACTGAGAAATAGATTCCCAAACTATGCATAGGGGCCAAGCAATGGAGTTAGACATGTCACACGTATGTAGGATTGGGCCTAAAAGTCCACTTTGGAGGGAGAGCTGTGAAGAGAGGTGACTTACTCAAGGCCATGCACCAGGTCAATGGCAGAGGCACAGACAGATTTCCAGACTCTAGATTCCTAGCCATGGGGTATTTCATGTAGCATTTGGGGGACAATGCCCTTACCTTGGAGCAGCCAGATATGGGCAAGAATCTATGAAAGACTTCCAGTGATTTTTCACTGTTTGTAAAGCACTGACAATGTGCTTGGTACAAAGCAGGGTGTGGGGCACAGGCAGCCAGCCACAAACTGCAAACTGTTATGACCCATTACTGTTTCTGACCCTAATTACAAATAATCCAAATGGCTGTTTCCATTTGTTTGTAGTGAGAATGTTGAAGAAACATCACCAGCATTTGAAGCACAGGACACAAGTGAAAGTATGAGATTTGCACTTTTTTAGGGTTTCATTATTTCCCTTTAATTTTTTTCATAGTAATTTGCAATTTCCTTAATTCTTTCATTCCCTTAATCTTAGTGAAGATTTTGATAATGAAAGCCTGCCTCAAAAAACACGGTATTCTAGAGAACAGTTATGCTGACAGCCAAGGGCATTTCTGCAGAACAGATTCTTCCTGTCAAGGGAAGAAAAATGTTTTAAAGGGAGGCTCTACCCTACTTCCACATGATTTTCATTCTTATTAGTTGGCAAGACCCTGCACAAACTTCCATTAAGAAGACACCCCACTAATGTATTGCAAAATTAATCTGAAGCTGAAATGAAGCTCTGTGTGGGTTTTTAAGAGCTACCTCTTTTGTATGGCATCTTCTATGTGCCGCTTGCTATTAGGATATCACAGTGGGCCCTTGCTTCCAGGCACTTAGGCACTGGACAGAAATGCCTCAGAGGTAGCACAGAACCACATCAAAATATAGACAAACCTCTTCCAGATTTAAAAAAAAAAAAAGAGCATTCACTGGCTTTATTTATGCATTGGGCATGTCTGTGTGCTTCACCAATGCCCCAGGGATCACCACAATGAGGAACACAGCATGTCTTCTGAATACACTACCCCTCCCCTGAAATAGAAGTCAGGTAGTCAACTGAGTGGTGGTGCATGTGCACCAGTAGGCTCACCCAAGAGCTAGAGCTCACTGGATGCAGCCAGTATCACATTAATGGTGGCTGATGAGAAGTTTTCTCTGTATCCGCTCTTCGCAGTAGCATCCATGCTGTGAGCCCCTAGCCTTCACAGTGATGGCACATGATACCATTCAGTGGTCAGGTTCCAGGTCCAAGAATTGTGAGGGTCGACCAGTGCATCCTGACCCTGGCTTTGCAAGCCCTGCCACCCTGGACACACACACAAAGGTGGACATGTATCATGGCAGGAGCTGCCTTTGTTTGTAGGGAATGGAGGGTGGACAGCAAAGGCAGTGGCAGAACTATGAGAAGTTTGCAGGAGGGGCTAGGAAGTGCAGCAGGAGTAGGCAGGAAAGAGACTTGCACAGCACAAGGGAGGGGGAAGCACAGATAAACTGTGGCGATGTTGTGAGGAGGAAGAAAAGCAGGTAAGGGGCTGAGCTGAGGCTCCTGTATGGCAGTGTACCATGCTGAACTTCAAACTGTAGGATAGAAGGCCCTTGTGTCATCCACTGACTCCAGCTTCATCTGGTCATTCATGGCACCACCAGGAACCATGGCAGGATTATATAGCCACAGAATGAGGGGCAGGCAGCCCTACCACTGCTACCTGCCCCTTATTCTGTGGCTGTATAATCCTGAGGAGCACAGATCAAACAGCATCTTACCTGACAGTTACTCTTTGAATGGTACAGTTGGACTCACCCTCTGAAGATGCCGAAAGAAAAGATCCTCTCATACCAGTGGAAGAAGGTATATATAGGGAAGTGACACACTGGGTAAGTTAAATGATGTATCCAAGGGCACATCTACACATGAAATTAATATGATACAATAAACTCTGGCGCAGTTCACATTTACATGTATGCAACATGACTGCAGCACATTGAGCCAGGTCAGAGGGCCCCAGAGGCCAGCTTGCCAGCCAGGGGCTGCTCCTACTCAGCTCAGTGTGTTGCGAAGGGGCTGGCTGGGGCATGAGGGTGCTAAGGGTGGCTCTAGCTGATAGGCAGCCGTGCCCTGTAGCACCCTCACTCACCAGCCAGCCCTAGTCACTGTTTATATGTGTGTTGCAGTGGAGTAAACTGTGCCATAAGATAGTACTTATGTTAGGCAGTACTAACCTGCAATGGAGTTAATCAATGAAGTGCAGATAAGGACTAATGTAGTGATGATAAACTCTGCTGACTATGTGTTGCTTTTGGCAGCAGTTTCATGATTGACAGGGCAAGTCTGCATGTGTATTAATGCGCCATAATTATGGCACATTTAGTTTAGTACCTGTAAAACTAATTCACAGTAGCACTAATTATAGCACATTTAATTTAGTACCTGTAATAACATAAAGCTATCACCCTAAAAATCTTGCATCAACAGGGTATTCAGTAGAAGAGTGAGTTGAGTGTAAATACCATAAACAAGGAGCTTGCTTTATGTTTACTGCTGCACTCCACCTTTCTGCTCCTCCCCCCCACGCTGTATTTGTTTGCATGCCTCTTGAAAAACATATTGGTGCCAGTCCTGTTACTTTGCCTCTTACAGCTATTCTGTCATCTACTTGCATCAGACATATAACTTACATCGGGGGTTGTCAGCTGGGGGCATGTGTACACTGGGGATACTTGGGAAGGCCTCAGGGGGTATGCAGCGGTGGTGTGGAGAAGTGGGGGCACTTGGGAAGCAGTGGCACGAGGGGTGAGGTTGCCACTGCCATCCATCACTCCTTGTTGCTGCTGTGCAGCACTTCTCATGTCCAAGTACCCCCACTTCTCCCTGCTTCTGGCTTTGATCTGGTTGGGTGGGGGGGGGGAGGGAGGGAGGGAGGAAGGGATGCTGTCAGCTGGCCTGATGTGAAGCCAGCTGGATGTGGGGTGCAAGCTGGGGCCATTGGAGCTGTGTGCCTGCATTGCTCCTGACTCCCAGGCCAGGCTGGATTGTCTGGGAGATGTTGTGGTGGGCAGGGCTCTCTCCCTTTGCCGCCACCGCAGGTGGGGTGGGGGCTGGCCATGCCCCCACTCTTGCTGCTTAGTACCAGCTGAGGGCTGGAGTCTGACCATGCTCCCACCCTGGAAAGGGCTGGCTGGTTCCCCCCTCCGCTTCTAGGCACACCGGGTTGCCCTGCAGGCCAGAGTGGGTGTTTAAACCCCTCCCCAATCATGCTTGGGCCTGGCCATGCCCTCTGCAGCTCAGCTTCCCTGGGCCCCTGCAGAAGGGAAGGCAGGGCTACTCTAGCACCCTCCAGCTTCTAGCCTGGGCCACTGCAGGCATGTGCCTGCATTTCCAGAATCAAAAGTGAATGTCGGTTCACTTGTGAATTGTTTCAACCTGTGCAGGTTAGACTAACCTGCAAAGTTTGAATCAATTCAGGCTTGGGCTTTCTGAATACCTGTACTTAGCCCCTGTGTTCTGGGTGTGTTACTAATGCTTACTGCTGGTTCAACAATTTGAAGTGGTTAAAAATATAACTGTCACTCACGATCAGTGATGAGAGAGAGAGAGAGCACACAAAGTCCACTGGGGTTGTCTTTATTGTGTGGAAAAGTTAGCACCTCATAAATCACTGTAGCTTGTATATCTGTAATAATTTACATAGCTGAGTCATAGCAGCTAATTCTAGAATAATACTATCTCATTTTATCAAGAGATAGATCTTGGGAAACAAAATAGGCTCTAAAAATGACACAGATATAATGTTTATACAGAGTTCTAACTACTGAAGTGAGCATGCATTGAAGTGATCTTGTACTTACTGCATTACTAAAATTGACTGCATCTATCAGTGTATTTTTAATAGTGTTGGATGTTAATAAGAAAATGGTATTTGTCACGGGGAGGAATCAAGGGATAGACCCCGAGGGGCCAGGGGGGACCCTGGGGTCAGGAATGTGCTGGGGAAGACTAAGGGAGACAGAAAAAACAGAAAATCCCTTGCCTGTAGCCGGAGCCACGGCGAAACCGAAAATGGTGGCAGAACCTGAGCGACTTGTTAGCTGTGCCTTTTTAAAGCTGCAGCCAGCTGGTTAACAGGGGCAATGGGAGCCGGATGGGGAATATAAAAGGAGCCGTGGGTGAGGACCCAGGGGAGGGACCCGGAAGGTCACCAGCGGGGAAGTTGTTCCTGGGACCCCCATCGCGGTAATAGGGGGCAGGACTGCCTCCCACGGTGCGGGAAGATGCCTTGAAGTCCGTCGTGGGGAAGACGCTGGTGGTGGCACAGAGAGGGGAGAAGAGGAAACACCCTATTTTGACAGAGGACTCGGATGGGAAGACCGAGCAGAACAGAAGGAGTGGGACGACGGGAAGTGCCCTCAAAGAACCAGGGAGGATGGCAGAACACAGGACGCCACACCAGGTGGCACTGGTGCGGGCTTGAGAGGGGTCAAGGAGATACCCCAGACAGGGGATGAGGAGCCTAAATGGCAAGAGGGGCTTCGGAGGATGGGCTGCAGCAATGCTGAGTCACCCAGCGGGGGACGGGGGGAAGACGTGGATAGAGGGACCACTGAGGGTCCAGCAAACCCACAGGCTGGGCGAAGAATGGAAGGGAGAATGTGGTAGCTGGCAGGACAGGGAAGACCCAGAGCCGGACCAGTTAGGGGCTTTAGAGGTCTGGTCCTATTGTAGTGGAGTAGGCTGTGGGCTCAGGTGGTAAGAGCCCAGTAGGCACATCCTGAGCAACCTGGGAGCCTATCTGGTATTGGTATTGTTTTTTTTTGTCTCTTTCTGTTTCCCACGTTTGGAGGGGTTGTTAGGTATGGCCTAGAGAGAGCCCCTAGTGTTGGCTAAACCATGAAAACCTCAAGGAGAACTAGACGGTTGCGGGACGCGGTAGGTAGAGTATGGGGTGAGCCCAGGTGGCCTATTGCCCATCTATATAGGAGGACATGAGGCACCAACAGTCAGAGATCTGGCCAAATGTCATCAGGAACGCATCGTGGCTGGATATAAGGGCGAGGTATAGGGGAGGTGGAGCCTCGTGGAAGATTACTGTGCAGAGGTCCCAGACGCTTGACAACCCCAGTAGTCGGACCCCACCACTGGAGTAAAATACAAAGTTGTGGCAGGCAAGATTGGCGAAAAGACTACCCCAAAGGTGGGGAACATCCACTTGGCAGGATCTCAGGGACAGATCAGCGGACATCCCTATACATCCAGGGCCGCGTGGCACGTGACCGAATGTTCAAGGCCCGACCGGTGCAGTACTCTCTCTGGGTCATTAAAGTTCATGCTCCGTCATCCTGCAACCTTTTGCCCAAGAGGGAGTGAAGTGAGTGCTGCAGCTAGAATAATCATGGGTCTCTGGAGCAGATATGGAGGATTGACTGTGCCACAGCAAAGAGCAGAAACAAGGTAGGTGACTCATGATATCTGGGGCTTTGAGTCATTGGGTGGGTAGTTGTTGGCAGGCACCTGAGCTGCAAGAGACAGTCGGGGAGATAACACCCAGAAATCGTACAGGATTAGGTGAACAAGTGTGGTATGAACAGGGAAGTGAGTTACCAGTGAGGTTGGATGATTGTATAATCAAAGGCTTGCAGCTCACAGGAGAGAAGTTTGGCAGCACTTTGTTTATACAGCGTTAACTAACTTTTTAAAGCTTTGATGAAGATTTTAACCTAGAGAAATGTTCCAGTACATTTAAAAAAAACTGTTACTGGGCTTGTGTACTGCAGAGGGCAGCCTGTCCTTGTTCTCTTCCCTGGTAAATCTGGCACAGGCAACCCCTGCTTAAAGCTGTTTCATTTAGCGCTATTTCGCTATTATGCTCATTTTACATTCATGCTTGATTTCACTTAGAACTCAGTGAGTTTTGTAATGCTCATGGTCACCATCTTGGGTCACTAAAAACAATTGCGGTTGCCATCTTGGTTGTCAAAAACTTTCTGTTTTGCTTAACTCATTTAGCTTAATTCTCAGTTTTTGAGGAACCAATTAAGAGCGCTAAGCAGGGGTTGCCTGTAATGAAGAATTCTTCAGAAATGGGTAGGATGAGAGGCAGGGATTGAACTCTGTTAACATGGAAATTTGCCTGTGTATATTTTTCCTATACATCACCAGAGTGATTCTGGGTTATACAGAGTAATGGTGAGCAGTTTCGGATATCATTGTAGTGTTATTTAGTATAGCCCCAATTATTAGACCAAATAGAAGTTGAAATGCAGTACTATGCACAAAGATTATGATACTAGCAAATGACTGGGACTTTGGTGGTTTGCACATACCAGATAACTTATACTAGTGCAAAAACTGCAAGCTAGTGATGTGACTAGTGCTCAGAGCAGATATAGTATGTGCCAAGGAATTTTGAATTGCCAAGAAAGTGAAGCTGAGACATGAGAGAGAACTGTTGACCCTGCCATACTGGGCACAGGCTGAACTAGTAGATATCCCTATACCTCACCAGAGTTTTGCTGGTGGCCTTCCATCAGTTTTGTAGGACCTAAACTTTCATTAAAAATACATGCAGTTCATCTTGTTTCAAATATAGATTTCCATATGTCTCAAGACACTGCCAATTTCCTCAGTGGAAATTTCCCAGTTGAAATTCCATCCAAGGGGAAAATGTGATGTCTGTCTGTCTGTCTGTCTGTCTGTCTCACTAACATACATGCCTGTTCCAGTTCGTAGACTGATATGGTCAGGCCAGCAGAGGTTGTGCAGGGCTGTTGTATAACTGGGTCCCACATGAAACGACCATGGCAGCATAGGTGACCGAAGTCCGGGGCTAATGGGCCTTAGCCCCCTCAAATGCAGCTGCACTGCTCCAGTACCACTGCCATGCTTTGCTGCCACAGTGCCGTGCCCAGCACCCCTATCACATGCTGGCCCCACAATGGCCCTGCAGGGGGGAGGGGTGGCCCAGCATTGCCCTGCACCCCA
Organism: Crocodylus porosus; assembly: GCF_001723895.1. Taxonomy (NCBI): domain Eukaryota; kingdom Metazoa; phylum Chordata; order Crocodylia; family Crocodylidae; genus Crocodylus; species Crocodylus porosus. The sequence continues at coordinate 12,348,432 of NW_017728906.1, forward strand.
CCCTACACTGCCCACCACCCCACCTCCAGCCCCCACAAAAGGAATTTTCTTCTACCACTGCTGGGTGGCAGCAGGATAAGGCAGGATTGCCTAGCACTGGGCTGGCATTGCTGGCACTGGGCTGCCTGCTGCTGGTGCAGGCTAAGTCCCTGCTGCAGCCTCTGGCTGTAGCAGCAGCAGCAGCAGCAGCAGCATTGGTGGTGCTTCCCCTTCAGGTGGGCCCACCATCTTTACATTTACCTTTTGCAGACCCTAGGTATGGATCCTCAGACCACAGGATGAAAACCACTGCCCTGTGCTGCTGTAACATATAAAACTCCACCATGGTTCTTTCTTGACTTAAGTGAGTCTCTGCACACAGTTCAGGAATTTGCAGCTGCAGAAAGACCTGCAGCTCTCAGTTCTTTGAAACAAGGACCTGACAGTCTTAAATTTCCATGGGAACCAATAGCATTTCACTAGTCTGCAAAACTAAGGAGAACACTTGAAAGTGAAGAAAATCATTTACTTTCCAGTATGTTGCCATAATAATGACTGATGATTAATACAAAAGATCCTTTATTTACCCTTTAAAAATAAGCTTGCCCCAGTCTTTTTCAAAACTGTTAAAATCTATATGTACTCTTATTTCTGCATTTGTCAAATTATTTTTGTGGAGCCCTGTGAATACTGCCACATAGTTTCCAGCTAGTGCATATACTTCCCATTAAGTGAGAGTTTGCCACAGCATTTGCTTAAGCACCATTATGGACAGGGAAATCGTTAATGGTGAAAAGACTGGAACCACAGTTCCATCTAGACCATGCAAGAATTCACAGATGGAGTTCTTGTACCCAAATCTTTATACAAGTGATTGAACCAACCACTGGCTTGCACTCTCTGAGCATACCTAAGCAGTGTTATGTTGGTCTGTAGTAGAACATTTCCAATACGGGCACTCCATCTGCCTGAGTTATTCATCAGAGTCCCACATGGCCCCAGTTACTCCTTAGCCTTAGTTTCTGTACTCTGCTGACTGCAAGTTAAGTATTATAAAGCATTTTGTTTGACCATCCAGTCAACCACACAGGAGCTGGCCAAGGCTTGTGTCATAACAGACCACATCAACATTTTTGATTTAAGGTTGGTGGCAGGCACAGACATGGGGAGTGGTCTGCTTTGTTCAGAACTTGTTTCTTGATTATTTTTTTTCCTCTCCATTCAGTGTTTCTTGACTTCCTCAACTTTCTCTCCATTCAATGAATTTTTTCTTTAGTGCACAGGAACAGTTGTGAGGAGGGAGGAAATAGTCTGTCACAGACTTGCTGTATGAATTGTATGCACTGTTGGTGTCATTCTGCACTTGGAAGGCACCTGTTACTCTAGGAAATTAGCTTTTAGGACTGTCATCAGAAAATCCTCTTACTGAGCAAAAAGCTACTTTGGGTATTCAGCCTGGTCCTGACTTGGGGACTATGCTGCAGAAATATTAATATTTCCCAAAGATTAATGCGCTGTTTATACACAATTGTCTTAGGCTCCCAAAAAGCACAGATCTCTTACAAGCTACTGCTTCAGGGCAGTGTGCTGAGATGTGTGGCATAGGTACTTAGAAAACAATGACCCTACAACGTTTAGGTAGAGTGTTGGGTAGGACATAGATGCAACCAATGCTAGTATAGAATATCCTGTATGATTTTCACAAGTTTATTTTTACTGGTTTAATTAGCTATAGTGCACTTTGAATTTCACACCTCTGGCTCTCAAGCCATAAGCCTTCATCAGATGAACTAAGAGTCTCCATTTAATAGTGTGACGGCCAGCTGGCAGTGACCTGACCCAGGGGTTTTGAAGGAGCAAAAAATGATTGGAGGACTTGGGATTCCCTTTCCGCACCAATCAGGCCCCAGAGACTCACCGCTCCCCCCCACCCCCGTGTCCCCTTGGGTTACTTGGAGGGGGATAAAAGGGGCAGCGTGGGCTGACTCAGGAGAGAGACCAGCAAGAGACAACAAGGAAGGAGCTTCGCAGAGCTGGCAAGAGCTGAGCCAGCGGGGCAGGGGCAGTGCCCTGAAAGAGCAGGACCTGCAGGCAGCAGTGGGGCCCTCAGCAGCGCCGTGTGCGGCCGGCAGGAGGGGCTCCCCACTGGGCTCCAGGATGCCCTACGAGAGGCTGCAGCCAGCAGGAGAGGCTCCCCCAGCTCCAGGAAGGATCTGAACAGTGACCTGAGGGGTTCCCAGCTCTGCTTCCAGCTCCTCCAATCAGAAGCTGGGCAGGTTTTCACACCTCTGGCTCTCAGGCTATAAGCCTCTATCAGATGATCTAAGAGTCTCCATTAGTAGTATAGTGAGACCAAAGTTAACCAGAGGAGCAGCCATTCATTTAAACACACACGGGCAGCCTACTTCAAGTGCAATCCTCCTCTGCTCTTGTACGGTAAGGATGACAGTGAACTTATTTCCCTTGTTTCCTTTTTGCTATGAAATGTCTTCTACAGTGCTGGCCTCCAACCACAGCAGCAGCAGCTGTGATGTGGAAAATAACAAAGTTTATCTACAAATTTTTCCCTAGTGTTTCTCTGACACAGTGGTTGAAGTCACAAGATTTTTGTTACAAAATAGTCACTGCTCTGTCTGTGAACTCTGCTTCTGAATCAGTAAGGAAGTAATTAAAATCGGATACATTCTTTCAGCATTTCCGCATGTTAAGTATCGTCTGGACCCACCATTCAGCAATGACATAAGCTTATCTGGATGTACAAGTTTCCTGAAAAATTCCATGTGCCAGTGTAAATATAACAACAGAGCAAGAATGGCTTATGAAATGTCATCTCTTTGTACCTTCCAGGCTATATTATGTGCGGCTTTTATTTTTAAGGGTAAGGCTTTTTTCTGTATCTGTTTATTTCCCAATAGATCTTTAATTGTGAGATGTGTTTATGTTAAACCTAATTTTTTTTCTCTGTGAAATTAAGGCAAATTATGTCATCAGGTTTGCTTTGTTTTGAGAGTGAAGTGATAGTGGCACGTTTTGGGGGGAAGTAGAATTAACTTCCCAAAATATTTCAGTTTTTGGTAGTTCCATTTTTATGTTGCTTCTGGTTATAGTGAACTTGTATGCTGAAGATGAAACCTCATAATAATAGGATTTCACTATATTTGGTATGTAATCAATGACAAAATATAGAAGTACAGGAATGATTACTTGGTGCTATTGATTTATTGTCGTATAATACCTTTAATGTTGGAAATGTAGTACACCAAAATATAGTTGGATGACAGTAAGAAACCAAAGATTAATTCTGTATTTGTGAATTTCTGAGTTTGTGTCCTGTTCTCTTGTCCTCAGGTGTAACCATAGGATTATGTTTCTGTCTTGGAATTTAAAAACATGCATTGTCTCTCTCATTTGGATATATTTAGATGTCTGGCTCTAGTTTTTTGCTTTTTTTAAAAAAACTCTGGTCTTACTTTCTATAGATTGTTTGTTGTATAAAGTGCCATTCTTTTCTGCAAGGAATGTGTATAACACAAACATCGACTTGTGAATAAGCCACAATGACAAATGTAAGATATACATTTGCAAACCTAGTCAAGAAAGATGCATGTCAATTGACATTAAACATTTCAAAGGCAAGTTTCTGTTCTGTTCAAGTTCCATGCAGGGGGCATAGACAGTTGAAAAGCTCTAAGAAGCTGGCTGTGTCCCCCTGAATCTGAATATCCTACCTTTTTAAGAGGACCATATACCTTTGGCTGTATTCTGCTGTGCAGCCTCCCCTCCCCAGCCTGCCTTCACCATACTATCAATATACTGTGGTGCATCTCCTCTGCTAAAAAGACTTGCGTTGGATTTCTGGTTTAAAGCCAGATGATACAAAATGGTTTTAGTAAGCCACAGTACAGTAGCATAAATATTTTTGTGACTTGTACTCCTAGCACAGTAGCATAAATATTTTTGTGACTTGTACTCCTCCTGTTTCAGTTACACAGAAAATGTCCCTCCTCTTTTCATGAGAGGTATAAGGCAAAGGAGAATGTGATAATTTTGTCAGACTGGGAGTAAATGGACAGATAAAAGAGAGCTGTTAGCCCAGTGGTCCTTAACCACTACTGACTCGAGACACCCCTTGGAAAATGTCAGCTCTTAGTTTTCACCTTGTTTTTGACTACAGAAAAATATTAGAGCAGTTCTTCTGTTGCAAAGAACTCGGGCTATGACAGGTCAGAATGTTTTGACACTATTTGAATTCCTATTTGAAATCTCTGGGTTTATCTTGTGAATCATGTTTGCACCTCTAACAGCACTAACCGTTCCCCATCACCGTAAACTGTGTAGCCAAGATCCTTACTTTGGAGGCATTATTGGCTCTCACAGGGATCAGCCTACCTGCGGTGCAAGGGACAGGTTTTCATGCTCAACTACACCAAGTCATTCAAGGCTGAGAAGAAGAGTATCCCCCTACCAGATAAGTAAAACCATCTGGGTTAAAATCATCATGATGAAACTCTGTTGACGGAGCCCAGCCCAATTAGCTATATGGTAAACCATGAGACTTTTGGCTTTGGGCTAATATTATGCATAATTTGTGCTATGTATAACTGGGTAGTTTGTATTGTATATAATACTGTCCCTTCATAGTTTGTGGTGTGTGGGTGTGTAGCACAAACTATATTGTATAGTTGTAAAGCTGCTAAAGTTCCACTAGATAAGACTGTGAATTTATTAGTATGTTGGTTGGGGTGCCCTGTTCCTTAATGAACTATTTCCCTTGCTGCAGGCGACACAAACAGGGTGATGCAACAAATATAGCACAAACTATACAAGGATCTATATATAGTACAAAGCAAGGATGCTGTCTGTCTGTCTGTCAGCCAATTGTCTGTCGTGAATGATGGATTTAAAATAATGGAGTGTATACATGGCTGCCCCCCGCTCACCCTTCAAGGCCGGTCATGTAAGCACTCCCTGCGCTGCCACCGCCGCCGCCTCCAGCCACTAGTGTGGGGGGTCCCTCCCTGTGCCTGCCTCCACCTCCTCCCCTGAGCAGTGGGGCTTCCCCCCACCTCTCTGCCTCCTCTCCCCTCCCCACTCCCCTTTGGTCTTGATGCTTCTGCTGACTTGCTGGCTGTTGTGTGGATGTGCATCTGCCTCCACCTCCTGCCCATCTTTGCCTCCACCTCCTCCATTGAGCAGCTTGGCTTCCCCTTGCCTTCCCCACCTCCCTGCCGGCTGTTGGGTGTGTACGTGCCCACCTCTTCCCGCCCCCCCCCCCACACGTCTGCCTCCCTGCCTTCCCCCCTTGTGCCCATGCAGCCAATTGCTGTCCACCCTCTCGGTGGCACATGCGCAGTTGACCAAAAGCATTATGGTCAGACAGAGACACACACACAGACAGACAGACAGTCTAAGTCTTATATAATAAAAGAATAGATAGATAAATTGTATGTGTACACACACACGACACAAAATATGCATAATAGTAGCCCAAAGCCAAAGGGCTCATGATTTACCATATAGCTTATTGGGCTGGGCTCCAGCAGAGTCAACAGAGTTTCAGTACATCTAAGTAAATGCTAAAATGCTTAAAAGTGCATTTATGGAATACCTGATACCTGTGCTAAAACTTATAGCAGTTTCAAAACGGTAATATGTATCGATTTTTAGATGAACTAAGTGTATGGGTACTGTATGATAATGACTATAGGCAGGTGTGTTCACACATTCACTAATGCGCCTTTGCTACTGCACATTAAGTTTAGTACCTTTAGCTACATAAGGTGCAGTAGCTGCGCTAATGCACATTAGTGCATTAGCATGGTTATTGCCATGACACTCTAATGTGCAGTCGAATAGTCTACTGCGCATTTAAGCATCTCGCGTAGACATTCTCGGACATGTTTATTTCAAAGTCAAGTGTTTTTAAGTGTATTCCTCACTTCTGTGTGCTCAGGTAGAATGGAATCTGGCAGTAAGGAAAGCAGGGCCAAGGGCTGTGGGGTGAAGAAGTTGAGAGAGGGGGCAAAGTGGCTACCTGACCCTGCCAGATTAGTTTTTTCTGCTGTAGCAGTGGGAGGGGTACAAATTCAAGGCCAGGTTCCAAGAATTAGATTCTATACCTGGAAAATTATAACATATTTATACATTTCCATAAATAGAATGTAACTATTGGGGGTTGTCTTATAGTTTCATAGTTAGTGAGGTTGGAAGGGACCAGAACAGATCACCTAGTCCGACCCCCTGCCATGGGCAAGAAAGAGTGCTGGGATGACTCCAGCAAGGTGTCTGTCTAGCCTCCTCTTAAAGACCCCCAGGGTAGAAGTGAGGACCACTTCCCTTGGAAGTTGATTCCATATCCTAACTGCCCTGACCGTGAAGTAGCGCCTCCTGATATCCAGCCTGAATCTGCTCTCTGTCATCTTATGGCCATTGTTCCTTGTTAATCCTGGTAGTGCTTTGAGGAACAGGGACTCTCCCAATGCCTGCTAGTCCCCCTTGGCCAGTTTATAGATGGCCACCAGATCCCCTCTCAGCCTTCTCTTGTGGAGGCTGAACAGGTTTATATATTTGAGTAAATATAGTAGACTTTCTCAAGCAAATACTTTTTTTTCCATAGGTACTAGTGGTGGGGAGAGCCCTACTAGAAGAACTGTAGGTGACTGTGTCATCCTTGATCTGAACATCCACAAGCCAGAAACAAATGAAGTCATCTGGAAGAAAGGCAGTAATCAGATGGCCAAGATCCAGAATTCTATTGTAAAGCTCTATGGAATCAATGTTACCCGATTTAATGCATTCCCCAATGGCAGCCTAAGCTTTTGCCCCATACAGTGGGGGGATGAGGGTAACTACACAGCTGAAATGTTCAGTCATGATGGGTTGCTTTTAGATACCCAAGCTATTTTCCTGGAGCTTGTTGGTAAGTAGGAATTTACCGTATAATACCTTGCTGGGTTTGTGGATGCATTCCATAAAGAAAGAGTTTGAAGTGTAGTTGGAAAATGCATCTTTATATTGTTCAGTTGACAGACAGTTATTTGTTGCACACAAGTCACTTACAAACTTGAATTTGCGTGGAGGTTTAAAAGACCTAAAACTGTCTTGTCTGAATGGTACTCCTGGGCTTTGTCTCCATAAAGCCCCACAGTGGGAAATTACCCAGACCGAGGAGAATGTGGAGCCCCTGGGTAGGGATGGTGGGCCCATTTAGGTAAGTCCAACTTTGTGTAACCAAACTTCATCCCAAACATTAATCTCTAACTCTGGGGGCATTTTCATTTTCTATTTGTGAATGACCTTTTCATTTTTGGGTTTCAAGCTGCCCTGTAGTCACAGCAACACAGATTCCCAAGTGAGGGCTTGTTCCTGCTTTCTCAGTCTTGGCTAGTAAGTCACAAAGAGGTCAAAGATGTGCCAGTAGGCAGCCTTATGATAAGGTTTCCAGACTAATTTGCAGCTTGCTAAGACAAATGTAGGCAAGCCTGAAATACAGTAAAATATTTGGATGCTTACAGAAAACAAACCTGAACTCTCAACCTTCCTTGGCTTACAATGGAAGTGTAAAATGGAACAGAGAGGACAAGAGTTATGTTCACATGTGAAGCTGTTAAGTGGCGTACGTACTGTACCAGCTTCTGCTCTTTAAATATATGAAGTGTTAAAGTGCTATAGACATTTATTTTGCAAGATGTCCTGTCTGCTCTAGGTCTTGTTTCATGCCCTGCTGTACTTTGATCTTCCAAGACTTGTAGTTTCAGTTTTTGGCTGAGACTGGAAAACTGCAGCCCTGTGACCACCCACAGGCATTAGGACTTGCATGCCACATTCAGTAAGGGTGGGGTGTTAGTGACTGTATCCTGACACGCTGCCTTCTGTCATTCCTCTTTCAACATGTTGTATGCTGCAGTATTCTTCAATGTTCTTCTTTGCTCCCTGTTCTCAATCATTGCACAGTGGGTGGTATTTTAGGATATGCCTAAACCTCATCTTGAAACTAGTTAGTAGTTCCCAAGCCAGCCACTTTGAAGCATTAGTAGGCATGCTTGCCCAGATGGCCATCATTAGGGACAGCAATGTAGACACTCCCTTGGTGTATTGAGCAAAATGTTTTGTGATCATTTGAAATAGAAACAGTATACTAAATTAACAGCTTTAATATTACTGTATTTTCTTGCATACCACATACCACCACCACCAATGAGACACCAACTTCATTTGGGGAAGGCAGACTGAAGAAAACAACAAATTTCTCAGAGTTATTGCTGCATAGAGCAGGAGTGGAGTCTGATCTTTAGCTCGCTCACTTTCCTTTCCAGCTCAGGCAAAGGCTACAATTTGCTCAGCCAAGAGCCAAAACTAGCTGTTGCTAAGACTGGACTCCATGGGAATATCTAGGATTTTGAACAGAGCTAAAAGCAATTTGCAGAGCTGTGAAATAGGAGGAGAGATGCCAGGCATAGTCAAGAGACGGCAAAATTGCCAAGGAAAATATAGGTGAATTAGTGGAAAATCAAGAACATTAAAAAAGGTGTTAACACGTGTGAGATGAAAAGCAATGACCATGAATCAGGTCTATTATAATGAACCATGAAATCAATTGTCTACATCAGCACTTCCTGAATAGAATTGCTACTGCTGCTGCCAGACACTTGGTTTTAAGCTTTGGGTGCAGCTAGAACCATCTGGATGTGACTCCACCATTACGCCCTTGCTGAATACTGCTCCTCCCTCCATGCTGCTGCTGGAGGGAAAAAAAAAAAAAGCAGCAGCAGTCATTGTAGTCTCCATGCTTCTGTTCTGGGCAGAAAAATCAGTTTTCCTGCTTAAGACATGCATCCTAATTTTGAAAGGCTAAGCTTTGGGGAAAAGGGGGTTGTTTGTGAGGCAATATGGCATATAAAGTCAGCACACACGTATTTTAAACCTTAGTTTTATATCTCCAAGCGCTTGACTTCAGCCCTCCACTTTAAAAAGACCCAATAGAAATAAGAGAACTTCCAGTCAAAAGGAACTAGAGAAAATGTTTTCCCTGCAACTGCATTGAGTTGGCTAGTAAAAATAAACCGATATTTAACAGAGATGGCTTTTTCCCATCAGAATATATATCTGCACCTGTTCAAGAAATCAGTGGATTTGCTGGTGGTTCTGTGTTCTTACCTTCTCCTGAGGTAAATCTGGAAGGACATTTCCATGTGACATGGAAGAAAGACAATGTATCCATTGCTAGGATGAATTTTCCTTATTTCGAGTACTACGGGGAATATGCCAACAGATCTGAGATCTTTTCTAATGGCACTCTCAGATTGGACAGGATTGAGGACAGCGATAGTGGTTGGTATTATGTAGAAGCACATGATGGCACTGGAATGATAATGTACAACATGATCTCTCTTGAAGTGGAAGTGGGAGCAACAGAAGGTGAGCATTTCTCAATTTAAAATATTAGCAACATGTGCAAATACTGTCTTGTCTTAAAAAAAGTCTTGCTTTCCATTTGATCAAGTTTTGTTGGTATAGCTGTGTTCATGAGGGATGTGATATTTTTTCTTGTATTGCTGGCTTGGCCAAAACCTTACTGCATACACAGTGCATGCCAGGGAAAAAGTCCTTTGGCGCTATAGTTTTCTTTGCTAAGAAAGAAGTGCAAGCAATTCCAGAAAAGTACTTTGTGACTAGTGTATGCTCTACCCACTCTCAGGGGGTAGCTACACCAGTATAGAACTGGTGGCAAAACTTAAATGTGCAAGGCATGGTTTAGAAATGTTTTGTAAACCGGGGAAAAAACAAACAAAGCATAAAGAGATGAATTGCCTGTCTGTGGGAATGTCAGATTGGCTGGAAATATTTGGGATACTTCAAGTCCTTCTCAAAATTCCAAACTGTACAAAATTTGAGAATCCAATCCACATTACCTGAATACTTGATTATACCTAATAAAGTATCCACCAGTGAAATAGGTAGGTGTGATGACCAAGAAACTGTTGGCAGGTAGCTTTGTATTAACAACCCATTTTGATGAATGAGGCAGCTCACACCTTTACTAACGTTACTGTTGCCTTGTCTACAAACTTTCAAAGGGTAGGTGTCCACTGCATCTATGACCATGCCTGTTAGGGATCTGATTCTGATATCTTTTTACACCCTAAGTAGTTATACCAGTATAAGCAGTTGTAGACACATACCAGTATATGGTAGCCTATTTCGTTTCCCACACAGGATTAAATAATGTATATGCAGTATAAGAAGAAATACATTTATAACCATCTAAAGTAAGGAAAGGCATTTACTTCCCCTAAATATATTAAAGATAGTTTAAAAAGTGCAACTTTTGTGTGGGGACAAGCCTTCAGTGAGCTAATGGACATCAGACTTTAATTGAAGGGCAGGGAAGAGACTTAACTGACTGAGGTCAAACTGGTTTATAGAATGTCTGTCCCAGACCCCTTCCTGGTTTAAGTTAAATCAGAGTCCCCCAGAATCCCAGCATGCTCTGCAGCCCTGGGCTGGCCTGTGCTGTCTGTTCCAGCAGAACAAGGCTGGCTCCACTCCTCTGCTCTCTAGGCAGAGCAGGGGTGGGGACATAGTCAGATGCTTGCTGGCATGACCCCTGAGAAAAAAGGGGCAGGGAGGGCCCTATTCCCCCCTCTCTCCCCTCTCCCACTGGGGGGACTTCGGCCAGGGTTTGCCAGTGCTGGCCGCCACCTCCACCTCTGCCGCTCACCTCTGCACAGGTTGAGCACTCTCTGACAAGGGCTGCTGCACCTGGGCCAGACAGACCCCAGCTGTGGTTCCCTGGGGAAAGAGGGGAGGGAGAGGGAAATAACCCCCCTCTCTCTTCCCCCTTTGCCTCAGGGGGCCATGCAGAGCTGGCATCTGGTCATGGCCCTGCCCCTGCCACTGGAGCAGCAAGGAATGAGGTGGGATCCTGACAGGGGTAGCAGCCTTATGGTGTCCTGGGGAGCACAAGCCTCTTCCTGGTGGGGACATTGAGAGGGGGCTGTGCTGCGGGTAGGAGTGGGGTGAGCAGAGCCTGTACAGGATGGACAGTGGCAGTAGGGCTGGGAGGGGTGGCTCTGGGGGCTGAAGCAAATTTTGGGGTGGCTATAATTCTCCTTAGTGCCACCACTGCTTAGTCCCCCATAGCCCAACCATTGCTCACCCCTGCTCAGCCCCACAGCCCCTGCCCCAGCCCCAGCCCTGGGCAAAATGGGTGGCTACTAGGGCCAGGCTTTGCCGTGGGAGCAGGGCCCTTCCCAGTCATCCTGGGCCATGGGAGCTGTGTGCCTGGTTTGCTCCCAGCTCCCTGCACCCAGGCTAGGCCTGGCTGGGGAGGGTCCTGCCCCTGTGGCCCCATCCCATCTGGCCCCACCGTCCACCTGCCTTACCTGGGGTGGGGCTGTGGGGTGAGCTGGGCTGGCCTGTTGGTGCTGCTGAGGGTGGGCATGGAGGGGCCAGGCCCTTCCCAGCCAGCTGTGGCTTAGGCTGGGGCTATGGGAGCTGTGAATCTGGATTGCTCCCAGCTCCCTGCACTCAGGCTGGGCTGGGGTGTCAGGGAATCACTGCAGCAGGTAGGCCTCTCCCCATCTTCCTCCTCTCCCGCTGCTGGGTGGGAGGGTCAGGCTCTGTGCTGCACTGCCTCAGCAGCTCTGTGATGGCCTGGCCTGGTCTGGGCATGGGGATCGGGGAGCAATCCCAGTGCACAGCTCGTGTGGCCCCAGCCCGAGCTGCAGCCAGCTGGGAAGGGCCTCTGCCCTTTTCAGCCAGAGGTGGGGCTTGGGCTGTGGGAGCTGTGTACCCAGAGTGCACCCAGCTCCCCTTGTCCAGGCTAGGCTGTCACAGAGGGCTCTTCCCCTCCTCTCTGTCCCCTGCTATGGGGCCATGGTGGGGCTCTGTACAGCACTGCCTCAGGGCTCATGGCTGGAGGGGCAGAGCGTTGAGCCCCACTGTGTCATTAGAAAATACATATACAGACATGTGTAAGACTAACAACATGGACAGAAGGAATTTTAAGTAATTTTTCCCATGTTGTATTCCCATTTTAGCACCCCAAAGAATCAATTTCTTTGTTATGTTATATATCTGGATGGGATGCGTTGTTGCTGTATGTACGATTGTGTCTGTCACACTTGCGTGGCATTGTGGAAAGTGCAAACGCAGCAAAGGTAAGGGTTTCTTTTTTACTCCATATCCAAACTAGGGAAAGAAGATTTTACACAAAAAATGGTGCTTAAGGCTAGCTTACCGTTTTTGTATAGCCGTCCTACCAGAGATACACCAGGGACTACCTGCCACTTCCAAGTCAGTCTTGTAGTCTGGAATTCTGACTGCTTCAAAATGCTTTCAGCTGACCTATGAAACTGCTTTGGAGCAGCAAGATGTAGTAACTCGAGAGGGAATTTGGCCATGAATCTGGGATTAATGCTCTGACTCTTGTGAAAAGCGTCATGGTATTTTTAAAGGTCAGCATTGTCTGGGATCATATCTGTACATCTCCACACAAGAATTGAGAAGTACCAGTCCTCATTGACCCTGGTTGATACCTAGACGCAAGATGTTACTACATGTGAATCAGTTATGGAGAATTAAGTTAATGGGCCCAATCCTTTTCTTCAGCAGAGTCTGCCCACCTCTCCCAGAGCTAGGGGGCAAGCTGCTGGTGGGCTGAGTGGCCCCTGAACTGTAGGGGTCCTGGTCCTTCCCTCTGTGGTGGTGGCACCCCTTTCAGCAGGTACCTGTTGAAGGCAGAAGTGGCGAGGGGCCCAATCTTTTTTTCCTGAGGAGCCTGCCCGCCTCTCCTGCAGCTGGGGGCAAGCCGACAGCTGTATCATTGCAATTCACAAAGTTGTTAACTAAATTGCATCCAGATGTAGTTTAGTTTGCAATGATTCAAGTCATTTAAAACCCCCCAAAGTCCTGCATGTGTACACTGTAGTGCCATTAAGCCACACAAACTGACATTATCATTGTGTCCATGTGTTAATGGCATCACACACCCAGAGATGCAGAAAGGAAGAGAGGAGCCCATCTATGCTGTGTTACCCCAGTGCAGGCAGTTGGCAGTGGAAAGAGATGGGAGCAAGGCAGTTTGTCCAAGTACAGGCTAGAAGAAGAACACAGAACGAGATTAACATAGGGCTAGATGAAAGAGGAGTGCAATATTGCTAAGTTGTTTAAGACCAAACAGCCCATGTTTTCCAAAGGATGCACCTCCAGGAGCTGTTAGGAAGGAGAGAGATGGTCCTCATGTTCCACCAGGGACATGTGAGTTTATAATTTGTGTAAGGGACAGTGGTCTAAGGGAGTGTTTAAGGTATAGAGCAAGAGGGAAGGAGAAAGTAGAACACGAGAGAGCTGAAACTGCAGGGGAAAGTAAACAGGCAGTAAAACCTGACTGAAGGAGGAGACAAACAGGAAAAGGAAATGTCCTGAGAGTGATAGAAAGCATTAAAATGAGCCACGTAACAGACCCATGGTTTACAGTTCTTCAGTTGTCTCACTTTTCTTGGGTTCCAACTTGGATGGTGGGAGAGAGGTCTCAGTGGGATGAGCTGTAGTTAGGCAGGGCTTGCTTTTCCATGAAAGTCTTTCACATGTGTCTAATGCTTTTCTTATTTTATTTGGATTAAGGTCGCTTTAAACCCCCTAGCTTCAAGAGGGTGAATTTGAGCCTCAGGAGGCGCAGTGATGGCTCTAAGAAATCTGAGGAGGGAGGCATGAGCATCTGCTACCAAAGTGAGTATCCCCTTAGCCCAGAGAAGTTGCAAGGATGGGAAACATAAGGGGGCTGTTGACAACAACATGCATATTGGTTTGTTTTGAGGTGGCTGGACTTGCTTTCGTTTTTGTTCTTTCAGGGGCTTTTTGTTTTTTGGGAATTTTTTTGGTAACCAAATAATGTATATGAAGCAGAGCTCAGAGAGAAAGGACTGTTTAAAACATGCTAAAATGACTGCCAACTCGCAGAGCAGCATCAGGGCAATCATGCCCATTAATGTTCCTAACACAGTATCAGTGCTAAGCCCTGCCACCCTGGAGATGGGCTGCTGCCATGTGCTTGCCCTGGATTCACAGGTCCCTAGATCACACCCTTTTTACCCCTTTACCACTGGGCCCCTGCTGAGATGGGGTTGTTACTAATATATGCTGTAGTCTAGTTCTGTAGTATGTGATCTAAGTGGCAGGGAATTCAGTATTCAAATAGAAATTATACTGGAACAAATTTCACTACTTAAAAAGATAAAGGAGCCTCCAGTAAAATGACATTCTGTAAAGTCACAGGCATCTTAATAAAACTGCCTATGAAAGGATGTTTGCCATAATATAGAGCAGAAAGGATTGGGAATGCGCTTTATCAGACCCGGTTTTATAGTAAATTGGGCTGGCTGAGGTGCTGGATATGTTGGCAGTGGATGATCTTCTATTAATTTGTGAAGGAAGCAGCTGGGTCCCTTTAACTGCCTGCTGCACGGTCACTTGCTGAGCTTTTCCTTTGCTCTATTTTCCCATTCATTTACTAGTGTCTACTGATTCAAGAACATTAAGGTTGGAAGGGACCATGAGACCTCTTTTACTATACAGGCCAGAGTCTTATCTAAACCTCTCCTATGTTGAATTTAATAACTCTTGCTTTCAATACCGTATTAGTTTTGTTCCTATCCCTTTCTGGTTTCCCCCCACAATTTAAAACAAAAAGCATATGCTGAAAAGTTGCCCTGTGCTAGTAACTATGACTTCTTCCCCTGCTTCAGAGCCAGGCCTGTGCCTGAAGTGTGGTGGCACTCACTGAAAAATGCTGTTATTTCTAATGTGGGACCCTTGGGAGACCAAGGACACAACTAGATATCACAGGTGCACACTGAGCTGTAAAGCATCACATTAATGACTGAGTTACTGAAATGAAGCAACTAGATTTCTCCAGCCACTAATCCCACCCTCTGTAGTAACAGATAAAATAACAAAGGGCATTTATACAAGTGCCCCAGGAGGCAGGGGAGGGGGGTGCTTTAATTAATGCAGCTCCAAGAGTATCACATGTGTCAGCATTTTTGTGCTGAAAAATGGTGGTGGGACATTTTGAACTAAAGCTTGTTGAATGAGCGTTAAAGTGCCCTGCTGCCATTTTTCAGCACTGGGACACTGATACACATGAAGCTGGAGTCTGCTGGAGCACGGTAGTACCATGCTCCAGCAGACTTGATTAATCGTGTCGGCTCCCATGTGCTATAATTACAGTGCATCAGAGCAGACTCTCTGCACGTGCATAGGAGCCCTAAGTGTATAAAGTCTGGCAAGACTTAGCTGTTCCATTTCACAGGTCTCAGATGAACCTTTGTTCTCATGTCCCTGAGTTTTGGGAATTTAAACCCCGCAAATGCAAAGCAAAGCTCAGCCAAACCCTGGAAAACTCCTGAACTGCACCTGGCTTCATGTAGTAACCATAGAAATCTATTGACTATTTCTTGGTTTTCACTGCAGACCACAAACTTCTCCTTAGTACTTGCAGTTCAGTCCAAGTTTCCTGAAAGTTTTATGAATCTCTGCCAGCTGGGCTTGTGTTTCGAGTTTGTCACCAGTCTTTGCCATCAGTTCTCATTAGGGGTCAAATTACATCACATACTCTTGTGTGGGTATGCAGGGGTGGAAGCTGGAAGGAACTGCTTCCTGAGCTTCTTAGAAAGGCACAGGGTGGGCGAGGGGCTCTCATCTCTTATGTGGAGGGTCTTGTCTTTTATGGGGGACTTTTGCGGAGCTCTTCTCTTATGGAGGGACTCAGCCACCTGAGCCCGCCTATATTTCAAACCCTGGTTCTCATGTTGGTGTAAGGGAAAGTGACTCCTGGGGTGGAGTTCCCTAGTAGCAACAATTAGGAATGTGT
The DNA here is from genome assembly GCF_001723895.1 of Crocodylus porosus. Taxonomy (NCBI): domain Eukaryota; kingdom Metazoa; phylum Chordata; order Crocodylia; family Crocodylidae; genus Crocodylus; species Crocodylus porosus. The sequence continues at coordinate 12,364,285 of NW_017728906.1, forward strand.
CTGAAGATCCTGCATGGATTATTTCAGAGCTGAAAATGACTTCATTTTAAAGTATCAATTCTGCTCCTTAAAAATAATCAGAATGGTGTCCAAGAGGTCCTGTGTGAGATTTTTGTTACAGCTTCTCACTCTCAGCTGTGAGAAACTAATATTTCAGTTAATTATGGCAAGGTTGGGCTGTGGTTTTAAGGCCCACTTGCGTGCATTGCTGTAAAACAGTAGCAAATGCAGCCTTCATGTCTATTTATGTAAGACTCAAGAGAATTAGGTGCAGCTGTTGAGCTGGGTTGGCCCTAGCAGAAGCCTGTCACTGGTCTAGCATAAGTCATGCCTTGCAAGCTGCTGCAGCAACGGTGCTAAATTTATCAGTGTGCGGTCCCCCAGCCCCAATGAAATAAAAAGAAAAACTTTCTGATGAGGGAATAATTTGTAACTGGATTTTTTTAGTGCCTCTAGTGTGAAAATGCTACTAATGGCATCTGATAAAGGGGGTTTCCTGGTCAAATCCCCACTTTCTTCCCCTCAGGATTCCATGGCCCAAGCTTCAGTTTTAAGTTTATATTTTTTTACCATCTCTGAAAACCTCAGTTTCCAGTTTTCAGGCACTGGGGAAGAAGGACAAGAGCTGGCCTGCAGATCAGAAGTTGGACACTGCAGTCTGTGGTCAATGCCTATTGTCTGCTTGTGTTTGTTTTAAGATATATTGTGCCTCCTTGTTTAGATCAGGATGAAGACTGCCATTCAGGAAAAGCAAGCACTGCAGACTCCACCAAGCAAGGGGACAAAGCATTCAATCATGATGTTGATGCTAAAGCAGCAGTAGCTGCAGATGGTTTCAACAAGCTGCCTGTATCTTTAAATATCTCCAGTTTTCAAGGTAAGCAGGAGCAGGAGTGAAGAACCAAGTCAAATCGAAAAGCTGAACCACATTTCAAACAGGAAAGAAGAGTATGTATCCAAAGTGAAGAATTTCCCATAACAGCAGAAGTCCAAGGTGCTCTTAGTCAAGTGTAACATAATTATATTTTAAGCCTGCGGAGGGTTGATGCTACAGACTATGCAGGGCTGCTAGGCTCAGTCTATAGTCCCTGCTCTAAGTGACCATATTTGGGCAATGGTTACATCTGGTGTATTTAATAACTCCAAAAGTAAAAGAACCACAAGCCCCAGCTTTTCTCAGTAATGTAAAATTAAGTTTGAAGCTGGCCAGGAAAATGGAGCTTGTGAGCATTAGAGTGGTGTACTGTTGCTAATTGTTGCTATTGGAGAACTTCACCCCAGGAGGTCACTTTCCCTTACACCAACATGAGAACCAGGGCCTGATACACGTGCTGCATGTCAATTATGTTAATAGATTAACATTTAATAATTGACACTTAACAATTATCCTAAGCATCAGTTGTGCTTTTGAAAGAGTTTCACCTAATATGCTGAGTCCTTCTGAACACATGCCACTCTGAAGAGGAAGTGTGGTGGTGTGATGTAGAAAGAGTAATCAAAAAAGCAAAGCAAGATCCCAGGAGGGAACTGTGTAATCTTAAACTCTTCCCTTTGTTATTTTTCTTGATGCTCTTTTCTTCTCCCATTTCCATGCTTAGGTTAAAAAGTACTAATTTCGAAAGAAGGAGAGAGAATTCCTACTTTACCACTTACTCTGCTTGTGTCCTTAGACTTTGGCCTATTCTGGGCAACAGACACATTAGCCAGTCATTGGTCACAGTGCAGGGGTATCACATCCATCTATTTTCTTCCTTTCAGGGACTGAAGTACCTAAACCACAGCCCACGTCTGCAGATGGTTGGAACTCTGTTGCCTTTATTCCTGAAAGCTGTGTTCCTTTGCAAGCTGGGCATTGTATGCCTCTGGATTTTGAGGACTGTGATCCTCCTGATTTCTCTTCTGAGGAATATGATGACGGTTGGTTTCCACCTTCCTCTCCAGAGGCATGTGACCCCTACAATACTCTGGATTTTCCTCCAGTGGTTTTTGAGGACTTTAGTTCTGTGGCAGATGAGAACTATGTTCCTATGGAGGAAGGTGACTATGAACTTCAAGATTCAGGGGGTTCTGTTTTAGAAGTAGCCAATGACTAGTTAAAGATCCAGATGAACAAAGGGAACACGCATCCTGTTGTTGACAAAGATTGAAATAAAATTCCCAGAGGACAAGTCTGAAGGACTAACCTGCAGCTCTTCACATTAGAGTTTGCAATGTAATATGCAGTATGTTCCTGTTTATAGTATAACAGTGGCATTTATTTGGCAGATCCCCTTTTTGGCTCATCACTGAATGAGCAACTTCAAAATTCTGGAGTTTGTTTTTTCATTAAGTCTCCCAAGTATGAAATGTTCTCTCTCTCTTGGCTAAGGTATGCAAGCCTCTTCACATCTGACGAGCTGGCTAGGAATCAGAAAACAGTGCGTAACACTTTGATTTTCAGTCATGTATGTAAATACTGCAAGAGCAGCTTTGCAGAAAGCATTTCAGCATTTTCAGTTTGGAGCCTAGCTCCAAACCAGGAGTGGACAATAAATCATTAGTATTTTTGGAGCCTTGAAAAAGGTTTGGTTGTCATTTACCTGCTGTTAGGAACAAGGAGGATTTCAGTTTTCTGAAAGGAGCCCAGCAGTCTTTTTTCTGCTTCATCAACATGTTAATATGGGGAGATGGGACTAATGGAGTCAAAATGCCCCATCTTGATGCACCTGAGAGCTCACTGTTAAATGCCACTGCATAGCATTTTGTGTCAAGGAGGCAGCAAGTAAGCTAGCCAGGTTTAGATGCAAGCTCACAGTTAATTGCTTGAATTAGCAGATATACTGTTAACATGTTTATCTTCCTAAAATTACATTAAGATAAGAGAGTTTCAGTGAAGCATAGTCTTCAGTTTTCACACAGGCCCGTTTCAACAAAAAAAATTATAGCATTGCCAGTGAATTGCTAGAAATTTAAACAGTTGTTTAACATGCGTTCAATAACATTCTTATTTATAAACAAACTTGAGAGAGCAGTATTTTATAAGTCGAACTATGGTATTAAACAAGGTCTTTTGCTTCATTTTGTAGTGTGATATATATGCAATCCATTAAAATGTAACTTTGCTTTCACATAGATAGAGACAAAGTAGTGTCCTTGGGGTTCCGGCAGCCTATAGGTGTTTTCTTATATACTCTGAACTTGTACTCTGAACTCTACTGCTGTGTCGTCACTAGACTTCTTTCTGGAGAGTTTAAGATGCGGGTATGTATAATATTCTCTTTGAGAGAAACCTGGAGGAAAGATTTACCCACCGAGAGTCAGTTGCTACTCTGACATTTCTGACCAAGCTGGGGCATCTGGGATGCCCAGTGGCAGAATTATGGAACAACAGAGGACATTTTCTTGAGAACTGCATGGAGTTCACCCCGTAGCCATAGTGTCAACACAGTAACATAAAAGCTCCCTCAGTTATTCAGAAGCATGTCAGCCCTAGCAGCTACTGGTTTTAGCAGTTTAGAGACTGACTGGGGCTCTTGTAATGGGGTGGTAGCATGGTAGTAAGAAGGTGGCGGTGCTAAGTGTTAAGGCTTGCCAATCCTAGGCCTTGTCTACAGCAGACTACCTTTGCTGCCAGAACTTCTGTCTGCAGTTGGCAACTACCACTGGATGTGTATGTGTACACTCTGGTGCTTCTGGCAATGCTGCTTGGTCCCTTTCAGCAGCAGTCTCCAGAAGATATTGTGCGCTCTGGGAGGGCACCACCTGCTGAATGGACTGCAGCAGCCAAATGAAGGCATGAAGTAATCTTCACTGAAAACATGCAGCCCCTCTTAATCAGCATGGCTACACCTCTGCTGGTGAACTGTTAAAGAGGGTCTAGTTCTCTTAGTTGAGTCTGGTTGGCCAATTTTCTGACTCCTTGCCAACAGTGGACTCCAGGCCTATAGTTCTCATGAGTGTAGGAAACAGTACTGATCCAGGGGAAGGCCCCTGTAAACAGATTGACACAACCAAAGCAGCTCCCATTGGATGGGAACACCAACAATGTCATGTGGGCCTCCTAAAATACTGGTGGTCTTGGAAAAGTCTACTCATAGCCCCCACCCCCAAGACCTGAGCTGGACCATCAGGCAACTGAGACCTGAGGACCTGAAGTAGTTAAGGTAAGAACCAGTCACCAACCCAACAGTAGAGATCTTTTCCAGTGTATTTTCTCCATGCCTCAGTTGAAGCTATCTTAGAGCCCCCTGACTCTGGACAGGGTTAGGAAGAACATAACATGTCTTTCGCAGATGGTGAGAGGGATGGTCAAAGACGGGTTCCAGTTGATATTAGACCTGGAGAGACTGAAGAGTCCTATTGTCATGGTCCACCAGACCAGCTGGGCCTAGCATCAGGGATTGAAAGGTATTAAATCATTTTGAATGGTAATCCTGTCCTCTGAAGTACTTGTCCACCTTTCCTCCCCCACCTTTGTGTCATCTGCAAATTTTGTACACTGGCTGTCTATGCCATCACTGAAGATCATGATAAATGTATTAAATAGGAATGGGCCCAGGGCAGTCCTCTGTGGAACCCTGCTTGAAATGTCCTTCTGGTTTAACAGTGAACCATTGACACCTGCTCAACTACTACAGGTATATGGTTTTACCACTGGGTCTACATCTATCTTAAGGTGGCTTTCATCTGGTCTACCAGATTTTTCTAGTTTGCTGATGAGATAACTGTTAAGTCAGCATCAAATCCTCACTAAAGTCAAATCTATTTCCCATCTACTGCCTTCCCTTCATCCGCCAGGCCAGTTAGCATGTCAAAGGAGGACATGAAGTTGTTTTGACATTATTTATTCTTGATAACTTAATGTGGATGGTTTCACTCGATTATCTCTGAGATGTTTAAAAAGTTGCTGCAGTATATTTTTAAGTATTGCTTTGAGGAAGACTGTTCAATAACTTAGTGAGACCTTATTCCCCGCTTTTTAAAGATGGTACCTACCATCTTTTCAAGTCCCCTGATATCTACTCCTTCCTCCCCAGATTCTCAAAAAGGCTCAGAGCATGCTTGTTCCTTAAATACTTATGAAGTGTCCAAAGAGATAGTGGATCTAGATTTAGAGACTCTTACATGGTATATCTGAATTTGTGTGCATTGCTTCCTGTCTCTCCTGTACTTTATCCAAGTGATATTGTCTAAATTCCCACGCAGCTGCATTTTTTTCTCAGACATCTTTGATTCCTTTTCTGTCTGGACTTTATCTAAATAAATGTGTCCAGATATCCCTCCCTCTGGAACTAGTAAAGTTCAGCTCAGACCTCTTAACTTCTTTAATATTAAGTGCATGTGACTTTTACAGCTACAGCTGAGCAGATGAGCATAGTAGTAAAAGAGTGCTTGACATGATGATTAGGTCCTTTATGCTACAGAATTTGGGAGGCAGCCAATGGGAATCATCTATACCACTACTCTTCATGCTAGCACAATCCCAGTTAATTATCCTGCGATTCTGTAAAGCAGATGAAGACATGGGACATTTTGCTTTAAAACCCCATAAACCAGCCCTTTTTTCATCTTTGTTGACTGTCTTGTGGTTTTGGCTTGTGCTTGCATATTAGTGCTATTAGTGCTTGCTTTTCCTGCTTTACATTTTGTTGTGAAATGTTTCAAACAGGGATCACTTCCCAGTGCATCAGCAATGCTGTGGAAAACAAAGACAAGCTAGGAAATTTCCGACTCGGGTTATACATTTACTGTTTGGGTTCCTGAGAGTGTGTAGAAATGTAGAGTGGTTCTCCCTCAATCAGACTTAATCTTGCCCTGAATGCCTACCTATAGTCAGAAGATCCACATAACACCAAAGCAAGGTGCCCATACATACTTACTATAACAAACAGGATTTGGAAAAGCAACATTAGAATGTCCTATGAACACATTAACATAGCAGCACTAGAAAACAACTTACAATTCAATCTCTCTAGAGACAAACAGAGAAATCTGTCTATGATAAAATGCACATTGGATGTCACATGAATAATATAGTAGGTTTGCCAACTGTTCGTAAATTTACTGACTGTCAGTAAAAAGTCAGGCTAAAAATGGCTGGCAGGTTAGATGTGGGGTCAGCATGATGTAGGGTATAGTTGGGGGAATCCGGATGTGGGGATAAGTAGGGGTCCCTTGGCAGAGTAGTGGGGGCAGCACAGTGTAAACCATTGCTATAGTCAAGCAGGGTTGCCAACCCAAGACATTTTTTTTTTGCTGCAAACTTTTTACTGATAATCAAACTTTTTAAAAACTTTTTTGCTATGGTTGATGATAACCCCCTAAATTTGAACCTAGCCCTTTAACTAGGGTCCGGCAGCAGGGCAGGGCTTGGCAGAAGAGTTATATTTACATTATGAGTATACATATGAGTAAACACATATCAGTATAATCATGTTAGAAAAAATTGTCTGTCAGTAAAAAGCTGTAGATTGCCAGTTAAAATGTTTTTCTTGTGTAGTCAATCTTGATTGCTGCCATAAGCAGTTTTGCTAGTTTTTAGTGGTTGCAGACATTTGGCTTAATGTAGATAAGTTGTTCTTAAGTCTGTGATCCATCTAGTTTTACAGGTAGTAAGTTGAGGTGCTGACAAGAATGATGTGTCTATAGATGGGCAACTGTAATAGAATATGTTGCAGCGGAGCTAATATCTCACGAGAAATTCTGTTCCCCTCTCCCTTTTTAGGTATTCTCAAAAATGTTAGTCCTTCTATGCATAATTTATACTTGCATTTTATGCCTTTTCTACTCTGGTCCAACGTCACAGGTCTCACTTTATCATTCTCTTTTGCTATGATAGTCAAGCATCAGATAACATCCACCTGGATTTAGTTAAGCCAAATGTGGGAAGCAGCCAACTTTTAAATACCATGCAAACAGTCTGAATCCTGTACTTCATCTGCTTTTGTGTGTTGAACTGACAATTGGTCTTTGAGCATAATAAATAACTCCTGATTTCCAATTAAAACAATTGCACTAACACAATCAAGAGATAGGGAAGGCTTACATAGGGTGCATCTACACATGCAAGCACATACGCTTGCAGCAGCTCAAATAGAAGCGGTGCAAATTTGAGCTAGGGCTTTTTGCTTCAGTGCATATGCTTGTCATGTTTGAATTTTATTTGTCAAGTTAGAGTGCCGATGCCAGCAAACCAAAAGATCTGGTAGGATTGCAAACCATAAAGCCCCCCCAATATTAGTGGCCTTTATTTCTTTGCTGAAGGTAGCATTACAATTGGAGTTGGTTAAAAGTTGTTCTTCACACTTAGAAGCTTGTGATCTGCAGTCATAAGTATTGCAGGTGCTAGTCACAAGGTTGACCTTTTGAACTCACTGAGGGCAGCCAAATGAATGATGTATCTTGGTCAATTGATGTATCTAGGTCAAATGAATATGTATCTAGGTCACTGAATATGTATCTAGGTCACAGGTGAAAAATTGTAATTGGCAGTCAAAAAATCATCCCACCAGGTGATTGGTCATTGCTGACGATAAATGAGAGCAGATGCTGCCATTGAGTGGAGAATTCTGAGCACACCAAGGAGACACAGTCAGCAGATTGGCCACCTGCAGACATCTCCCCGCCAGCTGTTCTTCATTTGGTGTATCTCGTTCCCTGGTTCATCTGATGGTTTCGTCAAAGAGCTCTCGGAAGGTTGATCGAAGTGCATTCCCTTATATAAGCTGTTGACCAGTTCTGGGACTATTGAGTCGGTTAGCCACACCTATCCTGGGCTTCGGCACCAGGGTAGAAAGAAGGGCTCGGCTCAAGAACCCCGTGAACCAGCAGACCCCTCTAGTTTGTTTTATATTCATGCACTGTAACTGAACGAAGCCAGCTACCCTGCCTATGCTACGACCATCTGTAGCGTGAGTACGATAAACCTTTGTTATAACCAGTACACTTAAGTAACCTGACTCCTCCTCGCTGCTAATCCCCACCTGTCTGGTTATTGATTCCTTCTGTGCCAAGCCGGTCGTGCCGACCTAGGCTCGCAGGTCAAAGGGTACGCCGGTCACGTGGTGCAACAATGCTCAGACATGCACTTTGGTGTGGAGCAAATTGTGCCACTTGGGACAAAATAACCATGCCTGACTCTTCCTGGATCTGTAGCCAGGGGGAGCTACAGCCTGAAACCGGCACCTGTGCTGTCCCCAGCAGCATAAAAAGCTGCCCTGTCCTGGCCCCAGCAGTATAAAAAAACCACCCTGGCAAGTAGCTCAGGGCTACTAGCTCTCAGGAGCTTCTGGGGCCCAGTTAGTTGGTACCTGGGGTCACTACCTCTTGTGCCAACTGGACTGCTGAAGCAGCCTTGAGAGTTCCCTGCATCTCTACCTACTGCAGCAGCTGGCAGTGGGAGCTGCTGCCTGACTGTGATCTGCTGCACACCTGCCAGACCTGGACGGGGACTGCAGAGCCAGTAGAGGCATCTGCCCCTCTGGGCTAGCTGCCAGTGGACTGTGGTTGCAGGGTTGGCCTCTGTGCGGCACTACTGCCATGTATGCCCTCTGCCCGGCCATGTGGGCAGCTATTGCCCGGAAGATCGCCCGGGCAGCTACCGCCTCCTTTGAACTGTCGAAGCATGTTCTCCTGGCACCATTTGGCTGGGAGGTCAGCCACAGCCAGCTTGGTCCATGGTGCCAGCCCTGACAAGCAGCGTCCTGCCACTGGCCTCCCTAGGAGGAATTCTGGTGTTTCCTACTGGAAAACTGAAAAATCCCTGATACAGAGTGACTTTGGGATTTTTTTTTAAAATACCCCCAAATCCATGTTCCTCCACAAGTAAAACAAAAGACCACTATAAAGAGAGAGACAGAGACAGTGATCAGTTGGACAATGTTTTATTGATCTATCTTAGTGTTAAAGCAAGTCTCTTATTATAATAATAAACTGAACTCTAAATACAGGTTTCATGGATTCATGAATACATGTTTTGCTGCCTTCCTACAGGGGTGATGGCTCCCACATGGAGGTTATGGCTCCCCAACAGGTGGTTCAGCCCCCACACAAGGAGTTTGCCCCCCCCAACAGGGGATTCAGCCCACACACAAAGGGTATGGCCCCCACACAGGGGATCCGCCCCCACACAAGTGGTTCGGACTCTCCAACAGGGGATTCAGCCCCCACACAAGGGGTGCAGCCCCCACACAAGGGGTATGGCCCTCTAACAGGGGATTCGGCCCCCATACAAGGGATATGGCCCCTGCAGGGGCTACCACCCCCCCTACAAGGCCCACATGTCCCACCCCAGCCCGCCAATTGCCCCACCTGGCCCCATCCCCCACCAGCTGCTGCAGCTCCCCACAATGGCTGCCCCACCCAGTCCCACTCTCTGCTTCCCCAGACACCCCAAAGACACCCAACCTCACCCCCCAAACTTGCACCCCCAGGCCTCCATGGTTACTTCCAAAAGCCCCAGGCACCTCATTAAAAAAGAAAAAAAAGAAAAACAGGAAGAAAAACGGGGGGGAAAAAGCCTCTGCTTACCTTAGATGTGGGGGGGCTCCAGAGCATTCTGGCAGAGCCCCCCAGGCAGCACAGGACAGCAGAGGGGCAGGAGGGCCCGGGCTGGGGCCACTGGGGCTGTCACCCTGCCCCGCACTGTGCGGGCAGGGCCCCTGTCAGCCAGACAGCAGCCAGACTGCTGGTAAGCGCAGGGTTTCTTTGTTTGTTTTTTTAAAACTATG
>NW_017728906.1:12374206-12388497 GCF_001723895.1 Crocodylus porosus
CATGGCAGGGGTTGGGGGGGCTGGGAGAGTGGGCAGGGCCATCACAGGTCCCCCCCATGGTCCCCTCCTCCAGCCCCCCTGACCCCTAACACACCAGCACTGGAGCCCTGGTGCTGAGTGTGCTGCCTGGGCAGCCACGTGTTTCAGCACCAGGGTGAGGGGCCAACCATAGAGACGCTCTGGCAGCCAGAGCGTATCTGTGGAGGACCCAGCCTCTGGTTGCCTCAGGGCACAGTCCAGGACCGTGCCCTGCTCCACTTTTTTAAACTTCTAATTTTCTCCCATGCGGGGAACATTTTTTCTTTCCTGCACATGCCTCTTGCCCCGCCTCAAAGAGGTTTGAGGCGGGGCAAGAGGTACGTGCGCAGTCATCTGGATGTGCCCATAGAGGGCAACTGAAACAGAATCGTATTGCAGTAAGCAACAACCATAGAATCATAGAAAAGTAGGGCTGGAAGGGACCTCAGGAGGTCATCTAGTTCACCCCCACCACTCAAAGCAGGATCAGCCCTAACTAGATCATCCCAGCCAAAGCTTTGTCTAGCTGGGTCTTAAATCCCGAAGGGTAGAGATTCTACCACTTCTCTAGGTAACCTGTTCCAGTGTTTTACTACCTTCCTAGTGAGAAAATTCTTCCTTGTATCCAACCATTCTGACCTAAGTTGTTGGGATATACTCCATTGTTGATTTGTTTCAATGGAGGATTTGATGCATTTGCACAGGTGGCTAGGAAGTGCCACCTGCATTTCCATCTTGCATTTTTAAAATATTTATCCCAAATCGGGATGAAAAGTCACATTTTCAAATTGTTTTGTGGCACCAGTGTTTCTGAAATACGATATTTCGTAATTCCTAAGTATCACTGCCCAGTTTCAGAGAAGCCTTTCTGATACACTGGCATTTGCCTAACAAGCTGGCCACCAGGCAGTCTACTAAGCGCACAGCTAGGGAGCTGAGTAGCCAAGCAACTGAGTATGCCACATAGTCTGGAAGTGGGGAAGCCTTGAGACTAGAGACTGGAGTAGCCTGCTGGGGCTGCAGGAGAATCGTGGATCCTAAAGAACCTGGGAACTCAGGGATTCAGAAGAGCTGGAGAGGTTGACAGGAAACCAGGCTTTCAGCTTGCCTGCCTGACTTCTGTTGAAAGTTTTGACAGAGTCAGTGCATTCTCATGGAACAATTTAAGTTCTGTGAACTTTGCTTTTTCCAAATGAAAACTATTCTGTTGGAATTTTTTGACCAGGTCTGTTAACCTGTGAACTGTTTGTAAAATGCTCTGTAATCCTTTAGATGAAAAGACGTAAAAACATGCAGAAAATTTTTATTACTACTAGTGGTACAGCCATCCATATATGCACAGTTAAGTTTTGCATACCTCCTAGAAACTGAATTTCGTTCTGCTGTTATAAAAAATTCAACAGAAAAAGGGCTTGCCTTCATTTAAACGGGAATATATTTAACACTCACTTCCACAGTTGTCTCGAGAGACACTTGTAAAAACAGCCAAAACACACAGCAAGATATTTTTCTCCTTAGAAAATAAAACAGTTGGTTCAGGAATCCCTGGTATCTTCACGTCCATTCATCTAGCAGAGAGAAGACCTGTTCCAGGTAACATGGAGGAAAGACAGCTCATTGGTTACCGGGATGAATTACTCTCAGTATGAGTTCAAAGGGGAATATTATCCAGACATCCAATATCATACCTGCTGACCCCTTTGAACTGGGCAAGCTTCACATATCCCATAGGGCATGAGACAGAACTAGAAACATTAAGTATCAGGGAATGAGAAATGCAAAAGATGTGAGCATGTGCCTGTGGTTCTTGCTGTTGGGAGACGAAGCTCAACAGTTTTTTGAAAAATTCAGTAAACAAGTAAAAGCAGTTCAGTTATGGTTGTGGGTTATCAAACAACTCTAAAGCGATTTAGGGGATAATACAATACATCAATTAAATGAAAGGATGAAAACACATCTTTTGTGTCAGTATTTGAAGCTCCATCTAATACTGCCTTCATTCAATGAGAGAAGCTCTTAGTGTGATTTTCATGGTTGGCTTTTAAAATGGAAATATAGGAAATCCCAGTTAATACCTTTCTGATGACACTTCTAGTTCCATATCCAAACCTGAGTGGGTTGAATATATAGTCAACAAGTTTCCAGTGTAGCAAAGTATACAGACCAACAGCAAACCTCACTCCTTTCTTGATTTTTCCATGACAAAGTAAAATCAGACAGGAGAAAGAAGGGGCCAGTTGGCATGGATCGAGTGGTAATGTGCCTTTTTTTTAATTCCATGCTTGTCAATAAATAAATGAAAAAAACAAAAAAAAATTAACCTGAATGTGCTGCAAGCTGTAGGCCATCTGTCTTTTCCTTCCAGTCATAGGTCCAAACCATATTTCACCTCTGCAGTACCTACACCACATTTAAGTGTGATCTAACTGCTGGCATGAACCCCTGTACAACCATTAATATAAAAGGTGAGTGGAATCTCCTTGCTGCTTTCTGTGACTTGCTTTTATGGGTAAGAAGGTGTGTGTGGAAATTGATGTTCTAATGGATTTTAGAGACACGAGCAGGGTGAAACAGGATCATGTCACTTACGATTAAACAGGCTTTGGGCCTTAGTCACTCCTATGCTTTCTGTTTGCTGCAACTTGCCAGTGAGGAGAACAGTCCTTATTTTCTTATCATATATAAATGTTTAACTTTTGTTGAAAGAGGAACGTTGACAAGTGGTTTCTTTTTAAGTTACAGGAAGGGAGTTTAAAACAAATGCCCAAAAGATGTTCAGATCTCATGTGCTGTGTCTTAGGTGCCTAGTAACATAGGAGCCCGTGGTTCATAAGGGACAATCTTTTCTGCAGAGCTGAGCTGAGTACAAACAACTGTATTGCAAAGCATCAGCTGAGTTATTGTGTTCTCCCTGGTGTTGCAGTTGCCTGGATGCTAGTCCTTTAGGAGTCAAATCCTATGTTTCTCTTTGCTGCAATGGGCTGAACTAATCTATTATTTTTCCGCAGTGACTTGTGGGAGAGCTTGTCTGTCCTGGGCCAGCACAGCAAATTGTGGGAAGGCCCTGGAGGAATACCAGCACTTGATATTTAGCATATGTCCCTACTGCAAAATGGGTAGCATACTAATGAAAGTGAAAGCCTTGCTTATCTTAAGTACCAACCTGAAAAAGGTAGGAAACATTTCCCCCATCCCTGAGCTGAACTGTGCACCCTGTCTTAAACCCTGTGCAGCTCTACACTGACAGTATGCAGAAGGAAGGTGTTTAGATCAAAGAGCAACTTCAGATAAAATGAGAACCTCTCTCACCAACTTTTAAGTACCATATTTATTATATATTCCCCCATATTTATAATGCAACTAAAACCAAGGCCTTTGGCAAGACTTAAAAAGACTCTATTTTCTCACATAAAACAGCCTCCAGTTAAGATATGCACATAGATTATTAAAAGGCAGAACGAAGCAAAAAAGATTTTTCCTTGAAAATACTGGTAAGCAGAGGTGGATCCCAGGGGTGGTGGGTGCAGTGGGGTGATCACATTCCCCTTTTGGATCGCAGCATGGGAGTAGCAGCCAGGGACATTTATGAAGTCCCCAAGTGAGGTAAGAATCCTCCTTCCTCTCCCCTTCATGCTTGGCGGACATTTCCACTCCCCAGCATTCCCCTATCTTCTGTCCACTGCTGCAGCTGCCACTGCTGCTGGCTAACCCAGGGGTAAGAGGAACTCTACAGCTACTCCTGCCCTGCTCCAACTGGGCTATGCAGCAGCTGGGATCACCCAGGGACAGCAGCAGCAGAGGTGGGATGGGGAGTTCCTTCTCCCTGTCCAGTCCCCCTGGGTGTTTCATACTAGCCTGGGAGCAGGCTCAGGGAAGGGAACCCACCACCACTGCTGCTGTTGGCCCCAACCAAACCTGGATCCCCACACAGCCTCTATGCAGCCCCAGCTGGCTAGGGGCAGGAGTGCCCAGACAGGGGAGACAGTGGGAAGGTCTAGAGGTGTAAATAAAGATGGGTCTGGGGCTCGCCCTTTCACACCTCTGGGTCAGGCAGGGACAGTGGCAGCACTGGGCAGGGGATGGATAGGGAGGGAAGGGGATGTGCCACTGAGTATGGATAGAAGGGGAGGGGGGGGTCTTACCTGATTCAGGCTCTTAAAAAAAAAAATCCCTGACTTCTGCTCCTATATATAGCAGAAACTGCAGTTGCCATATATCCTTGCTTACGATGTGCACTCCAATTTCCAGCAGTTGAATTTTGGAAAAAGTTATGTAAGAAAATACAGTACATCGATAGGTTTGTTTTCTTTTCTTCATACTTATGGCCAATTTCTCCTGGGTTTCATCCACCCACTGATATTACCTTGTGACAGGCTGTCTTTACAAGTCTGTGGCTGAGAGAGAAAGGGAACTGCAGGGAGCTCTCTCCTATGAAATTTCAAATCTGAGGTTTAGACCTCAGTGGTTTGGATATGTTTTGGACAAACACAAGATTACAGTAACCTATCAAACTACTCCCGGTACATCTGTGTTGCCATCTGCAATGTTTTGTAGATACCGGAGCTAGCTTCAAACTGATGTAGGCATGGTTTTCAAGCTAGCCTTGTTATCTCTACATTGCATTATAACTGGCACTATAGACATACCCTGCAGTTTTACATGGTTCACTGGCTGTTACTTCTCTGCATGGTGTGTTTACAATGCTTTAGGATCCTTGGTTTGGAATATATGAACCCATGCACACTGATTATATTATCAGTCAGTGCATGCTAATCAAGCTTACATACATACAGCCTTCTAATTTCTGATTTCATGTTTCAGTAGAACAAGGGTTAATGCTCCTGCTTTGAACTGGAATGGCATACAGAATGTAATGCTGCTCCTTTTCTTTGAAGAAAATTAAGCGGCTTCAGCTTAATTACTGTTAAAAATTAACTGGAATTGCTGGTAGCCCCAGATTCCTTCCAGCAAGCAGGGAAGGACCTAATTCAGATAACATGGAGCAAAGGCAGTACATTGACCACAAGGAGGAGTTATTCTCAAATAGACCACCATGGCCAGGTACAGATACTACACTTTTACTAGTATAAGAGATTGGAAACCAGTCTATGCCTGTAACAGAGCAGAAGTTTGGCACACAAAACTGGCCTATACCTGTAAGAACAGAAATTCGGCACACACAGACTGGTTTAAAAATGGCAGAACTCTGTCTAAGATTTGCACCCCCCCACACCCAAAACACACACAAAAAGGCGAATGTGTATTCTGTTCATTACTGATCTAAACTATGCCGCTGAATAGAAAACTGCATAACTTAGATCAATTCCACCTCGAGTTTCTTGAATGTCTGTACCTTGCCCAAAGGGATGCAGATCTGAAATCTTTCCTGAGGATACCCTCAGATGAGACAGGTTGCAAAACAATGATAGCAGATGGTATTCTGTAGAAGTGTGTGATAGAGGGAAGATTATATACAATGAGGTCTCTGATGTGAATGTGGATGAGTTATTCATTTTGAAATAATCATTTAGCTAAAAGAAAATGTGGTTAAGACTTCAAGATGTGGTAGACACAAAAAGCTTGACACTTTTTGGAGAGAGCTATAAAGAACTCTGTGTTTCCATTTCCTGTGTTTCAGTTGTTCAGGGGCAGAACAGCTACATAACTAAGGGTGGATGAGGGGGTGCACCCACCCTGGGCACAGAGTTAGTGGGAGTGCTGGAATGGTAGTCCTCATGGACCCGGGTTGCTGAAGCTGCTGGGTGGGGAGTCTGAGCTGCAGCCAGGGTGCAGCGACCCCACCCTGCAGCAACAGGGGCCTTTGAGTCTCTAGATGGGGTAAGACTTGCTTGTAGCCCACACCCCCTAACCCCATACCTCTGCTCTATTCAGGACAGGGAAATAGTTACTGGGAGGTATTCTGCTCAACGGGCTAAGGTAACACTGATTTTCCTCACTAATACCAAACTTTAATAATGACCTCCTGCTTGCCACATGAAGACATAACACACCACACTCTTAACTCATGTATGTGTCATTCCTAAAGTTTTTGCATATATTATAATTATAAGGTTAAGCTCTGAGGGAAACTACTGAG
Organism: Crocodylus porosus; assembly: GCF_001723895.1. Classification (NCBI taxonomy): domain Eukaryota; kingdom Metazoa; phylum Chordata; order Crocodylia; family Crocodylidae; genus Crocodylus; species Crocodylus porosus. The sequence continues at coordinate 12,380,322 of NW_017728906.1, forward strand.
AGTGTGGGTTTCCTTATTGTTTCAACTTCCTTGTAGCTTGGAGTTTCTCACTCTTGTTGGTAACATGTTATGTGGGTGTTAAAATGGTTAAGATGTCTCATAATTTGTTTTTAAGGTTTTGTGAGGATTTCTGTCATAGCTGACCTTATTTCCTTTTCAGAATGACTTTTGTGACCATGAGATTACAAGACGAAATATTTGAAGAACTCAGACATGGACGGAGGTGCTTTGGATACATGGTTGTTTTCCCCTTTGTAATCTCACTTGAGACCAAGAGATGCAAGGAAAATCTTTGTGTTTACTGTCATTTCTCTCAATAGATCACAGTGCTGTATTTATTGCAGTCTTGGGCCCACTCTTCTGGGAACTGAGAAAACACAGATGCAGTCCAGGTAAGGAGGAGGGAAATATTATGGGGTTGGGGACTTTGTTCTCAGTGACAGAAAAGCTGAAAGAAGCTGGGATAAGGCAGTTGTAGAAGAGGAGACTCAGCAGGACCTCTAGCAGCAAGCAGAAGTCTTCATCCCTACCTGCAGTGGTTTGCATGGAGAACAAATATAGAGACCCAGCAACAGAGGAAGAGGAACATATTCCATCAGCAGAAGAGGCCAGTCCAGGCCTCCCCAAGGTTGAGAAGACTGACACCACTGCCACCAAGAGGAACTGACAGTGGTGGTGGCTGAAGACTCCCTTCTCTGGAGTCTCCAAACTCCAGGGGTATGGAGGTATACAGGTCTGCTGGCCTGACCTGTTGTCTCAGGAGGTCTGCAGCTTAGCCGGAGCCTGGATCCAAGATGTCATGGAGAGATTACTGAGATTCATCTGGCCCTCTGACTACTACCTTATGCTGCTCATCCATGTGGGCACCAATGATAATGCCAGGGGGGACCCTGAGCAGACAAGAAGTGACTGCAGGGCTCTGGGTGCAAGGGGGAAAGGGACTGGTGCTCAGGTGGTGTTCTCCTCAATCATTCCAGTGAAAGGGAAGGGCCAAGGCAAGAGCAAATGCATCCTTCAGATCAATGCATAGCTGCACAGATTATATCACCAGCAGGGCTTTAGCAGCAGGGCTTTAGCTTTAGCTTCTTTGACCATGGGAAGTTGTTCCATGAAGGATAGCTCAGAAGAGATGGAATCCATCTGATGAAAAGAAGGAAAAGCAACTTTACAGAGATGCTTACTAACCTAGTGAGGAGGGTTTTAAACTAGGTTTGCTGGGGCATGGAGACCAAAGCCCTAAGATAAGTGGGGAAGTGAGTGACCTGAAGTGCAAGCGGGGGGGACAACAGGGGAGGTCTTCTCATTCCTCCTGAGAAATTAGCACAATTGGCTAGTTACCTCAGATGCCTGTACACGAATGAATGTTATTCCAATCGGACTGTGCAAGGACTTCCAATTCTTCCTGCAGATGGCTCCCTCCATCCCCCACAGAAGGGAGTCTCCAAACACCACTACTTGTCACTTCTTGGTGGTTGGTTGTCTTGATCTTTCCCACTTTTGTCCTGTCCTCCTTCACCAATGGAATGTGCTCCTCCCTCTCTGTTCCTAGGACTGCATATATGTTCTCCAGATGAATTGCTAAAGGTGGAGGTGAAGATTTATGCTTGCTGCCCGAGGTCACAATCTTCCAGCTTCCACCCTCCTGGAAGTCCATGTCCTCTCTCTTCTCTGGCACCGCCTATGGCAGATCTTCCTCCAGAGTCCTGGAGGTCTCCTCCAGTATCGAATCGGTGGAGTGGTGGCCAGGTTTCCTCTCTCTGAAATATTCCACTGTATGCAATTTGCGCTACTCATCCTTGCCTATCCAGGGGGCAGTAAAACCGTGGTTAGTGTTCTGCTATCATGGGATAGCTCATAGCTAGTTTCAGCAGATGCAGCGTGTCCCATAGCTCTCCCTGACAGCTGTTACCGACTTCCTTTGTGCTCATCTGCCATGCCTTGATGTAAAAGAAATAGAGGGGAAGCTGAGTATTGCCAAAAGGGAAACAGAGCTCTATCAACAGGGTGTTCATCTTCTTTACAGGTCTCCACCTTCCCTATACCTTATCCTCACCACACCTGCCGGGCCAGACCTATGATTTTTCACATATGCCTGAGTCTCTCAACTGGAATCTCACCGGATCACTCAACAGTTATTTATACCCTTCTAATCCATGAGTTCCTCAGGGCTCAATTAATTCTTACTTAGCCCTCTTTATTTACATGCACACCCCCAACCAAAGGGGTCCTTATTTATGGCTACTCATTCTGAGAGTCCAGCATCAATCACTTAGTCCTTGTACTTCCTTGATTGATGGATCTTTCACCAACCAATGAATTCTTATTTATGTCTCATCCTCAGATGTATCAAATCAGGGATTCTTCCCTACCTTTCTGCCAGCCCCACCATTGCCAGCCCATTGGCTCAATGAATTAGCTTCCCAGAGAGGCTCCACAGCCGCTCCCCGCACAAGGAACCTTACCCACAGTACTGATGGGTTGAGTGGCTGCCTCTTTTCCATCACTCTTCACTAGCTGCTGCTCAGTCTGCCTGAGACTCGCCCACAGATCAGGATCCAGGTTCATTGTGCTCCTTGATTTTCTCTGTGCCTCCACACAGACATACACCACTCTCTTCCAGGAGACTGTGCTCTCCTCTCTCTGGGGATGTCGTGACTCAGCCCTCTCTCTTTTGGGCCTGCCCGGACTCCCAGGGACTAATCAACCCTGGCTCCCCAGGCATGTGGCTGCATGCAGTTGGAGCCTGCTTGCACTTTCGGGGTCACTCTCAGGCAGACACAGCCACGTGATCCAAGTGCTACTTCTGGGTAAGTCAGCTGATGACCCTAGTTGCACTTGGGGTCCTGATCATAACAGGCTTTCTATTACATAGAGAAAGCCATACTTTAAGTTCATCAGATTGTTCACACACACATGTGCTTAGATGTGGGGCTCAACAGCACCGTATACTCTGTTTGGATCGTCTCCAGGAAGATTTTGATTGCTAGTCTTGGCTTTATTTAAAAACAAAACTAAGTCCTTGCTATTGCAGAGAGGTATGGAAATATGAACTGACTGCTGTTTCAAAGCTAGAGGGTCAGAGATCGGAGACAACCCCAACATTTATGATTTTTTTTTTAAACACCCTCATGATTTATAAGGAAATCTTGGGATTACTGAGAACTGGTTCGGCTCTGCTCTTAATAGGTTGGATCTGCAAATCTGGCATTGACCATTATCTCAGGTACATCATCTTGTCCTGTCTATAACAATGTGATGGCAGGCATTAAGCCAGGGAAAATTGTTTTCTTCACTCCAAAATTATGGGACAACTTGTACTAATCATACAGTTAGCTCCTCACCCAACCTTTCTTTTCACTAAACTGATAGTCTGACTACTTTCTCTTTTCCTCGGCTCCCCTAGTTGTCTGCAGTTCTCCACAGTCCTTTGCAGCCAGTTCCCATGATTTCATCCTCTGCTTCTTAACTGTTGCCCACCTGCCTCTCCACTCACCATTATTTCCTATGGGCAGGAGTATCCTGCCTTCCTCCATGTTCGCTGCAGGCAGGTCTGGTATGGAACATGTAGCAAAGAACAGAGAAGTGCCCCAAACTCTTTTGCTTTCCTGCTGCTCAAAACTCTTCCCAATTCCTGACTGAGGTTCCATTTCCTACACCAGCCTTTAACACCTTTACCTTCCTTAAACACACACTCTGACTTCCTTCCTGCCTCTCCCCTGCAGCTACAGATAACTCAGTTTTGCTCCTCAAAACAGTTTGGCCTCACCACAAACGCTCTCCTGATGTCTAGTTAAAAGTTCCTTTTCCTGACTTGTCTCATACACCCATAGAAACAACTGCTTTCCTAATGCTGAATACTCTCACCATTTTCTGTCTTTTTTCTCTCTTGCTGCATCTGGGGACTGTCCCTCTAAACAGCTGTTGGTCTTTTTCTTTCCTTTGGTTTCTTTTACTTTCTGATACTTTCTGGTTTGTCTCTTCAACTTCTTCTTTTTAGTGTTCTCTTCTGTCCTTCTTCCAGTTGTTTTTTCTTGACAACAGTCTTTAACCCCAGGGGTTTTCTGTGACATCCGGAGTTTCTCTTGCAAGGCCCCATGTGGCCCAACGTTTCAGAAGGGAGTAGTTGTACCGAATTCAGATTTTTTTTTTATAACAGATGTTTACTATCAAAGAGACAGATCCACTAACAGAGTGTGTGCTCTATCCTTTTAGTGTGACAATTGCTTTGTCTCTAATATCTCCCTCACTCTGCTGGTTTTGCATTTCATCTGCCTTTTAAAAGTCTGGTTTAAAAATGTCCTTCCCACTAATCCACAGTCCCTTTCTAATGACATCCTGAGGTTAATTTCTTGATTCCATGTGTGAGATGTAAGCAATACAATGCAGTAAGTTAAGAAAGTATACCATATATTCTCTTTAAATACCATGACGATTAAGTCTTTTGTAACTTAATTAAGGGACTTGGTAAGATAATGCACCCTACTAGACTTGATAAGTAGTTGATAGTCTGGGTTAACTTCTCTTCCCTGATAAGCCAATGAATGTGTCCTAGAAATAAGTTTCCAATAGGTGCCCACTGAGATATGTGAAAGACAAAGAAGTTAATTGGTGTATTGAAAAGCAGAATCAGTGTGTTACCTGGATATCCTATATTTTTTTTCTGCATATTATTTTTCTTGATAGATTTCCAATGTCTGCAGCCAGCATATACATCATGGTATACTTCTTTCCATGCTTACTGAGCCATGAATTGGAGCAAAATACACTCCTTTCTCATTATTGCTTCAATAACTGCTGAATTTAGACTATTGTGTACAACAGTGGAAGCCAAACTTTTTAACAGGCATGCCACAAAATAAGCCCCATGCCCTTCCCAGGTGCCATTTTGATCCCCTTCCCTTGCCCCATCTGCTTCTCTGCTTTTTGTTCCCTGCACTATCTGCTGCTGTGCTGCCTGTCCCCACCCTCATCTGTCATGTGCCACACACACAGACTGCCTGTGCCACCTGTTTCCTCATGTTGGCCACACTAGTATACAATCTATGAGGTGTCTGATTATTGGCAACAAAATTCCTGACTTGTAACATAACACCCATAGAAACAGCCACTTTCCAAGAGACGCATTTCGTTGACATCTACATTTCCTTTCAAAGATCTAAAAGAACTATATGGCAACAGATGGTGAAAATGATATTGTTCTGGATGCTGAAAACTAATAGAAAATGGAGAGGTAAAACAAGACTAATGTATATTATTGCTGCCTGCAAAGACTGCATCAGTATCCTTGGAGACAAATCTGAACGCATGATGTAGCATTACTTACAGATTTTTTTAGCCCATAAGTGGTGGGCATCATTATAATGGATGAAGATCATCAGATGGAATTTGGTTCTCCATTCTGATAGGCATCCATGACCTAAGACTTTTTCTTTTATCTTATTAGAATTGTTCAAGTAATTTAGATCTGAGGAATTGAGTTGGAACTTTTAGGAGAAGACATCTGGTCTTGTTACTTCTGCTTCAAGTCATAAGTCCTTGGAGAGTGTTTTGCTCATATTAGTTCAGCATTTCCAGTCTGAGTCCTAGCTGAGAATGAATATTCAGTATAAATCACTAGATCTTCGATTAAGGTTGGGATTAATATTTGATTTTACAAAGAAATGAAGTTTTAGAGATTAAATGGATTTCAGTTTTCTGACTGATTGAGTTTAGAATTAATATAGAATCCAGTTATCTTATCTGTTTAATCTACAGATAAATATGGAAATGGGAAGATCAGGGCACAGTTGGAACCCCTGAGCTGGGCAGAGAGCTGTAAAATGCTTGGCATGGCATTTCACACCAAGAAGACTGTGATTAAACTTAGCAAAATCAAAAACTCACTTTAATTGATTGCATATGCAATTATATAAACTACTAATAACATTCTCCCTATCTCCCCAGTGGTCTAAGAGGGACCGGGTACTCTGACCTGGTTTGGCCCACTTGTTGAGGTGGTGTATTGGGGTGTGGCCGCTGTCACGTGCACTTGTCAGAGGAAGAGTCACTGAGGCAAGCATGACGTACTTTTTCTCTGGAGGTGCTATCTCTCCCAGACACCCTGAGATAGGGACATGCCTATCCCTGCATGCAAAGTCTGACTCCAGCTGACTGGGCAGACAAAACCCGTGTATGGTCCAATGGCCATGATGGCAGTACAGCTCTGTGCCATGGATTGCGTAGAGCAGGACAAGGCACAAAAGATGTCCTGATCATCTGCTGCATCTGCACCAATCTCTATCCATCTTGACACTGTCCTGCTGCTGGTTACCAATTGGCTCAGATGAGTAAGTGAATTGAATGCTTCCTCACTTAAATCTAAATCCCACACAACTCACATTTAGCACAAGCCCTGTGGTGACATGCCAGCGATGAAGCAGCAGATGTGGACACACTGGGAGCTGTAGCCGCAAACCTGCACACAAGTGGCTCAGGGCTTTGGGTTGCTTTCTACTGGACAGAAGCAGCAGTAGAACTCGGCAGCCCCCTGAGTGACTGAGAAGCCCTATTCAGGACCACACTGTTCACCTCCTAGAATTAGGAAGGGGCTAGAAAAAGTGCCCTAAATATTGTCTGCTTCACTTCACCCTGGCCAGCATATCATGGCTGGCAGGGGTCCCACTACAGCTGTCAAAAAGGAAAGAAATCAATCCCTCTCAAGCTGGCCATGTGGAATGGACATATGTTGACTGACAGAAACACCGGCAGACCTGAAAGGAGAACTGCCTTAATCGGGAGAGAATTGGGCAGATACAACATCCAGGTGGCTGCCCTTAGTGAGACTTGCCTACCCGGCGAAGGGCAGTGCTCCTGGAACTGATGTGATTCTAGTGGAGGTCTACAAATCAGGTGGTCATGACCTCACAGAGAAACTAACCAAGATCTTTTGCAGTATGTGGGTGCAGGAAGTAGTTCCTCAAGAATTCAAGGATGCCTTCATCATCCACCTGTACAAGAGGAAGGGAAATCAACTCTGTGACAACCACAGGAGCATTTTCCTCCTCTTAACTGCCAGCAAGATACCTGCAAGAGTCCTTCTCAACTGGCTGATTGACTATCTAAACGACCGACTGCCTGAGAGCCAATGCCACTTTAGAAAAGGACACAGAACCACCAACATGGTGTTTGCAGCTTGGCAGCTGCAAGAAAAATGCCAGGAACAGAAAGTCAACCTTCTCCTCACATTCATTGACCTAACCAAAGCCTTCAATATGATGAACCATGAAAGCCTTTGGGAAATCATGACAAAGTATGGATTCATAGATTTCATAGACATTAGAGCTAGCACAGTCCCACCAGAGGAAACGCCCTGTTGAACCTGGTCCTGGCCAAAGGCGATGACCTAGTAAGGTTCTTGACCACCTGGGCAATAGCGATCATCGCTTGCTGGAATTCACCATCCAGCACAGGGTGTCACAGGCCTGCAGCAAGACAGTAGCCCTAGACTTTAGGAGGGCCAACTTCAACAAGTTGAGGAGACTAGTGGGAGAGGCGCTGGGGTCCTTGAGGGCAGGGGGACTCAGTGTCCAGGATGAGTGGTCGTTCCTTAAGGAAATGATACTCAGGGCCCAAGGGGTGTCCATCCCAACAAGAAGCAAGGGGGACAAGAGTGCCTGAAAGCCCTCCTGGCTCACCAAGGGTGTCCGGGAATGCCTGATTGCCTAAAAGACAGCGTACACCTGGTGGAAGGGGGGGTGCTGTCTCCAGGATAGTATACCTCCTCTGCTTGGGACTGTAGGGGGGCTGTCAGGAAAGCTAAGGCAGACATAGAGCTAGGACTAGTGTCCAAGATCAAGGATAAGTCCTTTTTCAAATATATAGGGAGGATGAAGAAGGCACCAGGTAATGTGGAGCCCCCGCAAAATACGCTGGGCAATCTGGTGGTTGTGCCAGAGGAGAAAGTGGACCCCTTTAACTAATTCTTCAACTCCGTTTTCTTGTGACTGGGACTTCCCCACTGTGATGCAAGACGGACTCAAGGGGAACACCTCCAGACCTCAGGTTGGGGAGGACTGGGTTAGAGAGCTTCTGGAGGGGCTGGACGTGTTCAAGTCAGTGGGTCCAGATGCTCTCCACCCCAGGGTGTTGAGGGAGCTAGCTGGGGTTATTGCAGGGCCCTTGGCATGGCTTTACGAGC
>NW_017728906.1:12389482-12393835 GCF_001723895.1 Crocodylus porosus
GCTTGATGCCTACCTGGCTGGAGTCGTTTGAGTCCAGTTTTTCTCCTGCCCAGGCGGGGGGTCGGACTTGAAGATCTACAAGGTCCCTTCCAACCCTACTTCTATGATTCTATAGCAGGGACCTCATAAGATCATTGGGTCCAGCCCCTTCCCCAAGGGGCAGGAAGTCTGCTAGGGTCAAAGGATTGCAGCAAGATAAATGTCCAAATGGTGATGACCTTGGTATGGGGATCAGGTACTGATTTGACAGAGACATCTTTAACTTGTTCGGGGAAAAAAGTGAGCTCCGAAGTCCAGATAGCCATGCTTTGTGACTTCCTCTTTGCTGATGACTTTGCATTATGTGCAGACTCACAGACTGACATGCAATGGTCCAGGGACCTATTCTTGTCAGCCTGCAATACCTATGGACTCATTAGTAACATGAAGAAAACCAAAGTGATATTTCACCCTGCACCTGGCACAACACCCCAGGAACCACACGTCTCAGTTAAAGGCCAACAGCTGTTGATGGTCGCTAAGTTTGTCTGTCTAAGCAGCACGCTCTCCTGTGCTGTCCACATTGACGATGAAGTCAATGGGAGATGAATGAAAGCTAGCATGGCCTTTGGCAGACTCTGTAAGTCAGTCTGGGACTGCAGATGCATCGGAATATTGATGAAATTGAAGGTACACAAAGCCATCATTTTCTCAACCCTCCTCTACACCTGCGAAACCATCTACCAGTGCCATGTCAAGAAACTAAAACACTTCCACCTGTGCTGCCTGGAAAAGATACTTAAGATCAAGTGGTAGGACAAGATTCTGGATACCGAGGTGCTCAAAAGATTAGCTCTCCCCAGTATTCACACTCTACTGAAATTGGTGCAACTAAGATGGGCCAGCCACCTTTCAAGAATGCCTGACACTCACCTGTCAAAGAAAATCTACGGCACACTGTCAAATGGAGTATGCTGTCATGGCACACCAAAGAAGCAGTACAAGGACACCCTAAAGGTGTCCCTAAAAAGTTTCAGCATTGACCCAGAGTCATGGGAGCAAATTGCTTGTGTCTGCCCATCCTAGAGGTCATCAATCCAGAACAGAGCACAGGCCTTCGAACAGCACTGCATGGCAGAAACAATGAAGAAATGAGTGACCAGGAAAATGAAAACCTCTTGTACTCAGTCCTCATCGTTTTCCTGCCCTTGCTGCAACAGAACGTTCAAGGCAATGATTGGGTTCATAAGTCACCCACCCATGTGACCTAGCCTCCCCCCTCCCCCCTGTTTTCTCTTTCCTCTCTCCCTTTTCTCCTTTTTCCTTTTTTTCTCCTTTTATCTTTTCTCCCTCCCTGTTTCTTTCCCATTTCTTTTCTTTTTTCTTCCTCCACTCTACTCATCACTCCATGCAGGATGTGGCTGTCTTCGCCTGCGAAGGACAACAAATTATACTATCATTCTACCACAGTCATATCTGTGAGGAAATTACATTGAACCTCTGACTGGAAGATGTACAATAGGTTTGCTGTTTTGGTAGAAAGCTGTTTGTTCCCTACTGGGCACATCTACATGTGCTATTAATGTGGCTGAATAAACTCTGGCTCAGTTCGCGCCAGAGTTTATTGCTCCCAAGTGCCATGCTTGCACATGTGCCCAGGACCACAGTACACTGAGCGAGGATGGAGCAGCCCCAGATGGCAGGGAGCCTTGTGGGGGCTGCTCTGACCCAACTCACTATGTTGTAGAGGGGCTGACTGGGGCACAAGTGTGCTTCAGTGTGGGGCTAGCTAGCAGGTAGCCCCAGCAAGCTCTGTCAGCATGTGGAGTTAATTAGTTTACTCTGCCCTAATCTCACCACGTGTAGACAGTGATGTTTTACTGTGGAACTAATTAGTCAGCGCTCCAGTAAACATCTTTTATAGATGGGCCCACTGAATGGCTTAAATTTTAGGCATATATTTAACTCACCGTAACAGGCACTCTTAATAATTAGGTATCAGTATTTCTGATAACTGAAAAATATGTTAAATTGTATATAATTGTTCTTATAATAAGGTTTTTAACCCTTGTCATTTGGCATCATGCCAATTATTAAAGTGCTAATTTGTATTTCTTCTGAATAGAAACAGTGTCACGTTCTTTGGGAATAATCATCCAATGAGAAGTTATTGAAATACTGTACAGGAAACCCTTGCTACTCATGGATTTGGCATTCACAGTTTCGAATATTCGTGGTGCCATGCCAACCCATGCTCTCTCCCTGCTGGCAGCGTGATGACACTGTCACAGCACCAGTGGCATCTGCAAGAGTGCTGCACTTGCCGCTGCTGCACTCCTGTTGCTGCCGGCGCAGCCATGTCCCCCCAGCCTCCGGAGGCACGCACCGTTCATGATGTGATACAGTACGTATTCACGGATTTTGTCATTTGCAGGAATCTCTGGAACCCCATGAATGGCAAGGGTCTCCTGTACTTCTAGCCTGTTTTTTATATGTTCACTGTGCTGTCACTTGGTGGTCTTTGGGGGAGCTGTAGAAGTTGAATTCTACAAAAATTCATAGAAGATTTTCTCTCCAATACACACAGATCCAAGTAAACTCTTGGAAAAATAATAGTTGCATTTCCTAACTTACTTCAGACTCTATATTGCTCTTGTTTCAAGCAGACCCCGATGTATGTGATTTCCAGAAAGCCTCTGGACTAAAGAGAAATAAGCAGAAGCAATTACAGACTAGGTGAACAACTCTTGCTATATGTAAGCCCCAATGAATAAGTCCATTAAAAATGGTAGAGGTCCATTACTACCTGTGAATCAAAGACAGGTAGTAAAAGAGCTATCCAGTAAGTTGTAATGAACCATAAAACCACTTCATAGGTTAAATCCATGGTTTTCAGTGCTTAGTAAAGTTATGTATTTCTGTTTTCAGGCCAGTCTTCTAAAGGTCTTGTTTTCTTACGAAGGAATTAAGAAGTCCTCAAATAGAATCCAAAATATACTTTCAAAAGATGGTACTCTGAAATATTTCTCCACAATGTATAGAAGTTACAAAAATGGACAGGGGTGAGAAGTATTTCCTATTTCTTAGTCACTATTTTAACCTGCATGACAGGAGTCTTCTTGTACATATATATGATTTAATCAATATACATTCATTATATGAGAAACTATAGGTTTATGTACCGATTATTTCTTTTCTAATTATGGACAAACCAACTTAACTCATCAGCAGGGATCTGGGTTTTCTATTCACCATGGAAAAATACAGTAAAACCTGGATTTTCTCATTTTAAGGAGAAAAATCTTGGGAATGGTGGGCTTCCTCTTGCAGACTGGTAGAGTTTCAGCCTGCAAGGGGATAGGGGGAGTGGGAGGAGGGCAGTTAGGCAAGGGGTGCCATATGCATGTGTGCCAGGGGTGTAGGTTGTAGCCATGTTGGTTTAAGGAGATAGGCAGACAAGGTTCTTTGGGTAAATCTGATATCTTTTATTAGACAAACAATTAGAGTTCGTCTAATAAAACAGTGTTTCCTAACCTTTTTGAGCCCTAGGCACACTTACATTAATAAAAATTTTCCACAGCAGATCTGTTAAAGCATTCCCCATCCTCATACCTATTGTAGTTCACTGTAGCTCATTGCCATGGCAAAAGTCCACAGCATATCTGTTCACTTCTGATGGCACACCTTTGTGCTGTGGCACACTGGTTGGGAAATATGGTAATAAAAGATATCAGATTTACCCAAAGAACCTTGTCTGCCTATGCGTATATGCGCATGCTTATACATGCACATGGCTGTCAGGCAGCCTGGAGAGCAGCTTCTGCAGGTAAGTCTGGCAGGGGTTGGGGATTGAAGCCGCCATATGGAGGGAGGGAGGGAGTTTGGCAGGGCTGGGGCTGGTGCTGCTGTGTGGGGTTTGGGGCCTGGGGCTGGAACACGCGGCCACAGGATTTAGGTGGGGAGTGCAATGGGGCTGTGGGTGACTCATCTGGAGGGAGGTGGGGCTGGCTCCCTGCCACTGCATGCACTCCCAGGAGGCACTGGGAGGGCATGTGCCCCCAGATCTGTGCATGGGGTAAGGGTGGATTGCCTACTGCAGGCTTGGACTTGGGCTCCTTACCCTGCTGCCCTTCCACTGGGAAGAGGGCAGCAGGGTAGTGAGCCCAAGCCAACAGTGAACAGCCCACACCTGTCCTCCTGTGCTGCCCATGGGGAAAGGGGAGCCAGACTCCATACTCTAGTCTGCCATAGCAGCCACCACCTCCCGTGGATGGCAGCCGGGGCTCAGGCATTTCTTTGGGGGGCAAGGGGCTGTGGACCCAGGTCCCTGACCCCATAACTCTGGCAGCTGGGGATCCCTCTGGCAGGGCTGGG
>NW_017728906.1:12393935-12413537 GCF_001723895.1 Crocodylus porosus
GTCAGGGGGCTGTAGTTGGGGAGTGAGGGCATTGGCAGAGCTGTGGATGCAGAGTGAGGGACAGCAGCAGGGCTGGGGGGCTGGGGGTTGGAAGAAAGGGGCAATAGCATGGGCGTCAGCATATCAGGGCTGCTCAATGTCACAAAGTGGCAGGGGGAGGAGGTTGCAGCCACAGCTGGACCTACATCTTGGTGAGTGAAGGGGGCAGGGGGAGTTCTGATTTTCCATAACACCCAAAATCAAACACCACAATGTATAGGTATTTAGAATGTATTTTATGATAGGAATTGAGGCACTGGTAGGCTTCCAAATTGCTTTAAAATTGTAAATATATTAATAAAACATTGTGTTCAACTGATACACAAAGACACACACACACACACACACACACACACACACACACACACAGTGGCACTTCATTTTAACCATGGAAAAAACGTGGATTTTGGATTTTTTTAAAATCAGAGAATCTGTGATTTTTTTATCAGAAAATTTCTGATTTTTAAACTGAGAAAACAGGATCCTTGAGTCATCAAATCAATTGGGAAGTTTTACAGAACTCGTGTGTTTCCACAACCGGGTTCTGTGGGTCAGCTGAAACTGAGCCTCCGAGGTGTGGAAGAAGAGGGTCTCTATCAGCATCAGTTTGCAGGGAGCTGATAGTCATCCGTATCTGTAACTGAGTGGTGGGTGTGCTTTGTTGTCCTGCCCCCCATCCAAAAGGGGAAATGGCTGGATTTCCATGCATTCTCACGCTTCCTGAGGTGTTTCTGACGCCTCCTCTGCATGTCTTTTAGCCATAAAACCATGCAGTAGATCCTGTCTCTCAGCATCAAATATATGGGCTACTGGCGGTAGGGCCATCCTCTGTGGTTATGACTTCAGCTAATGGTGACTCTGAGGTATTGCATTCCTTTTTCCCCACTAGGTGTGAACATCCTGCGCCATTGCTGTGTACACTAGTGTCTGTTGTCCAGCAGTTCCTTTGTTTCTAATATTAAGCCTTTTTTTTTCGTACTGAAAATTGACTCCATCCCTCCTTTTGTACTCCCCGTTTAATTTTGGCTATGAAATGGCTCCTATATGGCTCACTTATATGCACCAGCAGTGCTGTGAAAAAACAAACAAACCTCCAAACAGAGTAACTTTATTAGCATTGTCATTTCTGATAGGTTTAGATGTTATCAACACATTGGTCAAAGCCACAAGGTACCTTTTTGGATAGATTTTTCATCTCATGGTGAGACCTCTGTCCCTAGTTAGTAAGGACAGTAAAGACGTGATTATAGAGTCTGAACCTTTTTCTGAACCTTCACTATCTTTCTACCACTTCCATGAGTGCAATTAAAGAAGATTCCTGATAAGAGGGCCATGGGTTGGCCTGTGTATGGAAGCACAATAAAATTCAAATCTGATATGTCACCTTTGTCTTCAGTCCTTCCCGTGTGCAATGATTATTCTCCAAGACCTATTTGTGTACTGACATTTTAGTGTCTTAGCAAATCTTGAAGAGTGGAATAGGTTGTGTTAACGTCTTAAATGTGGTGTTAGGAAAAGCAATGTGCTGACCTCATGATGATCTGAAGCTGTATTTCAGGAGTTAATACAGATTTTGTATAGTTGCATGTTTCTGAAAATTTACTTGGTTAGAAGTGGCTGCATTTTCCTCACTTCAGTTTCAGGATATGGGAGGTATTTCCAGCCCTTTGCAAATCACCTGTGATCTGGGGATCTCAAAGCATGTTAGAAAAAATACCCTGTTAAGTATCATCACTATGTAAAGGAAAAGACAAATTACATGACTGGTTCAGTAGTGGAGCTGATAACAGTCCTGACTTCTTGTCCCCAGTTCTAACCATGAGGCTACATTTATTTCTCAGAATTTAGGGACCTGGATCTATTTTTTAATTCTGACATTCAGCAATATATTGTGCTCTTGTGGACTCTTTTATTGTTCTACATGTGTAGTACTTCTGGAGCACAGGGATGTGGTAACTGTGCATGGGGCCCTGTTTGGGTTGTTACTCTTCACCTTGAGTCCCCTGACTTGAATAACCCTGCTCATATCACCAGGAAGTTATTTTATTTTGAATCTCTTGGGGGGTCTGTGGGACTTCAGCACTCTTGAAGGCATGTCTGCCTGCTCTCTCTACACTCTTAGCTTTTATTAATTTCTCTACTCTAATGTTTTATGATAATTTCCCTATACCTATTGGCTCAAGCCTCTACCTTTACACTTGCACTTACATTTCACTCTTTCCCTTACAAGCTGACGTTTGTTGCATCTTTCTCCTCCAAAATAGGATTATAAGTTTTAGTTTAAATTTAATCATCACAAACTTTTAACTAAGGCTGGTGAGCTAGAACAAATAGTTGATAAGCTCAGATTTTCTAATTCAATACAGCTGTGATAGGTTTCTGCCATTGAATGATGCATTGTGATCATAATGAGCTCTTTGCTAAGCTTTGTACAAGGTTGCTGGTATGGACTACGCAGTGCTCCTGAGCTCAATGCACGGTCCGTACTTGTCACCTTATTTGGGCAATGCTTGTGTATGCTACTACAGGGGCTAAAATTAATGATACCACACACCACGATTGTACTCAGCCAATCAGAGCACAGAGCAGCAGCCAGGCTCCATCTCTCTGAAGTGCATTGATGCTGCTGGCAGATATCAAAGACTTCATTAAGCAGGAGGAAGCAACAGCAACTACTCCAAACTGCGCAACTATTCAGGACAATACTAGCTTGTAAAGAAAAGGACTCTGAGTTCATGGATAATACGTGCAAACAATATTACTACATGCAAGCAATATTTAATTATCATTAAATAAAATCAGCAATAGCATCCAGGAATGCTTGAGGGCAACAAAGGAGGTGTACACATGGTGGAGGCAAGAGGCTATCACCCAGGAGGATTATACCTCTGTTGCTGGTGATTGCAAGTAGGCTGTTAGGAATGCCAAGGCAGAGATGGAGCTAGGGCTAGCAACCAGAATTAGGGATAACAAAAAGTCCTTCGTCAAATACATAGGGAGTAAGAAGGTGGCACTCGGGAATGTAGGGCCCCTACAGGACAGGCTTGGCAATCTGGTGATCGCAGCTAATGAAAAAGCTGATCTCTTTAATGAATTCTTTGCCTCCATATTCCTGAACAGGGACCGGGACATCTCCCCACTAGGATTGTGGATGGACCCAGGGGAGGGATCACTATGCCTAAGGTTAGGGATGACCTAGTTGGGGAATTGTTGGAGGGACTGAACATATTTAAATCAGTAGGTCCAGAAGCTCTTCACCCAAGGGTGCTGAGGGAATTGGTGGGGGTCATAGCGGGGCTCCTAGCATGGCTTTATGAGTGCGTGTGGGGCACTGGCTAGGTAGCAGAGGATTTGAAAAGGGCCAATGGTCCCCACTTACAAGAAGGGGAGAAAGGAGGACCCAGGTAACTATATACCAGTTAGTCTCACCTCAGTCTTTGGAAAGACCTTTGAGAAAATCATCAAGGAGCACATCTGCAAGGCCCCAGCAGGGGAGGTAATGCTCAGGGGCAACCACCATGGGTTCACTGAGGTCAGTTCCTGCCTGACTAACCTGGTTTCCTTTTATGATCAGGTCACAAAGTCCCTGGATGAGGGCGTCAAGGTGGATGTCTTCTTCCTGGACTTTAAGAAAGCCTTTGACATAGTTTCCTACCACATTGTCTCAAAAAAACCTAGGTGACTGTGGCATTGATGCCTACACAGTCAGATCAGCGGCAGATTGGCTAGATGGTAACACTCCGAGCAGGGTGGTGGATAGGTTATTTTCGACCTGGAGGGATGTGGGCAGTGGAGTCTCCCAGGGCTTAGTCCTGGGGCCTGTACTGTTCAACATCTTTATCGGCGATTTGGATGTGGGGTGGAAAGCACACTGTCCAAATTCACTGAGGACACCAAGTTGTGGGGTGAGGTGGGCATGCTGGAGGGGAGGGACAGAATCCAGCTAGATCTAGACAAATTACAGAGGTGGGCAGATGAGAATAGGATGGCATTCAACACAGATAAGTGCAAGGTACTGCATCTTGGGAGAAGGAACCAGCAACACACGTATAGGCTGGGGAACACCCTTAGTGTCAACGCTGTGGCAGAAAGGGATCTTGGAGTCATTGTTGACTCCAGGATGAACATGAGCTGCCATGCGAGGAAGCGGTCATGGTTTCATAGTTAGTAGGATCGGAAGGGACCTAAGCAGATCATCAGGTCTGACCCCTTGCCATGGCAGGAAAGAGTACTGGGGTCAAAAGACCCCAGCAAAGTGATTGTCAAGCCTTGGAAGGTGATTCTCAAGCCTAACCACACCTTGTTGTGCATCTACAGATGCATCACGAGCAGGTCCAGGGAGGTGATCCTTTCCCTCTGTGTGGCACTGGTCAGGCCACAATTGGAGTACTGTGTTCAGTTCTGGGTGTTGCACTTCAAGAGGGATGTGAGAGAGTGCAGAGGAGGGTCACTTGCATGGTCAAGGGGCAGCGGGTCAGGCCCTATGAAGAGAAGCTAAGGGGCCTGAACCTATTCGGCCTCCACAAGAGAAGGCTGAGAGGGGATCTGGTGGCTATTTACAAACTCATCAGGGGGACTTGGGGGAGGCTCTGTTCCCCTGGGCACCACCCGGGGTTACTAGGAATAACAGCCACAAATTGTTAGAGAGAAGGTTCAGGCTGGACATCGGAGACATTGCTTCACAGTTAGGGCTGCCAGGCTCTGGAATGGGCTCCCAAGTGAGGCGGTGCTCTCTCCTACCTTGGGGGTCTTCAAGAAGAGTCTGGACAGATATTTGGCTGGGGAGATATGACCCCATGCTCATTTCTGCCCAGGGCAGGGGGTCAGACCTAATTATCTGTTTAGGTCCCTTCTGACCCTAAGCACTATGAAACTATGAAACTTTTATTAACAAGTTATGTTACAGTGAAGTAACCATGATGGAATTATGCAAGGGGCAAGGATTTCTCAGCTTGGTATCTTTTATTGGGCTAACTGCATAGTTGGGATACAGTTAGACAAGGTTTTGAATGCAGGAGGTTCTTCTTTACGTCAGGCTTTACTCCTCAGACCTGAAGAAGAATATCTTGCATTTGAAAGCTTGTCTAACTCTATCCCAACCATGCAGTTGGCCCAGTAAAAGACATCACCCTAAGAAATCCTTGCTTCTCACATTATTATCAAGTAATTTATTTGTTCTTTTTTATGCACATTTCTATGTTGTCCTGCATATATGGGTCCATTTAAGTGGTTTCAAGTGAATCACTGAGGGCTTAACTACACATTCATTAATATGCTATAATTACAGCGCATTAAGTTTAGTATCTGTAATTACAGGTACTGACTTAATGGGTCGTAATTAGCACTAGGGTGCATTAGAGCCGGTGCCCATTTTTTAAGTGCCACTAATGTGCAGTAGACTAATTCTTCTGCGCATTAGTGCTTTTTTTTTTGGTGCTGTGCTAATGTGCAGTAGAGTTAGTCTTCTGTCCTGTTAGCATCTCATATAGATGTGCCCTGACACTACAGTACAAAGCCAAGCTATTTGGCTTTTCTGTTGCCCATACCTCTAATGCCTTCACTACTCTACAGGGTCTTGTCTATAATAGTTTGCTTTTGCCACCATAGGTTTTCATATGTATGCAAATAACACTGAGACAAACTGGCAAAATACAGCCTTTTTCTGGCTGAGTGACACCGCTTGCCCAAAACCTTTGTGAACGTATGTAAACTGGAGCAGGCACTAAGCTGCTTAATGGCAATATGTATGGTATAGAAATTGTTTGCATTTGCTTGACCAAGGTTTGTATGAGAGGAAACGAGCAGGTGAGAGAATGTCAGAAGTGAGAAGAGTTTAGATGGTACAAGAAAGACGGGTCAGAAGAAGATGGCTAAAGTTTGCTGTAACAGGGCCCTGCCCTGTTACTAGGGGCTCGGGGGAGTCTGAGCCCCACACCCCAGAAGCATCTCTGCACACCCACCCCAGACCTGGAAGAACTCACCGGAGGCTGGGGAATCAGGTCCTGGGACATAGCAATTCTCTCAGCAAGGGAGCTGACGCAGGTGTGGGGAGCGAGAGAAGGTTAGCCATGTGAGCCCGAAGTGGGGAGGATAAAAGACACTGAAAGCAGCCTCTAGGGTAGGGGTGGGCAATTATTTTTGGGAAAGGACCACTTACTGAGTTTTGGCAAGCCATCAAGGGCTGCATGACGAGCAGTCCAGGGCAGATTAATATTAATTTTCTAAATTTCTTAAGGGCCCTGCAGGTCAGATAGAATGGCCTGGCGGGCCGCATCCGGCCCCCGGACCACATTTTGTCCACCCGTGCTCTATGGGCTACACCTGGCAAGGGAGCAGGCTGCCTGGAGCTACCAGGGGTTAAGCAGGTAGGGGAGAGCGTGGAGCAGGGGTCTTCTCTGTTTGTTTGCTTGATCATTTGCTTTGTTGCACAAGCCTGCAGGCTCTGCAAAGCCTCTGAAATATAAGAGGCAACCAGGAGGTGAAGTCTGGAAGAAGCACTGAAAGACAGCTAAGTGCTAACTTATTTAACTTATTTTGTTTGTTTTGCATTGCTAACAAGCCTGGGTGGCCTCTGGGTATTATCTACTAGCCTGGCTGCAGCAGAGGCAAGGGCCCTGAACTCTGCCCATAGCAGTCTCCAGTTGCTTCAAAATGCTGAATAGCCCACCTGCAGATGAACCAACTTAGTTTTTACACTTAGTTGAGAAGTCCGTTCCCTAACAGGCTGGCCGCATGTTAGAGGGTTTTTTTTAAGACTTTAGAGAATTTAAGATTTTTTTTTCAAATATTAATAAGATTGTTACTTCTTTAGATGAATGCACATTTCATCCATTTTAATCATTTGCTTATATATATGCCTTATCTTTATTGTTTGGTTGCAATCCTATAGTATCCCTGATACTGAAATCATGACTGCTCTGGTCACAGTTTTGAACTGCACTGCTTGGGAGTCACAGTGACTGGAAGCTTGTCTCTTCTCTTTAATATCCCCAACATATTTTGGACAGGGCATGTCTTTTTTTCTGCTAGTCCACGTTTGGGAGCAAACAACGAATGTGCCATTAAAAAAAGGGCACCAGCTAAATCTTATGGTTTTGCCAAGATCATATCAGAAACCTAGCTCTCTTCAGCTATGGGAAAAGGTGCTGTGGAAGCCCAGCTTTTGGACAACATCAGGAACAGGGACCCATATGTGGACATTGTAGAAGGGATGCAAACTAAGGGCTACTCTTGGGTTTAGAAGTAATGTTATACAAAGATGAATAAGATAATGGTGGAAAACAAAATCTGGCACTGTCCCAATAACTTGCCTTTTATATAAAAAAGTTGTATGCCATACTGCATGAGGATTCCTGATCCAGCTTCTGTAAGCATATCACACGAACCAGTGGAAATAACCTCTGAAGTGCACAGCAAGAAGAAGGGATGCTGAAAGTAATGCAGAACCCGTCTGTGAAGAGCCAGGAGAAAGTATATAGCTAAGATCCTCTCATTGATTCTCTTGCTGAGGTTTCTAGAAGTGTTATCTTTGCTTCTTCCACCTTGATAAGTAAGGCACCTTCTTATGCTACTCTGATGAATTGCACAGGCACCAATTCTGTAAACAGTCAACCAGGAAATAAGCCATAGTGAAACTGGTCTGCTTTTCTTGACTTTGTAAACTGCAGGAGTAGTATTTCATAAGCACTACTGCCTTGAATAAGTTTATCAGCATTTAGTATGCTGTTTCTCTTACTAGGAGCCTGGGAGCTTTCTTGCTCCTAGGTTTATGGACTCATAGAAACCCCATGCAATAACATTAACTTCTGTGCAACATTAACCTCTCTCTTTATCTGTTTCCTGGAGTGGAGAATCGTTGAGACACTTGCATGCCTGCTGAAAGACAGACCCAGATCAGAAAGCAAGAGAAACTCACAAAGGATGATAGGTTCTTTGACCTTTTCTGGTTCACAGAGTTTGCAGACTGGACTTCATGCTGAAGAGATCATGGATAGATCAGGAGTGGATGGATAGCATGCTGCAGGAGCAGTTGAAAAACAGGTGGTTGGATTGGTATGTCAGGCAGCTCTTTATGCAACAGAGATGTTGCAGACAAGTATGGAGGGAGATTTCCAAAGGTCTCCTTCACAACTTCCTTTACATCATATGGACAATTGCACCATCAAGGAATCCTAAACCCTCATGAATATGAGGTGAAGGCACAGATAGCATCATGACTCATTCCAGTTCCAGCCTACAGAAAACAAGAAAAATTGTGACGGTATCTGCAATACCTCTGAGTATGCAAGGTTTCAGAAGCAGCTTATACTTTCCTTAATAAGGCATATTTTTGGCACTTAAAATTGGCTTCCATACAATAGCAGTATTTTTATATATGCTACCATTTTTTCCTTTTGTTTGAAATGCATTTTGATGGTGCAAAAAATGTCAATGCTTTTTTAATTTTAGTACAAAATTGTAGTTCTTGTCCTTGTTTGTTAAGAACGATTTCCTCTTAGTCTTTGTTCCAACTGCACACGCAAAAATATTTAGGATACCAAAGTGTGACCACCTGTCCCTTACAAATAATATATAACAGTAGTTTCTCACCTATTATTATAAATAAAGTTGCTCACACAATGCAAATAAAAAAAGCAACATGTATCACACTCAGCACTGAAGTGGTGCCTTGAGGCCTCCCTCAGCTGAATAGCTCTGGAGTAGGCTTTAATAAATGCTCTGTCTGGCCCTTCCGAACCAGCAAATGCTTTTCCTGTCTATACCTGCTATTCTCTGCTTCACAAATATTGAGCATAACACAGCATGCAGCAATAACATTTGAAACATTGGTCTTGCTTAGAACCGGCTGAGCCTTCAGGTAACTCCAGTGTCCTTTCAATCGAACAAAACACATTCAGTAGTCCTCTAGCTGCTACTAAGTGGTAGTTCAATATGTCTCAGTTACTGCTGGGGTGGCCAATTTATGGGTTCAAGGGCTGAGGCAATAAGAACTTGGTTGAGCTCCCTAGAATTGCTTGGTATTCCAGTACCAGCAATATGGATGTGCTGGCTAGGGAAGAAAGCCCCTTCTTGCAGTTTGCACAGTACATGAAAAAGTCCATAAATGGAAATGCACTCATAAGCAAGGACTGGATTATATACCCTACCAAGTACTTCCTACACATTGCCTAGAATTGCAAACCTGAATAGGTTTACTGGCCCTGCACACCTGAAAAACTACATCTGCTGTGGATTTTCCAACCCCAAGCTAGTTAAATGCAGCCTGGATTTGTCAGCTTCCACAGTATGATCACCACCTCTTTTTTGACTATTGAAGCAGCTCTCCATCTGGTGAGTGATGGGGTTGGAGGTGGTTTAAAAGTAAAAAATGTGTGTGGGTGAGTATTGGGGATATTTTTTCTCATGGTCTGATCCTCTTTAAATGCAGGTTGTAATTGTTTGATGATCTTTGTAATGGGCTTCAGGGTAGGATTGTACGTGTGAAGAAAGGGTGAGTGATCAGTGGCAGGTTTCTTTTTTGTATCACAGTAGGTTTGGGGAGGATATTTGAGTGGCTTGTTCAAAGATGTGGTCTATTTCTTCTTAGAGTGTCCTTGTTGATGAAGGCAATTTTTAGATTGATGATTTTGCTGTCACAAGTATCTCCTCAGAGCAAATGCTCCTCAGATATCTGAGGTCCTGATGTAGACTACAATTTCCTGGTGTGTTTAGGATTACAGATTTTGTGGGTGTAAGTGTGGAGGTCAGTGGGCTTTTTTGCACATAGTGTCTTGTAGGGTTTCATTCTGGGTATGGGTTATGGGATTGGTGCTGCTGTATGCCTATTCCAGAGACAATTTGAGGGAATGTGATAGTTTTTGACACAATGGTAGAAATCCGTAAGTGAATCGAAGTGCCTGTTTCAGATGATGGAAATGTCATCAGTGTATTAAAGGTGCAGTACAGGTTTGGTGGTGCCATTTCTGAAAAGTTTTTTCGAAGGTGGCTTAATAGATGGTCAGCATACCAGGCCATCTTTGTGTCCATGATTTGGAGGCAGAGTTGGTCCAATAAAAGATTACCAAACAACCCTTTCTTTTTGTTTGTTCCCTAGATTGTAGCACTGGTGTAGCTGTGACAACACTTCAGCTTCTAGTCATGGATGCAAATACTCCAAGATCAGCTTTACTCATGATATTGCAGTATTTTTAGTTCCAGGCCCACTTGCAAGCGAGACAGAGAAGAAAAATCAGTGGAATTTTTTTCACAGTCTTAGCTGTATGAACAACAGATATGCTATTTATTTCTACTAAGGCCCATATGCAAAGGAAGCTATGCTGAATTGTTTGCCTGTGTGGTGGTTACACAAACCAATTTCAGCAGAATGGAATTGAAGCGCCAGCAAGCAGGGTGAAGTTTAACCATATATACACTTTAAAATAATGTACACAATTCTGGCAATGTTAGATGGACAATACTTATTATTACAATATTTTATGCATGAAAGTGTCTTTAATATGCTTGTATGCTTGTATTATGGTGTGCCTGGCAACTATGACAGTTCTATATTGGGTTTCACATTCTGAAAAAATACAAGGTCACATTTTTTGGCCATGACAGCAAATGGACACTTTCTCAAATGATGTCACGCTTTTAACATTTACTGGCTTACTGTGTTGCCACTTACTGTCCTGCAAGAGAGTCGGATGGTTTGGGTTTCATAGGAATTCATAAGAGAATCTCTCTAACACACACTGTTCTGTCGAACTCTTAGTAAACTTAATATTGTTTTCCTAATTCACTTCCAGTCTCTGAAATATTGTGTTTTATCCAAAGATGCTGATTCACTAATTTGTGAATTCTCCTTTAATTCTTGTGACATATGCAGGTTAGTGCATTTGTTTTAGAGACTAGTTAACTAGAAGTACAATTTAACAAAGAGTTCCAATTCAGGATGGCTAGTAGTTGTAGTAGGCTGCTGGTGATTCTCTGAGCTGTTCCTAACTTAATGCCTGAGATCTTTTTTCTCTAAAAAAAAATCTGTGACAAAACTGACAACCCAGGTGAGCAAAAGTCTTCAAAATATATTAACTAGTTCACAGGTTCTGAAACTGGGAATGATTTTTGATGAAGAATTAACCCTCTGAAAAAAGCAGTAGTGTTCAGAGCTGCTCACTGTGAATCAATACATGATGTGACAATTTGCACACCCGTTTCATTCATGGTTTGTATCACATATTATTCAGATTTTGATGAACAAGCCTGTGTTAAGTGTAAAAACTGGTGCAGAGTCCATGCACTATCACTTCCCATGCAGCATATATCCTGGAAATGTCCCCAGCTGGAGAAGCTGGCTGTAATGACAACACTAAGTAAGTTTGAGGACGCACAGATGGTCCGATTTACATGATGAGCTAGTAAGGCCTGCAAATAGATTATATTCAGTGCTAATGCAAATTTCATTAGGAAATGCACAGACATTCTTCACTCAATACAGAAATAGCAAACAACACATAAGTAATATTGACACTAAACACAGTACTTACACACTCTTGTCAATAATACCCTTTATACCTAAGTATACTATTCTATCTATATCTAAGTATAATATATGTATCTATAACTATCTGTCTATTCCTCATACTATTATTATCAAGGTACAGAGTGGCATAAACTTTATTAGGAAAGGGAAGGGAAGGGGGTAAGCTCCAACTGCTGCAGCCTCTGAGATCCTGAGGGCTGTCCACCTCACAAGTCCACTCCAAGCTGGCAGTGGCTTACCTTCCACTTATTAAACAGGGGTCACTTATACTAATACAGAACAGATGGAGAGGAGGGAGGTGGCTTACAACATTGGGGCAAAGGGCTGCTAAACGTGTAAAACACACCCGGAGGAAGAAAGGTTCTGGGGAGCCAACCCTAATTGCCTCTGCTGTGGAGTTTGCTGAAGGGGAGCAAGACACTGGAGACCCTCAAGTCACCAGAGTGTTAGATGACACACTTCCACGGAGCACTGCACACTCCTTCCTGCTCTTCACTTTTGACCAGCTTAGGCACACAGGCCCACGCTGACACCCTCACATTTTCTTGCTATCCCTCAATTGGACACCATAAGTTAATCTCCATCACACTTTCAGTCACGCACACATCAAACCCACACCAGGTTTCAGTCACACACACACCTGAAGCATTCTCAAAAAAACACCCCCCCCCAAGCTCTGCCCACACATACTCCTTTATATGGAATGTGTGCATGGCACTCTCTAGTTCTGCGCTCAGTACTAAAATATGCATGCAACACTACTTTCAGATGGCTGACATCTTCTTAACAGGGGTAAGGTCAACTGCAATTCACACTGCCCTACTTAGAGAGTCAGCCTGAGTACCATGATCTCTCTCTCCCTCTTAGACACAGACCCAAATTTCTACAGCAACAGACCCAGGCCCTGCAAGTGGCACCATCAGGAGCAGCCTCATGATGACTGCTCCGGTGGTGATACCTCTGGAGGAGTCATCCTTTGGCCTTCAGAACCCTGCTGTGCCCTTCTCCCTAGCTGCTGTATCCTCTGGCAGCTCAGGGAACCCTGGCCAGTGGTTGCCTCACCCTTGGCGCAGCCCTAGACCCCACCATGATGAGTGGCTGGCACTGTCACCACCAGCCAACCGTAGCACCAACTCCTCCCTGGGGGTGAGGGACCCTGGCCGGGCAACAACCCACTGTGCATGATGGTGCATAGACACTGGGTGAAGCCAGTTGCCCATGCCTAGCCACCAGCTTTCCCAGTCCTGGAGATGTGGTAAGTCCCCCACTGGAGGAGAGCCCTCCCAGTCCCTGCCTCTGCCCCTGTCCCCAGTCCCAGCCCCTGACCCCATTCCCTACCTGGCCTGCCCACACTCCACTCGCCCTGGTTCCCCCTCCCCCTTCCCCCCCACAGCACGCAGGCAGGTGGGAAACAGTTCAGAACTTTATTAAGCAGCCCATGTCCCTGCAGCTGAGTGGACAGGGCCTCTCACCCCAAGGAAGGTATCGATGATGGCAGCGATGTTTTGCTTGACAATGGGAGACAGGGATGTGTAGCACTCCAGGCAGTGGTTGCGGTTGAGGTGCAGCCTGGGCTTGCTCCCTGCACACTTGTAGTTCAGGGACCTGAACCAGGAGTGTAGGTGTGCTTGGGGCACCAGGAGGATCATCATCAGCAGGGTGCTGTGGCTCAGGCACCCCCTTGCACAAACAGCTCATCATTCACCACCTGGGGCACATGCAACAGGGGCATACTTGGGGTGCAGTGGTGGCATGGGGGGGCTGGCCTTGGGCGCCTCTCTGGAGATGCTTTTTGCAGAGAGGGTAGGGGTGCGGCCAGCCCCTTGCCCCAGATGTCT
Source organism: Crocodylus porosus (assembly GCF_001723895.1). Lineage (NCBI taxonomy): Eukaryota > Metazoa > Chordata > Crocodylia > Crocodylidae > Crocodylus > Crocodylus porosus. The sequence goes on from NW_017728906.1 coordinate 12,407,334, forward strand.
GGGAGCTCTGTGCAGGAGAGAGGTTGGCCTGCAGGGGTAGAGGGAGAAAGCGGGATCTGGAGCTGTGGCAGCAGGTGCTACCAGCAGCCTGCCTTGGCCTGGCCCGCCCTGGGAAGGGAGCAGGGGAGGCAGGCTGCCTGTGGCCAGCACCCAGTGGGCTGCCAGCCCAAGGGGAGCAAGTGGGGATGGGGGGCTTGCCTGGTGGCTTCCTGGGACCAGGCCCATCCAGCCTACTTACCATGGTCAGTGGGCATCTGTCCATGGCCAACTCCTGATCTGAGGCTGGGCAGCACATGGCCCCTGGTGCAGAGCATCTTATCTCTGAAATGTAGCAAACTCTCATATAAACCTTCTGTCTCTTGCCTCTGCAGGGCCAACATCTGGACACAGGGGAGAGCCCAACAGACCCAGTGGGGATGCAGGCTCTGGGTCACTGCCACCCAGTGGTGGAGCCATCTGGATGTGCCAGCTGTGCCAGCAGTGCACCATAGACTGGACCCTCCTGCTCCAGCAGCTGGTGGCAATGACGGAGGAGGGGGAGGTGTGAGAACAGGCCTGGTGGGCAGAGGGTGTCACCCAGGCGGAGGTATGGGACTGAGTGCAGCAGGACCTCTGGGCCCAAATGGAGGCCCTGGAGTGGGAGCACCTAGAGCTGCTCTGGCAGCAGGGGGTGCTAACTGCCAGGCCCTGGACACCTTCCTGGGCCTGTCAGCCATATCCATGCCCCCCACTGCCTGGCCCTGTCCCAGCCCTATGGGTCCAGAAAAAATGGTAGCAGGGAAGTGGCAATTAATGCTGCTACCAGTACCCTGCTGCCAAATGTCAGGACCTGTGGGCAATCCTGTGGGCTGAATGACATGACTCTGCAGGCTGGATTTGACCCCTTGCACCAGAGATTGAGCACCACTGCTCTGCACCATTCCTATGTATCCTGCTGCAGCCATAGTTAGCCATCCAGCAATTTCCTAGTATAGATGCTGGACTGCAGTTCCAAAATCAAAACAAGCAAGTCCATTTTTGTCATTGAACATCGACTCCATCTTTGCTTTGATACAGGCTTGGGTAGTAGGGATACAGTAATCCTCCCAGCTTTATTTCTCCTCTGAAATGGCAGAAGCAGTGCTGTGAATAATAAGCACATTTATTAGTGTGTTTGTGTCTAACAGGTTTGGATGTTATCTGACTCATCAGTTAAAACCATACAAGGTAACTACCAGTCTTTTGGTATATTCACTGTCCTATTTGGCAGATCTCTATTATTTAGCCAGGGCAGTAAAGAAATGGTAAAAAAACCCAAACCCCCGCCCCCAAGGCTTTGTTCTGATTGTTCAGTAACTTCAAGGCACATCAGTTAGCCTCATTAAAGCTATTGGGCTCAAGAGGATTCCTGATAAAAAAGCCATTGGTTTGTGTGTGTGCGTATAGTTAGTATCAGAGCAAGAATCGACCTTGATATGTCACAGAGTTTTGCCTTCTAGTCTTTCCTGTGTGCTGTGATTATTCTCCAAGGTAAGGCCTATTTATACATTGACTTCTTTTTCATTTCTTAGCAAATCATTAGGAGGGGAATGTGCTTTGTTAAACTCAAATTAAATATCTGATCCTGCTCCAGGTGAGGAGTTTTATTGGAATCAAAGTTTATATGAACCACCTACCGTGCAGCCTGGTATAGACTGAAATAAAATAAAATTCCTAGATCGTTTCAATGTATTTAATTTTGGCTATGCTGAACCTCTGCTTACAGTTAGATGATCTGTGAAAAAAATAAATGAGCTTGCTGTAAGTTTGTTTCAGTGAAAGTGAGAGGCTCTTAAAGATACAAAGAGATCAAAGCTTCTGTATTGAAAAGAGCAATGCATTAAATCAATGTCAGGTTATGGTCTGAAGCTGTAGATAAGTTGGGATTCATGTTTTTCATGTTTCTGCAAAGTAACGTGGATAGAATCAGCTGCTGAGTCTTTGCTTCTGGGCATGGTGAGCCCTCCTTTCCTGTGCTTCATAAAGATGCATCTTATTTGGGGATTTTGAAGCACGTTAGAAAAAATACTGTGTTAATCATCAATATGAAGAGGTAGGCAAGGCACAGTATTGGCCCATGTACAGATGGGGAAAATGTGGAAGAGAGGAATGGGTGATTTGACAGAAAGTACATGGTAGGTCCGTAGCAGAGCTGGGAATAGGATTCAGGAGTCCTGTCTGCTAGTTCTCAGCTCTACCCTTGAAGCTACCTTCCTAAGAACTTACTGCTCTGTTTCATTTTGATGCTCAGCAACATTTGTTATTGTGTAACTAAAATTGTTTTGTGCATGCTGTACTTTCAGTGCACAGTGATGTGGTAATTGTACACGGGACCCTGGGATCAGTCTATTACTCTTCACCTCTAGTATCCCAACTTTGATCATCCTACTTACGTCACCTGGAATGAGGGAAATAGTTCATTAAAGAATGTAGCACATCAAACGACTGGATATATTGATAAGTTGACTGTCTATTCTAATGAACCCTAGCACTTAATACGGCAAGAGAAGATGAGGGGGAGTTCACAGGGAAGGTGCATCACATAAATGGAAGTGTCTCTATCAAAAATTATATCAGCTACATGTTCATGCTGGGTGTGAGGTACAAACCTAAAGTCTTTTAAAACAAGACTTGTGGGTATTAGACCCAGCAACCTTTCTTGTAGCATGATTTTTGCTCTCAGGTTCTGAGATACACTTGCTTATTATATTAGTGATTGACCTTTCCCATGGTTGCATCAAGATTTTTTAAAAAAAGAAAAGCCTAAGTTTATATTTGTTAAGTTCTTTAGATTCCTACACAATTGATTTTCAAAAGTGCCTGGTCCCTCTCAGTTCCTATTGTAGTGCAGCTCCTGGAGGCTCAGTGCTTTTGAAAATAAGCTCATTATTTTGGTACTAAATTTGCTTATGTGAACTTAATTGGAAGCTTCTAGTCGTAAAAGCTTGTCCTTATGGTCTCTTGAATGTGTTTTTGCAAGTGCCTGTCTCTTTCATGAAAACTATGAAAACAAATGAGCCTTTGTTTAGCTTTTAATGTTAACTTGGGTTTTGAAAAACTAACAATAAGAACACATTAGCAAATCCAGTCAACGAAAGATTTAGCAAATTTACTTTTAGAATCAAAGGACTTGATTCCTCTGTTAAATGATGTGGAGAAGGAGGAACAGAGTTTCCAGCTTTCATTATATACAGACTAACAGTTGGTCCTTTAATTCAAGCCTCAGATCTTGGAGGGAGGTAAAAAGAGTAGAATCTCAGCTTTCACATCAACCAAAAACAAAACTAAATGAAACCCTAACCAAATAAACAAGCTGTGGTAGCGTTACAGTGATGTTAAAGGAATTATGTGAAAGGCAAAGCTTTCTTGGGGTGATAACTTTTTTTATTGGACCAACTACATAGTTGAGATAGAACCGTTTTGCATCTTTTGCAAAGGCAAGGATTAAGAAATCACATTTTGCAAGGATTAAGGAATACTTGCATTGCTAATAAACAAAGAAATTCTAGCTGCAGTGACTGAGAAAAAAAAAGTTGAAAAAGCTGAATTTATGAGGCTTAAAAACAAGAAGACAAAGGTAGGGAGGGAATTCCCCCCCCCAAAAAAACCAACCAAACAAAAAACCCCAAAAAACCACCTTCCTTTCAAGATCTCATGAATTTAAATTCAATCTCATGAAGTTTGGGAAACTACATTCATGGTTTTTGCATAATTCAGTTTGGCAGTACTGTGGCCTGAGTTTCCTGATTCTGAGCTGGCTTGTCAGTACTGTACATAAGTGAGATTTGCTCAGGGACTTTGTGCCAACGGAGCACACAGTATTGCTTTGTCCTACCCTGCCCCACACTTTGTCCATCATTTTGTCTTACTATATTTTGTGGAGCACCAGGAGTAGGCACTGATTTTGATTTCTCTTAGCCATTCAAGAGTGGAAAGACATCCCCTCAGCATGAGAGTTCCTTCTGAAATGCAATTAGCCATTGCTTGAGGTTACTGCCTCTACCCAGGTAAACACTACAAGTCTTGCTCACTTTCCTGGCTGATTGAGAGGCATACCAGTTCTAGGTGTACAGTCTAAAGACTGATTTCCTCCCTGTTCAAAAGGTATTCAAGCCAGGGTCTCTGAGGTGTTGACAGCCATTGCCTGAAATTAACATTCCTGACACTTGACTTAGCAACCACAACTCACTGCCTATGTTGTCATGCTATGAGAATACAAAAATATATTCATACCCAACACCATAGTTCATACAAATATAAAAATAATGAAACTGAACATAGTTTAACTTTATCTGTAAATAGAGATGAAACATGACAGTAGTTAAGCCAGTTTGGGAAAATATCTATGACACAGTGGGAATGTCTACACATTCATTAATGCGCTGTAATTACGAAGGGTTTTTAAACCCAAAAGCTTGGTAAGAAAATGTTTTCCAACTATTTAAGTTGGTCTAAAAAAAGGTATCATATTCACCCAAAGAACCTTGTCTGTCTATGTCCTTACACCAACACAGCTACAACCTGCACCCCTGTAATTACCCCTGTACCTGTAATGACAGGTACTACCTTAATGTGCCATCATTGTGCTTCTGTGCATTAGTGTGGATGAATGCTCTTTTAGTGACGTTAATGCACATTAAACTAAATCTACTATGCGCTGGCACATTAGCACAGGTTTTGCCCACCATACTAATGAACAGTAGAATTAGTCTTCTGTGCATTGTCTTGTGTAGACATGCCCAGTGTACTCCAAATTAACCCTGCATGTGGGTGTATACATGACACAAGGTAGCTGAAGTACCAATAACATTGAAATTGTTGCAGGACTGGCCTCAAGCTGCTTAGGAAGTGCTAAGGTCCTGAGTGGACTTGTGCTGCTCACCCTGGAGCCTGTGCTGCTGCCTGAGCTGGTAAGATCAAACTTAGCTCAGGTATGTTGATATGTGCTGCAGTCATAGCCCCCTACTGCAGTGGAGTGAGTCACATTCTCTGCATGGCTTCTTGAAGGTCATTATCTTTAATCCAGGACTCAGCCATCTTGTTTTCAGTTGCAAAATGTAATTATAAATAGTTGACATGCACTAAGAACTTGCCAAATACAGCTTTTCCACATCAACAGTTGCTTTGGATTTTAAAGGGAACTGAAGCATGGGTGGGAAGGCAGATGATTGCAAGATCATCTTTCCATTAAGATGTGGGTTTATGAAAACAGTGTGATAACCCTGTTGAACTCCATACGTGCTGTTGGTCTTATGGCATTATTTAACATTATTTTTGCATCTATGGTCAGTCCTTTGCTGTAGGATTTTTTCCAGTAATCTCAGCTTTAACTTTCCCATGACCCTGGTATAAATCTTCAACTACACAAAAATTAATGATGCTAACAAAACTTGCTAAGCTGCTGGAATCTTTCTTAAACTCTGTTAATACTTGTAAGCTGGAAATGGCAAGTGACATCCATAAAAGTTATGATGACACAATTTAAAGTCCTGGAGACGATAATAATTTCAGTTCACTTCCAAAGCTGAGGTTGTGTTAGAACAATTTTCCTTCAGCAAACACAGCCAAAGAAAAGGCTTAAGGGGAAAGGAAAAGGAAAGCAACTCCGCTACAGACAATTGTGGGTGGGAAGTACAGAGAGCTCATGTCCGGAAGAAGCTAGTACCCACACTTGGGGTGGCTGGTACCCCCTTATCTATTCTTTTTTCTCTTAGCAGCAAGAAGCTGAGGTATTGGCAGGCAGGAGTTGGTGACACCTGGGAGGGCCAGTGATGGTCCAGAAATGATGCTGTATGAAAGCTCAGGTGTTACTGGGGGCTGCACTGAGGCTGATTCTACACTCCTTGATCCTTGTAGGGAGATAGCTGGAGAATAAATACACACACACGTACATACTAGGGCTGTGCAAAACTTCAGGTGCTGATTCAATTTGGAGGAGATCCAGTCTGATTTGACAGCCGAATCTCTGAATCGAATGAGGAGACCAATAAAAAGGTCTGAATTGATTCAAAGCCTCTGAACTGATTTGGAAGAGTTGGAGAAAGATTCAGAAATTCAGTGATTCAGGCAGCCCCTGCTCGCTGCTGCAGGGTGCTGGACCTGGGCTCTGTGCTGGTAAGTAGAGGGTGAAGGGGAGGCTGGGGGAGGGGACCATGGGAGGACCCCTGCCAGGCCTCATCCCCTGCC
>NW_017728906.1:12413748-12444484 GCF_001723895.1 Crocodylus porosus
AGGACGCTGGGGCTGGGCGGGGCAACCACTGATGGGGTTGGGAGTACGGGTGGGGAATAGGCCTGTTTTATTTGGAGATTTGGATGATCCAGTGGTGGCTGAAACTCTGAATCAGATTTGGCCGAATTGATTCGGGACAGTGTTTCGAATCATCGAATCGAATCTCTGGCCCCTGAGTCAGCTGAATACAAATCCAAAGCAAAAACTAGCCACTTCACACAAACCTAATACATACTAGGTGCATCCCTTCTCCCTGGCCAGTCACTTTTCTGGTTTGGAGCGGTGTGGAGAGCATGGGGGCAGCACATGGAGGTTCTCTCACTGTAGCCTCTGCCTCTCCACACCATAGCTGCTCCATGCCCCCACCCCGGCAGTGACATCCAGCGCCCTGGGCTTCTAGTCACCACCCTGCTGGCCCACTGCAGTGAATGCCATCTGCAGTGAATGCCATCTGGCCTAGGGGAGTCTGGGCCCTGCCAGCTCCCCCTGCATGCAGTGCCCACCTAGCTGGCCTCACCATGCTGTCCCAGACCCCTTGCTGGCACGCAGCTACTGCTCAAATCCCATTCTGCTGCTTGGAACCTGGCAGGGATGATGACAATGTGCTCCTGGATGCCACCACTGGGGCTGTCCACACCATCCAGGGCCTCTAACCCTGCTGCTTCTGGGCCACCCGGCCAGCTAGGACTGGTGGCTTAATGTCATCCAGACCACCTGGGATGATAAACAGTGGCTGAAGGCATTCTGGATGGCCCAGGTCACCTTCCAGGACCTCCTGGAGCAGGTCTACCCACACTTTGAGTGGTAGGACATCACCATGTGGCAGCCTCTCCCTGTGAATACCTGGCTGTCCATTACCTTGCTCAAGCTGGTCACACCCACCAGCCTCCACTATGTTGGCCTCCTCTTTAGCATGGGCAAGGCCACCAGTGGGGAGGTCATCGTGGAGGTATGCATCACCCTCCAGGATGTGCTGGGGCACACCGTGGTCCGCATGCATGACCCCCTGGTGGTGGTGGTGAGGTTCTGTGCCCTGGGCTTCCCCCAGTGCATCGGGGCCCTGGATGGGGCCCACATTCCTTTCACCTGCCCAGGCCATGGTGACTGCCCCTACTACAGCTGGCAGGGATTCCACTCTGTCATGCTCCAGGCCATTGTCGACCACCATGGTGCCTTCATAAACATGAGTGCCAGCTGGGTGGGCAGTGCCCACATCACCTGCATCTTCTACAACTCTGCCTTGCCAGCCCTGGTGGAGAGTGGGCGCTTGATGCCAGGGTTGCCAGACCTCCAACTGGACATGGTGATGGTCTTGCCCGTCCTCACTGTGGATCCCACCTACCCACTCCTTGCCAGAATATGCCTTGCCAGGGGGAAGGCGGGGCTGTGCCCAGGGGCTAGGCAGCATAAAGGTAACTGCCAGGGCCATCACCTGGCAATCCTCCTCCATCACCTTCACTGCCCTGGCCACCAGCGCAGCCTGCTGCTCCAGGACCTCCACATGTCTCTCTTCCAGGGCCAGGAGCCTGTCCCTGAACTCCTGGTCCACCTAGTCCCTCTGCTGGTCCCTCTCCTCTTCATACTGGTCCCTCTCCTCCTTGCATGGGTCCCTTGCATCCTTGTGGGCAACATCCTCCATCTGCAAAGCCTCCTGCCAAGTAACATCCTCCACCTGCCAAGCCTGTGCATCCAGTAGCTGCTCCTCAGATGCTGTGACCAGGTTGTCCAGCAGGAGGGTCAGGTCCTGGGTCTTCCTGTGCCTGACCTGGTGCATCTGTAGGGCCCAAACCAAGGCTGGTGGTGACCCCGAGTCACCATCCTACTTGCCAAATACTGCCACTCCCTCATGTGCAGCTGCAGGGCCTGCAGAGCCATGAGAAAGAGGCTGTTTGTGAGAGTTTGCAACATTTTTGAGAGAAGGTGCTTTGTACCAAGAGGCAGTGTGCTGCTTGGCCTCAGATCAGGGATCATGCATGCACGAGTGCCCACAGATCACGGTAAGTTGGCTAGGCAGGCCTGGACCCTGGTGGCTACTGGACAAACTCCCCATCCCTGCTTGCTCCTCAGGGGCCGGTGGGCCATGGGGTACTGCCTGCAGACAGCCTGCTTCCCCTGCCCATGTTCCCGGGCTGGGACAGGCATAGCTCCTGGCAGCACCTGCTGCCACAGCTCCAGATCTGCAGATTATTTTTAACTCATTCCAATGAAGTTATATTTGTTTTTGCTTCAATCTGAAACTGAATAATACAGCCCTAGCCCCCTGGCATATTAGCAAAGTTTCTAGTTTATTTTTAACTGGAGAAAAAACTGTATTGTGTTACATGTGATGATGCACCTCCCTTTTTCAAAATTCTAGATCTGCCTATGCTTCTTCTCAGTCTTGCCTCTTCATGGCCAGCATGCATCTCACCTCTTTGCAGGCACAATGCCATCTATTTGAACTTGACTGCCAATATTAGCAGACCCAGTGGTGCAGAGTAGCATGATTACTCTGTATTTGCCCTTTTTTTGGTCTATATATCTGCCTCACTCCTTCTCAGAGTTTCTGTCAAAGAAAGAGGCAGGGTATTTTTAGGTGTTCTTTTTCTTTTCTCCTTCACAGTGCACACCAAGTAAACCTTCTACCACATAGCTGATCACAGTGGTGGTATAATACATGCAGCTGTGCACAGCAGGCAGGCACACATTCACAGAACCACCCTTGCAGATACTTATTTTTGGGGAAGTGGGAGAATTGGAAACTATGAATATTTGTAGCATGAGAAAGAAAAAAGAAAGAGAATAAATCATCCGCTGGGCATAAGTCCAGGTTCCTTCTGTGCCCCTCATCAGATTTATTCAGCAACTAAATTAGAAATGTGATGGCAGAATAAAATGGATGAGGTCTATAATAAGTTGATGGATTTTGATTTAAAAAACTGGGGAGCGTAGAGTGGCCCTATGCCTACCTATCTATCTGCATGTGTGGATAGGTATTATTTACTGGCTACTTTCTATAAGTAAGCTTTTTGGGACAGGAATGGCATGTACACCTTCCTGCCAAAAGAAAGGGCCTGATCAGACTTCTCAACCTCCTAAGCACCAGAGCAGCCAAGACCTCCATATTGCATAATTCAAATGCCAGGATGCATAGCAGGGCATGTCTTCATGCAAAGCTAACTGCTCAATAGCCAAATAATACTGTGCAGTAGCGCATCACAACACAGACAGTGCTAATACACTACTGGGCAGTATTATTAGGCTACTACAAACTAGCATCACTTAAAAGGTGTTCACTGGCACTACTGTGCAGTAACTCCAGTTACTGCGCACATATTCATATTTGTATGACCATGTATTAAATAATTTACAGGTACTTGATTATAAAAGTACTTGTATAATCAGATACTTGTATAATCAAGTATTAAATAAATGCACAGTAACCACTGTGCACTAGCATCTCATGTAGGTGTACCCGCAGTCATTTATCCTATGTGTATCCTAAAGTTGCATCCATTCAGTAATTGCCTAACTTGGGAAGTGTTCAGATCCCATGCAGGTGTCTCTATATCTCCTTTTTAAATATCAGGTAAACTATGCCTCCATTTTTATCTTCTTGGTTCATCCTATGGTCAGTTGGAATCCATCATGTGCTTACTGTCTTCCTCCAGGGCTGTCTCAGTCAGGCCTGCTTGCTTCCTTATGTCTCTCCCCAAAATCTTTCTTGCAACTGCTACCTGCTCATTTTTATGTCCTAAGGAGGAAGAGCCTAGTACTGATACAGATTAATTTGAGCCTGCACTTGCTATTGCTGAAATGAACTGGGGTGCAGGCACTTGGGGAAGAGGAAAAGAAGCCTTTTCGTTTCCCTGGCAGGCTGACAAGAACTCCATCACTGGAAGAAATCTTGAAATTGCTGCTCCTGGTTCTTTTCCCTCAAGAGGACAGAGCATCCTGTGCTGGGGAGAGTTGATGGAGCCCCCATTACTTGTCCAGTCAGTAAAGAAAGGCCCTTCTTTTGAGGCACATTCCTTAGCACAGCTTCCCTCAGACTCTCTCCTCCAAGAAATGGTTATACTACCTATTCTACAGAAGATCTCTGCCACAATTGCCCATTAACTTTATGATGATAAATTTGATTACAAATCATTTTAATGGAGGGTTGTTTTGTAAACATATATCCATCATAAATGCTGATCCTGATGAAATTCAGCCAATCATAATCCTGCTTAAGGTCTCAACTCACTGAAGAGAATACCCATGCAGAGGCAGTGTGTTTACATAAGCACCTCCAAATATCTGAAACTTATTTGTTACTTTACTGACCTGCTCAGAACCAAATGCAGCCTCTATCTTTCTCTTACTTTATTAACTCCTACGGTACCTAAGTCACAGCACTCCTTTCTCTTCTAGTGTAGTTAGTGATGCTCTCAGCTGCTGCAGGAGAAGATAAAACATGTCACTTATGTTTTCTCAGGTAAAAGTGTTTAAGTTCACCTTCAAAACACATGCCTGTTTCATTTTTACATTCCTTCATGGCTTCTGCTAATAATCTGAAACCCCAAAGAAAGTGTTTTTTTAAAGTGTCTCTAGCAAGCTTTCAACAGCTTTACACTAAAAGGGGAAATGATTTCTCTGGGTGTCTGAGTGATTGCAGAGATGCATTAGTTAATGTCGGATACATCGATTCTCAACCTAGATGATGTGAGATCCTTTTTAGGGTGCTACAGGGTGTCACACAGTAATAGCACTGTTAGATATGTAAATACCTGCAGATGATATACGAGATAAAGCTGGAGATTTCACAGAGTGTCAAAAGTGTTCTGACCTGTTGTTGTCTTTCTCAGTTCTTTGCAACAGAAGAATTGCTCTATTATTTTTTCATAGTCAGGAAATGAGTGAAAGCCAATAGCTGGTATTTTCCAAGGGGTGCTGTGAGTCTAACTGCAATTTTGTACTGCACTTGCTTACTGCCTATGAAGATTCAAGAGGCAGAAAGAGCCCAGATGGATACTGGGTGATGTATGAGGCACCAGGAGTCAGAAATACCATCCCTTGAACACATAAAATGAGCTCATTTGCTGTGGAGTCACTGAGAAAGACTGAAGACAGGACACCGCAATGTCACAGTCTCAGAGTCACTTTTCTAATGGTAGAGCTGCAATCAGAGTGCCAAGTTCTTCTCTCATTTACACTGTAATTGGGCAAATGGCCTCATTGAAGGTGCTATGGTGCAATGAAAAGGAGACTGTAGCCCTGAATCTGCATGATTCTTCCCCTCACTTCCCAGTGCATGAAGCTTTTTGACTGGTGGTGGTTCTCTAAGATTTGTGTCTTTTCATTATTCCCTTTTTCACTGAAGCAGTACAGAGCTGCATCCCTCTGCTCTCCCTCTCTCTTGCCTCTAGCATAGCACAAAAGAATGCAACCAGGTAAGGAGCCAGGGAGCTGGCCTTAAAGAGTAAGAACAACCATGGGGCTGAAATGCATATCCAAGAAAGGTATTTAGCCCCAAGCGTGCAGTTGTCTCAAACTGCTGTTTTCCTCCATTAATTTTAGCTGTGCTGCAGGAAATGAAAGCACACTATTTTACTGTAAATGCCTTTTTCCCCCTCTCCCCACCCTTGCAGCTATCTGAAGACTCACATCACTGATCTTCTCACCAAGGGCTATTTCTGTCACCTCTTAGATCAATTTGAGTCTGTTCTGTGCACACATGATAAAGACAGGATGGGGCTTCTGTGGCCTTGAACAAATTTTCAGATTTTGGATAGCGAGAAGTGTTTGACTTTGTTAAGAGGTCTGGGGGACCAAAATCAGCTTGGACCAGCTTGCTGACTTGTACTGGTCTGGTTTGACTACATTTAAATGGCTATTTTTGAATGTCACACAGAAACACAAATGCTCTGTCCTACTCTGCAAAGCTTTCTTAAAATTACTCTGACTTCGGCAAATGAGGTGTATGTACTTTGTATGAAGTAATTCAATACTGTAAGAATATGGCACTCCAGGTGCATGCTGAAGTCATGGAATAAGCATCAACTGGCTGCGTCCTAAAAAGGGAGAATTAGATCCCATACTGTCCTTCTCCAAGGTGGGTGAGATGAGACTGATCTGCTTGTGAATATTTTACAATGATAAAAGGTGTTAACTGACCATTGGTGGGTCTCCTTTCCAACACAGCATAACTTCTTGTAAACTTTAGTCTCCACTGAGGTTTGTACATGGGCTTAAGTGGCACGTTTTGGTGCTGAAAAACAGCTTGCATTTGTATATACTACTTCCTTTGACGATGCCCACTCTTTTTTGTGCTGCTCTTTGAGCCAATAAAGACTGGGAAAGGCTTTGGAGGTTGGGCATCTTCCTCCTTTCCTCATGATTGGACTTAGCATTGGCATCTTCTTAAGCCCAGATAACTGGCTGAGACAGTTGGTCACCCACCCAGCTCCCAGCTACCTCCCCTTGCAAGCTAATTGTGGCTCGTGTTGCTACAGCATGAGTTCAGCCACCCAAGACCTTGCAGGTCTATTTTGATACATTATTCAATCTGGTCCGAATGTTCTTTCCCCCCCCTTGCTTCTGACATCATTTCCTGAGCAATATATTCATTTGACAGTGTAGTTAGATTCTCTTCTCAGCATGGGATGGAAGGAGCTCTTTAAAATGGATTTCAAACCTTCATTGACCCTGCACTGCATGCTGGTGATGATAACCATTATTGATGGTAAGTAGAGTTTTCTTTATGAAATTGGCACTGATTCACTTAGGTGAGTAGACGCCTTTGTTTTGCTGGGGTATCTTTTAAGCGTTTTGGGAAATCTCAGGATTTGGAGTCACTAATGCGTGAAAAGGGGCAGTCAGACATAAACTGATTGTAACTAACTATATAGAGCCTTGATATATGGCAGGGGTGAGAGCTGTTGAAACAAGAGAGGTTAGCGACCATTGTACTCAGCAGACTTGCTACAGCCGGAGATAGGAATATGGGACATTGGGGCTCTGTTCCTAACTCTCTGTGTGACCTTGGATCAGTCATTTAGTCACTGTGCCCTGGCCTTTACTCATTTGTAATTGGGATACAGGGATTTTGACCTAATGCAGTAGGATATTGTGAGACTTGAGTCAAGTTTGCAAAGGCATTTGAGATGCTGAGAGGAAATGGCTGTCGGCAGCAGTGGCACTATAAATCATGGCATTTCTGAACTAGATGCCAGCTATCTTTTTGAGCATCTGACTGCCTGCTTACAGCATCTGTCTTCCAACAATGAGGAGAGGAAGCAGTTGGTCATAGGAACTTGGAAGTAAAGAAAGAAGCATTGATCAGATTTTGTCTCTGAAGTGCTGGTTTAAGGTGTGTCTCCCACCTTGATCTTAGCAGGATTGCAGAGCTAGTTTTTGCATCAGATTTAACCTCTTCTCTTCCTCTTCTGTTCCTATGTTTCAAGTGCACCTAGCACTTGGATTTCCAAGGGCTCCAGCACTTTCAGCTGCCTCTGGTGAAGCATTTTCTTGGCGGGATACATAATAGAATTAGTGACTGTTTTCTTATTGTTATTGCAGGCTACAGTGGGACTAACATACCTGTCACCGGTGTCAGAGGCAGCTCGGTCACCTTTCCTTTGCGAAGTCAAGGCTTGAATGATCTCGCAGAAATAACTGGGCCCAAGTTTTACTGTTTGCAGAACAATGATACCTGGTCTGCAGACATATGTAGCAGGAAGATGCGTATCTGGGAAGGATCAATAGAGCTGGTGAATGTGATGGAGGAAGATGAGGGGCTGTATATATTTGATTTTGGAAAAAGAAATGAAACGTTCTTTCTGGAAGTGTTTGGTAAGTGAGCCTCATTTGGGATCAGTAGTTCTGGAACCTCTGAGCCTGACCAGAGGTTTCTGCTCCCTTGTCTTCCCCAGAGGCCAGTTTGGCTTGTAGTAACTTCAGGGGCATCTCAATTTGCTGGCACAGATTTTTCATCTTTGGCTCTGTGGCATGGAGTCATATTTCATAGGAAGAGTCTCTGCATCTGCCTTGTCAGTCTCCCCTTCCTGCTGAGACTACTTAGAGTAGAGAAGATGTCCTTAAGAAGATGCCCTTGTGGTTTGATTTCAGAGACAGCAGCAGGGACATGGTTTCCAGGGAGTTGGGGATGTGAGTCCATTTCCTTAGCATGACTGTTGGTGGTGGCTGTTGTCAAAAAAACCTATTGTCACTGCTGTCACTAACATCCCCCTTGTTGGCAGTCTTATGTGGGAGGCTACGGAGGGAGTGGGCCATGGAGACTGACCTCCCTTCTTGCCCCGTGAGGTGGGTCTTTCCATGTCAGGTTCTCTATTCCTCATCGCTCCATTTCTCTGAAGGGGAAGGCAAAGGGGTCTGAAAAAGGGACCTGTTGCTACCACCTGACTTATCTGTTCATCCCCAGCATGTGGTTTTATGCTTTGATGTCAGGTCCCTCAGGGTTATCACGCCAGTTAGAAGTTGGCAACACAGAGCCCTCACACTGTCGCTCTCCTTCCTGCCCTAACCATTTCTGCTTTTCTTGTTTGCCAGGTGGCCTAGCTCTGGAGTAGTAGCAGCCAATGCAAGTGGCAGCAAAGACCCTTCTGCCAGCTTTAGATTAGCAGAGATTCCCCAGTTGGTACAAGTCCATGAACCACATGAGAGAACCCCAGCCCACTTGAGGGGATCAATTAATCAAGTCTGCTGGAGCGTGGTAATTACCATGCTCCAGCAGACTCCAGCATTATGTATCAGCAGCCAACAAGCTTTAGTTAAAGTGCCCCCATCACCATTTTTCAGTGCTGGAATGCTGATACATGCGACATTTGAGGCACTTTAATTAGAGTAGCTCTCAGAGCTGCTGTACTTAAAATGCTCCCCGCCCCACCAAGAAGCACATGTAGAAACATCCTCTAATGTGAGGTACTAAATAAATGCACGTTAGGCTGCCCTACTACCCAGTAGTAAAAGTGTACACCTTTTCAGTGACACTTACATGCAGTAGCCTATTTTTACTGTGCATTAGCGTATTAGCATGGTTTTTGATGTGATGCTTTAGTGCATGGTAAAATAGGCTACTACACTTTCAAACATGTGTAGACATGCCCAATGATTACTCACTTTATATGTGTGCTATAGGCAAACTGAAGAGTGCTTTTGTATCACCTTGCACCACATTCACTGTAGAGTCTCATTTTCTTGTGCTTTCAGTTACACAAGTCATAGGGAGTTTTTTCTGCCAAGAGAAAATGAAGTTTATGGGATTATAATAGAAATGTCAAAGTGACCTGATTACAGTGAAGACAAATGAATCCTAGTGTCAGTGCAAACAGGCATAACTGCAGTTGATGGCAGGATAGAGTTCCTTGGCTCAAGGATCAGGGGTTTAGATTTGAACTAGGCAAATACCTGCTTTTCCCTGTGCTTCAGCAAATTTACTTCAGGTGTTTTTACCCCTTACTCATTTGCTTGCCAGAATATTTTGGGGAAAGAGTTTCCTGGCAGGACTGACACAATGAATGTTAGATGAATACTAGACAGTATTCAAAGATGATTTTTGAGCTTTTTTACATGAATATTTGCATAAAGGACTTAAGTATGATCTGCATGAATGCAATGAGAGAAGGGGCATGTGGTAGGTGACCTTTCAGTCCAACCCATACTTTGCAGCTGACAGTCCCAATGTAAAAAAACCCCAAAACGTTTGTAATGAGCCAAACTGAAGGGTACAGTCAGGAAAATTAAACATACCTGGGAATCATTCTTTCTGAGTAAATCATTCTTTTTATGTGCATACATTCATTGTTGCTTCTGTGATTATTTATTTCTACCAGAAAAGTATAGCAATGCAAACTTTTTGTGAAATGGATGGCACATTATAGAACAAAGGACTTTCAAGAGGATTCTGATCCACCAAACCAACACAGTGCAAATTTTAGTATCATATGTTCTCAACAAATTCTTACCAACAGACTATAACCCAGGAATGGTTTACAGGGTAGGGCAGGAAACAGTAAACCTGTTTTTTACCTGCCATTTCTTTCTTTCTTCTACGTGGCTGTGCCTTGGTGGTCGGTTTTCTGTCAACAGAAACGCGCCCTTTAGTTCCCATTCACTGCTATGTGAAATTAACTCTGCTCTCTGTTGTGTTTTTATTGGTCTCTCTCCTGTTGTGTGACTAGATCCAGCCCAAATCCCAACTGTTTCTATCCACTGCCATCCTAATGGTACAACAGAGTTAGTCTGTAAAGGGGATAGCAGTGCCAGTGACGAATGTAAGTGGATCTGGGATACAGTTCAGCCTCAACCTGAGCCTTGCATTAAGGATGATGGCAAGAGGTTAGTTTTGGAACGGCATGAGAATGGAAAAGTTGTCTGTCAGATTCTCAAGGGAAAAAAAACCAGGAAGAGTTCACCCATAGAACTGATATGTGACAATGGTGAGTATGGAGCTACAGTTTCTCTCTTTTTTACCCCTGTTATGGTAGGAGTTGAAGGAATTGTCATTGTCTGTATCTTCACGAGCTCTGTTACCACTTCACCAACCGCTTTTTATTCCTGCACCTCCTGTCTTATAAAATGAGTGCCCCTCATTTCCCCTCTGCTGCTCCACACTCCCACAGACATGTCTACAATGGATTCCCCAAACTGATGCCCACTCCCTTACTTCCAGATCACAGATCCTATATACCAGAGTGAAAAAGAAAGTGGGTTTCTTTTTACCTTGTTGCCCCTCAACCAATCATTCCTCCAGCAAGTAAGCAAAAGAAACAGTGCCCCCTATCCTAATCCTTGTGTTGCTGGACTCAGCTGCTGCATTTTGCCTTGGCTTTATACTCCTCATATATATCAGTTGTGCAAAGAAGTCTTCCAAGCTCTTCTACATATCTCCACACCAACTATTACCGTTAATGTTGTGCAAAAAATTCACCACGACTACTGGTAATTTTAGAGAATTTAGCTTTCTTTCACTATGGCCTGTGTCTGTGAACAGACCGTAATTTTATTAGTTTGCCGAATTGTTCACAGTTTCTGAATATATTGCATGAGCTGGTTTCACCCAATGGCTTGATCAGCAGCTGCTAATTGTAGGCCTGATGGAAAACTCATTGATGTTATTGGAAGTGCACCCATTGATATCTACCGGCTCTTGATCAGGCTCTGTGATAAGTCAATAAAGTATCTGATTGGCTATGTTTAGGGTTCATGCTGTGTGGCCACCTGTGTCCCTTAATAAAATATGTTTCCTGTTTCCTATGCAGAAACCCACAGAAGAATTTAATGATAGCTGTGCAAAATCCTGGTGAATAGATGAATATAAAATCCCTCAGGCTACCTATTGTAGATAAATACATGGAGAGACTGGACAAACTGATGACAGAGAAAATTCACCTTGGATGCATGTTCACATAAAACAAATTGGCAAAAATAATGTAAACTTCTCAGGTACAATGACAGGCTATCACTACAGGGAATCTGAAGGGAAAGCTGTGGGAGCTGAAGCCAGATTGATAAATTAGTTCTCTTAGTAGGCTGAAAAACTTTAAACAAACAAAAAGATTCACAGGCAGTTTAAAGCTGCTATATATTTTTGTAGGAAAAATCTTCAGAACTTTTGTGTAGTTCTCAAAAAAGTTATGTCTTTTTAGATGTATTCCCCCAAATGTTTATTGAAACTACCAGTAAACATTCATGTTTGTTGAAGAAAAATATAATCAATGGTTATCAAATGTATTACCTGCTGAAAACTTAATTTTAAATATATAAACTCTTTTGAAAATAGCTTCAGGAAATTTGTTCCTGATAAATATTTTCAAAAATGTATTTTACATTCTCCTTCTTTCAAAAAGGAGATCATGCAGGTAGGTCTTGCTTAACCAATCTTATTTCCTTTCACGACCAGGTGACCTATCACCTGGACAAGGGAGAAGAGATTGATGTCATATATCTTGACTTTAAAAAAAGCTTTTGATCTGGTATCCCAGGATCATCTCTTAGCAAAATTGGCTAACTGCGGTCTCGGCCTCACCATGGTCTGCTGGCTGGGGATTTGGCTCTGTGGTCAGACCCAGAGGGTGGTGGTTGACAGAAGTCAATCATTGTGGTGCCCTGTGACCAGTGGGGTCCCTCAAGGCTCTGTCCTTGGGCCTATACTATTTAACATCTTCATTAATGATGTGGATATTGGTGTCAGAAGCAGACTGGCCAAGTTCGCCAACAACACCAAACTCTGGGGTAAAGCGTCCACACCTGAGGACAGGCGGGTGATCCAGGCAGATCTGGACAGGCTCAGGAAATGGGCGGATGAGAACCTGATGGTGTTTAACACTGAAAAACGCAAGGTTCTCCACCTTGGGAGGACAGACCTGCAGCATGCTTATGAGCTCGGCAGTGCTATGCTGGTTAGTGCTACGGATGAAAGGGACTTGAGGGTCACGATTGACCACAAGATGAACATGAGTCTTCAATGTGATGCTGCGGCTGGTAAACCGAGCAAAACGCTGGCTTGCATCCATAGATGCTTCTCAAGCAAATCCCAGGACGTCATTCTCCCATTGTACTCGGCCTTGGTGATGCTGCAGCTGGAGTATTGCGTCTAGTTTTGGGCTCCACAATTCAAAAAGGACGTGGAGAAGCTTGAGAGCGTTCAAAGAAAAGCCACACACATGATCAGAGATCAGGAAAACAGACCTTACGATGAGAGGCTGACGGCTATGGGACTCTTCAGCCTGGAGAAGCGCAGGCTCAGGGGTGACCTAGTGGCCACCTATAAGTTTATCGGGGTGACCACCAGAGCACCAGAGCACCCCAAGGGATGACAAGGTCGAACGGTCACAAACTCCTCCATGACCATTTCAGGCTGGACATAAGGAAGAACTTCTTTACTGTCTGAGCCCCCAAGGTCTGGAATAGACTGCTGCCGGAGGTGGTTCAAGCACCTACTTTGAACGCCTTCAAGAGACATTTGGATGTTTATCTTGCTGGGATCCTATGATCCCTGCTGACTTTCTTCCCCTGGGGCAGGGGGCTGGACTCGATGATCTTCTGAGGTCCCTTCCAGCCCTAGTGTCTATGAAATCTATGAATCTATGGACCTTTCATTCAGAAAAAATGATATTTCAACATTTTCATGTAAATATGTTTCCACATTTTGACCAACTGTAATTATTAATGTAATTTCAAATATTTGGCATTCTATATCAAGTTTAGCCACTGCAATCTTAAGTGAGGTGTACAGACTAAAAGCACCCCTTATTAGACTCAACATATGTCTTGGGAAAATGACATCTCTTAAGTTTTTATTCATTTTTCAGTTCTGGAAAAATAATAGAGCAATTCTTGTGTTGCAAAGAATGTAGAAAGACTGCAGCAGGTCAGGATGTTTGTGACACTGGATTTCTATTTGAAATCTCTGGGTTTGCCTTTGTTCTAATATTGTGTGACACCCTTAAGAAGATCTTACAGCACCCTGGGTGAGAATCACTGGTCTAGATAGACTGACTGACTATTAACTGGCCATACAAGTTACCATAACACGCCACTGTAATTGGCTAGATAAGCTACGTACATGGAGAGAAAGACTTGCAGACAATTCAAACTGAAAGAATAATGTGTAAGGGACTACATGTTGAGGAAAATAATGGGGTAAAATTATTCTGAAGCAATTCCTTGGCGTCAGAGAATTTATGGCAGGGTTCAATGTGGCCCCTGAAGTATATCATATTTGGAAGAAAGAACTTTTGCTATTGAATGCCTAAAGTCTAAGCAGGTTGCATTCATAGAGAAGGAATACTTGAAAAGCTTACTTTCTGTCTAAGCCTATTATGCCATCTACCTTTTCGGTCCAACTCGGCCTCTTTTTAAAAGTACATTTGCTTCTCAGCAAAATGTGTGTAGCTGGCAGTCCTCCCTTCTCTTTCTCCCCTCGCTGTGCTGGTTTATATTTGCCAACCCATCTATGACCTTCTGTTGGCCATCTGCAATCTTGGTCTCATGGGACCGGGAAAGGCAATAAAGAGAAAAGTCTGTGAAATAAGGCTGCATCACATAGTTCATCCTTTCTCTTTAATCCCCACAAGCTACTTGCTTTCTCAGTGATCCCCACTGACTTCAGTCTGGTTGCTGGGCTTCTCTAGCCAGGGAGAACAAACCTGCTCACCCACCGTTCCTCTGCCTAACATGCTGCCTCCTTCATGCAGGAGACCTACTGAAGCACCCGTGGTTCTTTTACATTGTGGCAGGAAGTGGAGGGGCCGCCATTCTCCTGGCCGCTATTTTTTCTGCAATTACATGCTGCTACATGAGAAGCAACTACAAATTCATCCCCGTGCCTTCAGGTGAGTGGGAATTTCTCTGCTAACTTCTGCTTGGCAAAGAAGACTTTCTCCCAGAAGAGGGTGAACAAAGCCCTACTACCTGAAATGCTGAACTTAATGCAGCTTCCCCTAGGCATTGCATAGAGCTTGTGGCTGGGCCTGTCCTATCATTCCTCCCCTTGTCCCAAGGAAGCAGAGCTCTGCAGGAACCTGCTTATTGAAGGGGAAGCGTCACCTGCTGATGGGTTCCAGGAAAAAAAAAATCCTCCTCAAATTTGATAACAGGAGCTCCTCATGCTGACAGTGTGGCAAAGCTTCACTCGGAGAAAATTAATTAAGCAGTACTCCTCAGTCTGGGCCTGAGGTAGAGAGGCCCATTGGGTCCACTGTCAGGACGGAGCATTTTGTGATGTGCTCTTTGTGATACAGCCATGCTACCGTAGGTTGTGAGCATGTCAGCTCTCCAAGTGCTGGTAGGCTTTTGATTCCATTCAGAAACTTAAGGTTGCACGTTCTGAAAATGGAGCAAGGGCCATGTGAGAGGAAGACAAAGGTGAGTGTCACTGATCAGGCCTTGCAAGGACCATTCCCAGGAGGGTGGGACATGGGCGACTTGCTTCATTCAAGTATCTTGTATGATTTTTTACAGAGGAAGAAAAGGAAGAGGGAATGCCACTCTCAGCCACTGCCAACAAAGCAGCAAAGTGCCCCCCAAACAATGAGGCTTCAGCTGCCAAAGCTGATAGCCCTCTACATCCTGGTAAGTACAGTGTTTTCTTTTATGCTTGTCTGATATATCAGTTATTTAGGAAAATGGAGGACAGCATTAACTTGTGTTATTGATGGTAGAAGGAGCTGGCTAGATATCTTGGAGTCTGATGCACTATAAGTTGTTGTGTGATCAGCAGCAGTGCTGCCCTGTCAATACAACAAGCTGCAGAAGGATGTGTATTAGTCACCCAGTGATATGCTACACCGGTGCATTGTGGCCTCATGCCCATAACACCCCCAGGAAATGCAGTAGAAATACGACACATCACCTGGGAGTGAGTTGTGGCTAGCCGAGTATGACTCATTCATTTTAACGTTCCCTTTAATGTTCATTTTAACGCATATCTTTAGAAATAGTGTTAAGGTTTTACTGCAATCCTAACTCCCTGCTTTGCTCGTCTGGTATATTTTATAAGAGAGGCTCACACTAATATTGATCCTGCTTCTGGAAAGCATCCTTATTCCGGACAATACTTCAAATGTGATTAGCTCTGAGTACATATTTAAATCCTGTCGGACTCAAGGATATTTAAGTGCAAGTTCTACTTTCTTGAATTAGACCAGCACTTCCCAACCTTTTCCTCAACTATAACCCCATTTAAACACTGGAAATTTTTTGCAGCCCCAAAATAATGCAGGCAAGATCAATGCTCCCCCTCCGCACGGGTGGCACAGCTGGACCAGAGCCCCTTGTGGGGCAGGGGGAGGAAGCAGGCTGTCTGCTGTGGGCTCAGGGCTTCCCACCCTGCTGCCCTTCCCCTGAGGGTGTCTGCTTTTGAACATCTTCAGCTGAAAGGGGAGTTGGTACAACTGTGTGCAGAATGGGGGCAACGTAGTTCTGATTTTCCATTCCTGTTAGAAAGTGAATATTAACATCTGTCTGTGCTGAGATGCAGAGAGATGGAGTTGCAATAGCCAAGGCCAGAAATGACAAAAGGACAGAGACACAAATAACAACCAAATCTTTGCCAAATGTCACTGATTGGGAACAAGTTCACAACTGTTGTTGGTTGGAGGTTTCCATATGCACAGTGCCCTAGCATTTCATAGAGAAGAGTCACCTGTTAGGCACTGAAGTGCTGTGGTTCTTGACACCAAAAAGATCACTCAGCCCAGCATACCTTGCGGCAGGTAAGTTGGAAGGTGGAATGCTTTTACCTAAGATTTGAGGGTGCCAGGGAATGGGTGACCTGTGGTTGCAGACATTTTCACTTCTGCGCTTTCCCTTCTCTCCTAAACAAGAGTTCAATACATTTTAATAGCCTACAGTTGACCAAAGTGTGCAGTGTTCTTGCCTGACTCGTCAGAGGAGAGGTGAAGAGAGGGTGTACTTGGATCATGCTTTTGTGTTCCCAGACGTGGGGGAACCATGAAGAGAGGCCTCAGTCAAGTAGGGAGTGAGGACACAGTTGGTTGTTAGAGAGCTTTTATTGGCCAAACAACAGGTTAAGGAGCAATGCAGTGTGGGTTTCCTGAAAGACCAACCAGGCCTACGTTATGAAACTCGGCCTTCATACATAACAATGAACCAGTTCCAAAGAGTACTTGATTTTCTAGTTGCACTTTTGAACCATTCCAGATGGCTTTAAACCAGTTTAGTGGGCTTGTGTATCTGTTCATTTAAGGCTTAAACTGATTGAAATGTTCTGTGTATGTTTCTCCATGTACGTTCCCAATGGCTTGGGTGATGATTTCAGCAGAGGTTGTGTTAAGACAGGATAAAGCATTTAAAATTATTTCTCACTTCTTTTCCAGAAGGCAGAGGGGCCTGCCAAAGCCTTGAGTCAGATCTCACGATGGAAGGCAAGCCCAAGGCAGAGGCAAAGTCTGAACTGGATGCAGAGGTTGCCGTAGACATTGAAAACCAGGAAATGGAGTCAGATTCATTCCCCAGTCCTATTGACCCCTGATCAGACACACTCAGTGCCCTGTCTTTTGCATTCCTCAGTCACATTCCACATCAGAATTGGTCTGAAAAATAATCCCTGAATTAGAGGGGCCATGTCCATGAGATGACCTCATTTAAACCATCCTTGTGGCTAAAGTACATTGCTCTCATTGGCAATGGGGCAAACAAGTCCAGGCATATATAAGACTTTCCCAGCTCCCTGAGCCTTTGCCTATTTATAGAATTGCACATGAGCTGTGATGCCTTTTGTAAAGTTCTGAAACAATCTTGGCAGGTTTTTCCCCACTACAGTTGTCACATTTTTGCCTTTTTAAGATTCTTGGATGGTGCCCAGCCTGAAATGAGGATTGATGTAACTTTTTAATCTGAGTCCAAAACAGGTGCATGACAGAAGTCTCCTGAGAGAGCCTGTTCTCATGAGATTTTTCCAACATGTTTTACACATCAAAGAGCTTAGGAGAAGGCCCAGATAAGCACCGTTGTTTCAGGTGCCTATCTGAATCAAACTTCTAACTTCCAACCCCATTTCCCTCCAACCTTCACTAGTTACGTGAAGCTGAAAGATATGGTACCAACTGTGACTGTTGTACATAATGGAAAATAATGATTAATCATCATGTACATATTGCGTTGCTGCCTGACCTACAGGTGGCCATGAGTATTGATTGAATAGTGAGATGAGTGATTGACAGCAGGTCAATCTGGACTGCTTGCCTCTATCAGAAGGGCTCTGTTGCAGCTTGTGGCTGTGATTCTGAGAAGTTGGTTGGTGTCACCATCTAACAGTGCAAGGCCAAGAGCATAAATACCTAAAATGTAACAGCCTGGCCATTGCAGGCTGACCAGAACTGGCCAGCTGTGTGTATTTGGACTTTTTTTACTCTGTGTTATCTGTGCTGACAGTGGTAGTTTAGATAATTCCTTAAGTGGGTTTCACCCTAGAGCTGCTCTATATTGCATACATTTATTTTGCCTAGAAGAGACTGAGGAATGGAGCAACAAGTGTTTTGAGAGAGAGAATAGGGGCCTGTGATTAAGGTAGCAGCTGGCACTACAAGGTGGGAATGAGGGTCATTTGCAAACTTATATGGAAGCTGAGGAGAGGAATAGCAGCCCGTGTTGCAGGTCAGGCCTGTGATACATTTTCAGAGCTGAGGAGCTTGGTATCAAACCAAGAATAAAGATGGGTGCTGATGATCAGGAAGGAGGAACATTGGAAAAACTGCATGTAAGGGCAGCATTTGGAATAGCATGATAGAAAAAAGCAAATGGTGCAATGCAGCACTGATACTGCTGGTAAGGCGACCATGATGGAGAAATCAACATTGCAGCTTTACCACTTTGGGTACTGGTTTCCTCTATTTCATCACTGCTCAGTTACATTCATCCCAGTGTTGTACGGAAACGGAGGAGAGTTGTGTTTTTTGGATGCTAGCACCTCTTGTCTGCAATCATCAGATAAACAGAAAAGAAGCAAAACAGTCCCTCCCTTCCAGGCTGGGAGCTAGAGAGAAATGCATATTTAATTGAAAGGTCTTTTAGGTCCATTTTTAAGGGAAAGCTCTACGCCAGTGGTTCACAACCTTCTGGCCCTGCCCACCAGAAGAGTGGTGCCAGATTAGCCCACAGGAGCGATCCAGTGTGCTGGCTGTCCTGTATGCTGGATCTGGTTGTGTACTAGTCTGACCCTGTGCATCTGGATCAAGCCGTGGAGAAACTCAACAGGCCAGCCTGATCTAGCATGCAGGGCCACCTTATACAGCCCATGGGTCCAGAAATTTCACAGCAGTTAGTGCTACCACTGCTTCTTGCTGCCAAATTTCTGGATCCTGTGTGTGAGATGACAAGGCTCTGTGGGCTGGATCTGTTCCACAGTTGGGTTGAGCACCATAGCTCTACACCAGTGACAGCCCTTTTGTCTGAATGTTTCTCAGAGACGATTGCATTCATTGGACATGAGGCAGAGTGTGTGGCACCCAGTGTGCAATGCTATACCCTGTGCTTCATGGTGAAACCTAGGGATTCATGGGAACCCCTACCACTCCCATGCAGTGGGGGACTAAGGGGCATTTGGAGTGCCGGGGAAGTGCAGGCAGTTCTGGGGTTAGTGCTGGTTTTCTGCACTTGTAGGCAGACAATTACAGAAAAAAGGGTGACACCGACCCTGAGATGGTGCTCCCCCCAGAGTCTGTTGGTGCTCCAAATTTTACAGGAAAGTTTCTGAGATGCTTCAGTTACTGAGAGTTTGGAAGCAGGTTATAGGCTGGAGCTAAACTGATGTTTCCTGTAATCCAGTAAATAAAAGGAGAGAGGGCTTTGCTTCTGTGTGTAGTTTATGGTGCAGGATCCCTGCAAGGTCCTTCTTTCCCTTCTCTTGCTTCAGGAAACTCCTTGCTGACATCACTAGTGTGAGAATGTGTGTACGTGTGTGTGAACCCTGGAGTTGCTGTTCCCCATGCATTGCTGTTCTGGCCCAGGCTCTGGGAGGTGCTTATTTGAATGAAGGAGTTCGGTGGAAGGCCAAGAAGCCAGCCAGCCTTGGGTCCCTGCAGGTGGATATAGAAGACCATTTCCCTTTGCTTTCTCTAACACAGTGGTACAGGACTTGGGCAAAGATGTCTCTTGTCACAGGGTAAGGGCCAGAGGGGATTCATGCAGCTTTTGCATTGTAATTTTTTTTCCATATATGCTTATGTTTGGCTGCGGTTTTTTTTCGATGCTGGTTTTGTTCCTAATAAAGATACTGTTTTATAGCTGATTGTGGCAAGTTTCACATTCTGTTATTTGGCACATGCCCTTTTATTTTTTTCCTTGGGGGAACTTTACTAGAGATGAAAAGAAGGGAGTGCACACTTATATCAGCTTGGGCCTGTCTGACCATGCAATGGAAAGATGCTGAACTGTTGGCCTCGTTTCTAAATGAAAGGATGAATGGATCTAAGTATGCAAAGATTTAAACACTGAGACTTCATGAGAATTACTTCGTAAGTATGTGAAGATGATGCTACAGAGAAGTGAAATATAATTTGGTCTCATTTATTTGTTTGTTTGGTTTTGTTTTGGTTTTTTTTTACACGTGAGGCAGGCACACTTCCCTCTCCATCAGTGCTGACACAATGCCCAAGCCCAGGGGTTTTCGAACTTTTTGGGTCAGCTCCCCTCCCCCGGAGACAGTTTATCAGATTTTGGTCAGGATTGCTTTGTCCTCCCTTGCCGTATCTCTCTTCTCAGGAAGGCAGAAGTCCCTCAGCGGCCAGACGAGTAGGGGCCCCCGAGGCCATCCCAAGTACCCCCGGTTGAAACCCCCTGGCCTAGCCTGCTGCTCACGGTACTGTGCTGAAGGAGGTCCTTTCTTTCAGCTGGAAGTCAAAACCAATTCCTTGGCCATCAGGGTCCTTAAGCACTGTCTCTGCTCTGTTTCTCAGTGTGAAACAGGACGATAACTCCATCATCCCAGCCAACTCCTGACAAAGTCACAGGCATTTTGCTATTTTGCTCAGGATTCATTAGATGTGGGGTTCTTCTACATAGAGCTCCAAAGCTAGCCAGTATAGGTAGCAGGGTGGTCCAGCTGCTCCTTAAATTTACCAGATACCAGTTTACCCTTGGGACATATTTTTAATGGTATCAACCCCCTTTTCAATTTTTTTTAAAGAAAAAAACTGACCTGGAAACTGAGGCAGGGCTACAGATCTAAAAATTAGGCATCAGATCACTATGTTCACTATGATTAAGATGACAAAACATTTTACAAGTCAAACACCATATTTTTGGCCTTCTATGCCTTCCTAAAACATTCACTGTTTGGGATGAAATGCTGGTGATTTTATTCCTGTGAAGTTCCACTAAAATGTCTCCAAATTTTTAAAAAATACGATGGAATGAAAAACAACAGAGCACTTACATGCTGTTTTAAAAAAAATGGAATCAGAACTTCCTTGAAGAGGTCTTTTGCAGAAAAAGGGCCCAAAGTGTGAAGTCTCAATAGCAGCTTGGCCATAGTGTGCAATAGGCTCTACTTGGTCTTGCAGGAAAAAAAATACTAAAACAAGTTGCAGATAGATGCTTGGAGTTTCTTTCTGACCCCTAGTGAATACTGAAGTGGTTTGCAGAAGGGGACAGTCAGTAAAGTTACATGTGGTTAGCAGCTCCTAAAACCCCTTAATTTTGCATTAAAAATGTATGTGTTTGTGGGGGGAAATCAATGATGTAATAACAAGATTGACCTCCTGCTAGGAAGCTCTTGCTATAATTTGTTGACTGACAATTTTGCAAATTCTAAGCCTTCATTTGAAAAAAGTTACAGTTTTAGAATATTTTTTGTTTTCTTTGGTTTTTCTTTCTACACATGTTGTGGTCCAGAGCTGGACTGCATTGCTGCAAGCCCTCAAGTTTGCAAAAGGTTTTCTTTTATGATTAGCAGCTACACAGTGTAGTGACAGTGAAGTGCAAACTTCAAAGCCCAACTGGAACCACTGTAATAGTAACATTATCTTATATAAAAGGCAATTAAATATAAAAGTTTGTGCAGATATTTTAAAAATGAATATATAGCTTTAATCTAATAAAATAGCTCTGGGACCTGGCACTATGTGGTTGACTGATAAAGGATTGAGCAATGGTACAGTCATGCCAATAGGTGTTAGGCACTATATACTTGTCTTTCTGTCCAACTCTTTGCTGTTTTTTTAAAAGTACATTTGTTTCCAAGACCAATGTCTCTAGTCCCTCTACATATGCAGGCAAAGGTGTGTTGGGATCCAATGCACAATCCACACAATTGCCTCCTGCTATATCACATGTGCATGGCAGGTGTGACTATAGGGTTGCAAATCAGATCCCATCACGTGTTACTACTGGTGCAGGGGAAGCCCAATCCCAGGCTTCCCCTGTACCAGTGTAATAGGGAGCCAAAGACCACTATTATTTAAAGGGAAAGGCATAGCATGCTAGCCTGGTTGTGCAGGTGGGCAGCTAAGCCAAGGCTAGAAATGCAATAATAAGCCAAATGAGTGGTGCAGATTTCCAGGCAGCCAGAGGACAAAGGCTGCAAGCTGCAACTTTTACCCTTACGGGGGTAAACTGCAGCAGGGAGAGGTAAGCTGCCCATTAGGCAAAAGGAGAAAAGGAGTCTGCAGCTAGAGTAACTGACAGGCCAAGACCAAGAGGGCCAAAGCCTGTACAAGCTGGTGTGAGAAAATTTGGTGTGACATCTGTGAGTCATTGTTATGGTTATAGGGTTGGATGGAGGCCATGAACACAGCCCATAAGGCACCTGGGCTAAGTAGAGACAGTCAAAAGACCCAAGGCTGAATCGATTCAGTCTTAGCAGGTTAGTCTAAACTGGACAAATTAAATTGAAGCAGAAGTGAACAGACATTTACCTTTGATTGAGGAAATGCAGTTACATGCCTGCAGTGGCTCAGGCCAGAAGCCAGGGGGCACTAGAGCACAGCTGTGTGGCTGTGTGTTCACTTCCTCTTCCTGCTACTCCCAAGGTCTCTGGGATTTGCAGTCCACAATTACAGCAGCAGGACTCTGCAAGGTTGCTCATCACTTCCTCTTCCTGCTTCCAGGTACCTCTGGGATTTGTAGTCCATAGTTGCAGCCACCAGTAAGTTTGAGAGGGGGAAGAGGTGTTTAACTCTCCTCTCTGGCCCCAGACCCCAGCTGGGGTTTGCTAGGGAGCAGAGGGGTGGGACCAATCCTGCTCTCTGGAGCAGACAGCCCAGTCCAGCCCAGTCCAAGGTTGTAAGGCATATTGGGGTGCTGGGGGACTGTGATTATGTTGAATCAGGAAGGGGTCTGGGACAGAAGTTTCATAAAATGGTTTGATCCAAATCAGTTAAGTCTGATACTACATTCAACCAGATTTATCTTAAACCAGTTTCAGCCATTTTGAAAGTAGTTTATGTGCACTGAGCTTCCGTTCCTTTACAGGTTTAAACCAGTTTCTGCTCACTTAAACTGGTAACTTCTGTCCCTAGCCCTGGTGTTCTAGGACACCCATAGGGCCAGAAGAGTCATAATTGATTGCCCAGTGACAAGTCTGGAGTGGACTGGACTCACTCTGGGCCTTCAGGGCTACTTCCCAAACCCTTTGAGCAACATCAAGGCATGGCAGGAAAAATAACAGGGAAGAGCACTCCGAGGGGCAGAGGGAGCAGAAGCCATGTGTTCACCAAGGGGCATATTGACACCGCAGGACACGGATCCTGTCACGACCAGCAAAAACCAAGGTCCTGCCTGGAAGTCCCCTCAGTTGCCAGGGCTTCCAGCTGCAGGGATGCCCCAGGCACTTCTGCTGCTGGGAAACTGCAGCTGCTATGATCTCTCAGCTGCTGTGATGCATGGTGCACCAACACAGCTAGGAGATTACAACAGCTGTGGTCTCCTGGGCCCCTGCACCTGGGAGTGCTGTCATCTGGGAGCTTCCAGGCTTGGGGGTGCACATGAAACCCCCCAGCTAGCAGCTCTGATCAGCTGATGGGGCTCCAACCACTGGGATCCCTGTGGTAACTTTGTAGGAGCTTCCCATTACACATATTTCATGGACTAACTTTGCAGCTTATTCCTCTTTTTATCACTCCACTAACAGATTGAATGCTTTTTTTGGGTGACCACTTAAGGCATGATTAGCTCGTTAATTGCATCTTAAGTGTAACTGTAGATGGAGCCTCTGAGATACAGGCAGCAGAATGAGTCTCAGCGTGGGCTCAATTACTGAGCTATGCTGACAGGAACAGATGTAATGAGGTGGTTTCATGCCAAGAAAAGGCATGGGGTGCAGAGCAAGTGGCACATGCACCATGGCCTTAGGTTTTTTATTTGGTTTAACTGCACTCTTTCCATTTCTTGCTATGACTTTTCCAACATTGTGCCTTCTCAAACAACCAGCTTTAGCCACAAGGCATAATTCATGTTTAAACAGCCCTTCAAAGGCAAGCAGCACTAAAGGTGAGTTAATATGCACTGCCACACGAAGGATCATAGAGCCCTGCCTGATACATTGGGTGCACTTAATATCTTAAAAAGCCCTAAAATGTTCCTTTTCCCCTGGAAGCCAAGACCTGCTGGCATATGAGTACTGTGTTATCTCTGCTGTCAGTGTAGTAGCAATGCTATCTGAACTCACGCTAAGTAAAGTGGCATGGGTTAGTAACTAGGGAAATGACTTCCAAAGAAGACAGGTGTTGCTTGAACTGTTGTAGGTCAGCAGTTGTCAACCTTTTTTAGGCAGCAGGCCAGTGATCTAGTTCAGGTCAAAGGCTGGATGCAGCTTTTTCCTTACATTAGCATAGGGAAAGTGCCCACAGCCGGCACTTTGCCTGGGGTGGCTGCTGTTACCCTCCTCCCCCCGCCAAAAGAATGGTGCTACATTCGAGGGTCAGATCAAATGGCTCCATGGGCTGAATCCAGCATTAGGGCCATAGGTTGCCAGTCGTTGTTGTAGATAATTGTGGATATCATTGTTTGTGTCAGTGCTATCCAATGTGGCAATATGGTGA
The DNA here is from genome assembly GCF_001723895.1 of Crocodylus porosus. Taxonomy (NCBI): domain Eukaryota; kingdom Metazoa; phylum Chordata; order Crocodylia; family Crocodylidae; genus Crocodylus; species Crocodylus porosus. The sequence continues at coordinate 12,438,231 of NW_017728906.1, forward strand.
TACAGATTTTTGTGTGGCTTGAGTTCCTTGGCAAAGCATCAAGGTCCTGTCTGCTCATGATCACTGAAGATCTGCTTTGCTTTTCATAAGCCACAGAATGCAAGGCATGTTCCAATGTAGGAAACTCTGCCCAGCTTCCGTACTGTCAAAGCACCTCCAGCTGTGTACCTTGCTGTTTAGTGTTGCTTTATTCAGATTGCTGCTTCTGCTCATGATGTGACTGCATTTGTGTGGTGGCCACAGTGAGAGCCCATTGTACCTTCTCAGTACAAGAAGGGTATCAAAATGTAAAGAATGTTATTTATTGATTTGATCAGAGTGTGGCAGGGCACCTGTGGTGCCTGCCACTTTAAGGGCCTGAGCAGGCAGCTGAGCAGCCGCACCGCCAATCAGGAGAGTCACATGGCCAGCAGGTGGCCACTTGATTGGAAGAAGGGCGTAGTTGCTAGGAAATAAGAGCAGACCCTGAGCAGTAGTGCCAGTAGTTGCTGCAAGCAGCTGGTGGGAGAATATTGCCCAGCTGGAGCTGCTGTTCTCAGAACATCTGGAGGTAAAGGATGGGAGTTATGGGACTGGAGGAGGTTCCTGGTCTTGGGGAGTGACCTAAAACGACACCCTGCTAGGGATGGATGGTATGTGGGGACTTTCTATGGCAGGGTGGTTCCCAGAAAATGCCACACCAGTTGCATCCCTAGTGAAAGTGTGAGTATAGAGTGCCTTATAGCCTCAACCCCCACAACCTAGTGGGTAACCCTGTAGTAGGGACAGGAAGGGTCCAGGCGCATCTACAGAGACATCTGAGACCCACTGGGCATAAGACCCTGTTGCCCCATTGAGGGGATGGAGTCATGGCCCTAGTGAACAAGCGTATAGTGTGTAGTAGGCCGTGTAGAGTATGGTTCATAGGGGCAGCCTGAAATGCTGTGCATGATGGCATGGAGTAGGGTCGATGTGACCTAAAGGACTGCACTTAGGCCAGCCCCAATAATTCAGTAACACAAGTCCCAGTGAGGGGGCATGAGTTGAGGCCCTAATGAAGGGGCATGAGGCCAAGGTAAGTCTTTGGATGCCTCAGGCCAAGTTTGGGTTAGAGGCTGAGTGGTACAGCTCAGCAAGAGTAATAGTGGGTAGTTTGGGCCAGTGGCCTAGTGTAACCCAGCAATGAGGCTGGGGGAGTTAGGAGAGATTTGGATGCCATCTGTGAGGCATGGGACACAATAAAGGGAAGGTCAGAGCTAGGTATTATGCCATTGGCATCGGGCATTAAAATGGGCAGCCTCCCACCTTATTAACAACTCAAAATTGGTTTCATCAAAGGTGAGACAGGTGAGCAGACTGCCCTAGACAGGTGGGTGGGCCAACACTGTAATTGTCAAGATGGCCCCCTGGCACACAGAGATCCAGAAAAAGTTGAGATTTTCACCAATATTTCTTTAACCCTGTACAAGAGCTGCTTGAACACCCCAGTCCTGCCTAGCAGTTGATGGGAGAGCAGTGCCCTCCTCTGGGCATTGGAAAAATGAGCTGTGTTTTCTCTGCCTTGTGGGTGCCAGGAAATGTAATAAGAAATGCAAAGGGTTGGGGAGATTAAGGATAGACTTGAGACAGATTTACTGAGCCCTGATTCTTGGCTTTGAACTCCTGTCCATCTGCTGCTGAATCCTGGCTGAGGGATGTCATTTTTTATTGGGGAGGTGCCACTCAAAAGCCCTGTGCCGTGTCAACAAGGTCAAATAACTGCACCATGTGGGCTCGTACCATCTGTGCCATCTTCTGCCTTGGCCTCTCACTCTCTGGGCTAGTAAGGGTGAGACTTGCAGCAAGTGAGTCCCTTGGTTTAGCACTGATGGCTTTATCCTAATACAGTTTATATGTAAAACAATGTGATTATTTCATTCTGATGGAGTAAAATGTTTCCTATCATTAATGTCAAAACATGGTAAAATATTTAACATAATATGGCAATTAATGGTTTAATGCAATGCAATACAATAATAAAAGGTAGGAATAAAAAATTAAAATTATTCTTTCCCCCTCCCCTCCACCTTTTAAATTTTCATTAAAACCAATACTTTCCCAGAGACTATTCTGATTTTAATATAACTGCTTTTTCCAAGTGAAGGGAATTGGTGCTGAACTTTTTCTCATAAGTGCATGGCCCTTTCAGTGCTATGTTCTAGATTGGGGTTTCACTGATAGTGAGCCAAATTTAGCAGCTTAGTCCCAAGGTGGGCCAGGGGTTACTGGCAGTTGTTAGATATTCTACCACAAGATGGCAGTGGTTCATCCTTTCACAAAATGTATTAACTTTGGGATGCATAAACTTCCATGCCTAGGCTGTAGCCAGGAACCACATGGTACCGGAGCAGGGGTGGCGGGGAGATTAGTAGCAGCAGCAGGTGGGAAAGCAGGGAAATGGCTGTGGTAGACAGGTAGGAATAGGCAGCAAGCTGGTGCACAGAGCACAGTGACATCCAGGCAGGAGTGCGGGGCCCGCGCTGGTGCCTCTGGCCACGGCCAGCAAGGGTCCAGAGTGGCGTGCAGGCTGACAGGGGCTTTATGGAGCAGGGCTGGGCTGTGCCAGCAGGGAGAGGGGGGAGCCAGCCTGGCTTCACAGCCACTGCCAGCCTAGGCCTGCGCTCCTGCTGCCCTGCTTTGGGCCCTGCTGGCCCTGGCCACTGGGGCACTGGCATGAGCCCTGCGCTTCTGCCTGGCTGTCACTGCACTCTCGCACACCCGCTCACTCCCATTTCCCCTCTGCCTGCCACAGCCATTTCCCCATTTCCCTGTTTACCACCACTCCCCTCCACCTTCCTGCCAGCCGCTCTGGCACCAGGTGATTCCCACCTGCAGTGCTGGGACTATAGGAGCTGGCTCAGTTAAGCCCTGAGGACATGGGTGATCATGCATGGTCCTCCCCTGTCTCCTCCTCCCTGACCGCCCCCACTCCCCCCGATCTTAGCTCAGTGTCCCTCTCTGGTGGAGGCAGGTGAGCATAGCCCCAGAGTCCAGAGGGCAAGGCAGGCCTTGCTGCTGCAGCTGCTGGGTCCTGTTGTTGGCTCCTCCTGGGTTCTACTGCCCCTAGCTCCAGTCATCTTTGACAGGCAGCCAGGGGCAGATAAATATTCATTTTCTAAATTTTTAGGGGCCCCATGGACCAGATAGAATGGCCTGGCAGGCCAAATCTGGCCAGCGGTCCCTATTTTGCCTGCCCCTGGTTTAGGGGGAAGATGTAGACTAAACTTTGGCAGCCCTAAGGAGGCAACTAATATTGGGTGAGATTCAAAGGAAGCAAATTTGGAGCCTGGATTTCCTGTTATCTGTGTATTCCCTCTGAAGTGGCTGACACCGCCCAGAGTTTGAATGTTGTTTATTTATACAAAAGTGCTCAGAATTTATACAAAAGTACTGAGCAGATAATTTTGAATAACAAATACAGCAAGTTAAAGTGGGTGATTATCTATTTGTATACAACACGCAAAGAAAACAAAGTAAAAAAAAACAACAACGGTTGATTGAATAAATATTTTACTGCTCATTATTTGCTTGGTTAAGTTGCCTTGCAAGGGCAAAATATGTGTTAATAATTAAAGCAATTTGGAAGAGACCCTCCATCTCAAAATGTGGCAAAATGGACCTACAGTCTACTTGAAGGAGCTGCCAACACCAACTCACAAGACTTTGGGTCATACTAGAACTAAAATACTAAACCTCAGAGTGATATTGCAAACAGAGAGAATGTTTTCTTCTCAGAGGGTGGGTGACCAGCCTCTGTAATTATTTGCTCCAAAAGTGACTAGCAACATCTCCATAACAGGATTAGATTCTAGGTATTTGATTGTGTATCTAGAGTATCATGGTATGGAAAGGCAAACAGATACCTGACCACCTAACAGCGATGCTTGATTTAAATTTAACTGAACACCAGGTTTGAGGGGGCAAGAGATTTTCCTATGGGGTATATGGACAGGAGCCTTTGGGAGTTTGTTTCCCCTCAAAGCATCAAGTGGAAATGTCCCATTAAGATCATATGGAAATATCCTGTAATCACAAGGAAACTGATGTTGGATGGACATACTCTGGATACACCTAAGGCTTGCATTAAGGATGTTTGCATGAGGGTTATTTTGGAACCAAATATGATGGGGAAAATCAGTCTGTTGCATTCACCATGGAGACAGTAGTAGGGAGAGTAGCAGTTCTTTCACCCATAGAACTGGTGTGTGACAGTGGTGAGTGATGGCAACTACAGCCTGAGATTTGAAGCATTTATCAGTGGCCATACTTGCAGGAGATCTTCCTTCACTAGTAGCCTTCTGGGTAATACAAAATGTCTTCTTTTAGAAAACAGCATCTGCAGGTTTTTTTTAACACAATCTAGCGAATGACAGCTGAGTAATAGAAAAGAATTATTTGTTTAAACTTTCATTTTTTTTATTTGAGGTTTTTATAACGATTCAGTCCTTCCATTAAAATGCAGAAGTTCATCTTGGAGATCCCTTAAGCAAAACCAGGGGAAGCCAGATATGGCACTCCTGATATTTCTAATGTTTCTTCTGTGAAAGACCCTTTCCATCTTGTATTATCCCTTTATGTATTACATACAAGATGTGGGGAAAAGTCACAAGATGAACTTTTGAAAAATTCTTTGCAGTATAGCTGGATGTAGAGGAGAATATTGCACGCAACCCATCCTAAGGTTACAAAAGCATCAATTACTGTAGCTATGTCTGGATATAAACTATATGACTGTACCCTCTGTACAGAGGGAAAAGGCCATACTATTCACTATTTAAAAAATATCTGTCAGATGCACTGGAGATTGCTTTACAGAACAATTTACTGTGAAAAAAGGAGATGATGACACTGAGACTAAGGAAGTAGCTGGGGAACATATAGGGAGGGAGGCAAAAGCCGACTGGAAATAGGAAGACTACAAGGAAAATGTGTCCCTCAGTTGTAGTCATGGGTGGAGGCTGACAGCAGACTAAGACTGGCTGAATGAGTGAGCAAACTGAAGAGGTGGTGATAAGGTCAGAGAGATTGCTTGGAGTGGGTGCAGGAAGTGTTATATTCTTTTTATGGTTCCCTTGATTCCTCTGTTGGAAAACTAAGGCAGCACAGAAGGCAATCAGATAAGAAACAGATAGAATATAGATTTTTTTCTCTCTATCCACTAAGGAATTAAGGGATGAGAGTGGCTGTAGTGAGAAGAAATTGATACTTTATTATCTCTTGCTCAGTCTTCCAACATTCCCCATTTCCTGAAACGGGGTCATATCCCCAGCATCTATTGATGGCATTTTTTAGATCCGTCAGTTATTTTAGGGAACTTGAGAGTTACTTATTTTAACACAAAAGGAGATCATAGAAGATAGTGATGAGAGTGAAGTGGTTAGTAAGAGATACAGGCAGAAAAATGATACTAAAGTCAAGAAAAAAATCCTTCTTTTGACTCTAGTGGATTTTGGATTGGGGAATTACATCATGGCAAGAAAATAGCAGATGAATGCAGGCCAATTTATAGTAACATAATGGGCAAAATTTACTGTTGGTGGAACTCTACTGGTGTCTCCACTAGAGACCTCTTCAGGCTTTCTTTCAGCCCATGTCTCCATTCTGTTGTGCTGATGTTACTCCAGCATAACTATAGGTCAGATTTTAAAAGGTTTGTAGGTGCTTGTATTCTAAAGATTTCAATAGGAATTTGATGACTAAATAACTTTAAAAATTGGGGCCTGTACCAACTTCAGTGGAGTTGCACAAGTGCCTGTAGAAAGTGGTGTCCTTTAACCATGCTAGCTTGCTGGATTGCTTGGGTTGGGAGCATCTTTGATCTCTTTGGCTGTGTCCAGAGGAGCATGCATGTGCCTCCTGCCCCGCCTCAAACACCTTTGAGGCGGGGCAAGAGGTACGTGTGGGAACAAAAAAATGTTCCTCGCACTGCAAGTTTGTCGCATGGGGAGAAAATTAGACCTCTGGATATCCAGGGGTATAAAAAAAATCAAAGCTTAAAAAAGTGGAGCAGGGCACAGGCCTGGACTGTGCCCTGAGGTAACTGGAGGCTGGTTCCTCCATGGAGATGCTCTGGCTGCCGGAGCAGCTCTGTGGTTGGCCCCTCGCCCCGGTGCTGAAACACACGGCCAGCCAGGCCATGCGTTCAGCAGCAGAGCTCCAGCGCTGGTGAGTAAGGGGTCAGGGGGGCTGGAGGAAAGGGAGGGGACCATGGGGGGACCCCTGCCAACCCCACCCAC
>NW_017728906.1:12444584-12454656 GCF_001723895.1 Crocodylus porosus
TTTAACCCCCCCCAAAACCCCCCCAAATAACCCTGGTACTTACAGGCAGCTCCAGCTGCTGTCTGACTGACTGGGGCCCCACCTGCACAGTGCAGGGCAGAGGGATAGCCCCTGCAGCCCCAGCCTGAGCCCTGCTGCCCCCCCATGCTGTCCTGTGCTGCCTGGAGGCTCTGGCAGAGCAACCCCCACCCCTGCTTCTAAGGGAAGCAGAGGCTTTTTTTTCTGTTTTTTGTAAGTGATGGTGCCTGGGATTGTGGGGGTAGCCATGGGGGCCTGGGGGTGCAAGTTGCGGGGCAGAGCTGGGTGGGGCAGCCATTGGGGGGGCTGCAGCAGCTGGTGGGGGATGGGGCCAGGTGGGGCAGCAGTTGTGGGGGCTGGGGTGGGTCCTGTGGGCCTTGTGGGGGGAGTAGCCCCTGTGGGGCAACTTGGCCCCTTGTGTGGGGGCTGAACCACTTATTGGGGGGCCATAACCTCTGTGTGGGGGCCATCACCCCTATAGGAGGGCAGCAAAATATATTTTCATGAATTCATGAAACATGTATTTAGAGTTCACTTTATTATTATAATAAGAGACATGCTTTAACACTGTAGATATAGCAATAAAACATTGTCCAGCTGATTGCTGTCTCGGTCTCTCTGTCTTTGTCTCTCTCTTTATAGTGGTCTTTTGTTTTACTTGTGGAGGAACATGGATTTGGGGGTATTTTACAGAGTGACTTTGGGATATTTTTATCAGGAATTTTTCAGTTTTCCATTAGGGAACACCAGAATTCCTGCTAGGGAGGCCAGTGGCAGGACCCTGCCTGCTCAGACCTGGCACCTTGGACTGAGCTGGCTGTGGCTGACCTACTGGCCAAACGGTGCCAGGAGGACATGCTTTGACAGTTCAAAGAGGCCACTATACCTGGAACATCTTCCAGGCAGTAGCTGCCCAGATGGCTGGGCAGGGGCACACATGACAGTAGTCCTTCACAAAGGCCAACTCTGCAGCCACCACTCACTGGCAGCTGGCCCAGAGGGGCAGATGCCTCTACTGGCTCTGTAGTCCCCATCCGGGTCTGGCAGGTCTACGACAGGTCACAGCCAGGCAGCAGTCACCACTGCCAGACTACTGGAGTGGGTAGAGGGTGCAGGGAACTCTCAGGGCTGCTTCAGCAGTGCAGCTGGCACAAGGGGTAGTGTCCCCAAGTACCAATTGGCTGGGTCCCAGAAGCTCCTGAGAGCTACTAGCCCTGAGCTACTTGCCAGGGCCGGCTTTTTATACTGCTGGGGCCAGGACAGGGCAGCTTTTTATACTGCTGGAGACAGCACAGGTGCTGGCCCCGGGCTCTAGCTCCCCCTGGTTGCAGATCTGGGAGGAGCCAGGCAGGGTTATTTTGCCTCAAGTGGCACAATTTGCTCCACACCAAAGTGCGTGTCTGAGCACGTGTGCTAAGGCAAAAAGCCCTGGCTCAGATCTGCACTGCTTCTATTTGAGCTGCTGCAAGTGTACGTGGTTACATGTGTGGATGTACCCTTTCTGTTGTGCACCCCTTTGCAAAGCCACCACGAGTGGACACTTTATCCTAATGGCTTTGTGTTAAACCAGACTGTAAAGTACAATTATGTGTATTATTGCAATGTACAAGGAAGGCCATAGTGGATGCATCTACTTGTGCAATTGGTGCACATGAATAAACTCTGGAGATTACTGCTCTGGATATTTTTGCCCTGAGCACACTGTTTGAATGTACACCCAGGAGCAATGAACTCCAGAGCAATCAGCTATGGAGTTTATTTATGGAGCCCTGATGGAGTAGCCCTGGCTGGTAGGGGACCCCAGGGGTCAGCCTGCTAGCCTGGGGCTGCTTCAGTCCCATTCAGTGTGCTGCAGAGGGGCTAGCTGGGGCACAAGAGTGCTTCATTGTGGTGCTAGCCAGCAGGCAGCTCTTGCACTGAAACACCTTCACAACCCAGATAGCTAGGTCAGCTTCTACACATGCACTGTTGTGCATGAAAAAACTGCAGCAGGGTAGTACTGCAGCAGGTTGTAAATACAAGTTAATCTACTGTGCACTTGTAGTTACAAGTACTACTCTGCTGTGGAGTTTATTGGTTCTCTGCACCCTAATAGGGGTGCATGTGTAGATGCGGAGATGTTTACTGGGGGGCTAATTAATCAACTTTGCGGTAAACATCTTGTGTAGGTGTGCCCAGTGTTTCCTTTCTTCCTAATCCCCTCAGTCCTACCCAGCCCATTCAGTGTTCCCCATTAACTTTAATTTAGCTGTAGGACTTGTGCAGATTCCTTGGAAGAACATGAAGTCTCCTCCATGTGGAGACTCACTGCATGATTCTGACTCTACATCATTCCCTGTTGTTCTCTCAGTACATCTCCTGTGCTCTCACTACATCTTGTAGTTCATAAAATGTGTTCCCTTGCTTTGGACTATTGCTGTGTGATCGATAGCCTTTTGCTGCATGAGAAGCAAACTGTAGTGGCTTTCAAGTGAGTGGAGTTTTTTCTGTTTCGCTTTTGGCTGAGATTATGATATTGGAAGAGTTTATATTCCATTTCTCACCACGCTGGGGTTGATGAGGCATTCCTCTAGGTCTTGCGTAGACCTTTTGTCTAGTCCTGTTGTTCCATCATTTCTTCCTTTGTCCCTGGGAAGCAGACTTCTGCTGAAACCTGCTCATTACTGGGGAAACAATATTTTCAGGTGGGTTCCTGGAGCAACACTTTCATTTTCTCCTCACATTTGCTAACAGGAGCTGCTTGTGTTGAAAATATAGTAAACTTTCACTGGGAAGACTGTTCAGTCTGGCTCTGAGGACCATCAAAATCCTTGTCAAAACTGGGCTCTGTATGCTGTGTATTTGCAGACACAGCCATGCTACTTCAAGCTGTGACTCTGTCAGCTCTCCAAGCTAAGCCCTGGTATCAGCATGTTCTGGGAATGGGTCCAGGCCCTTATGAGAGGGAAACAAAGGTCAATGTCAACAAACAGGCTTCGCAAGAGCTATTCCCAGGAGGTTAGGATATGGGTGACCTGTTTTATCATGTCATTCAATACCTTGTATCAGTCTGTTCTGTGAATGGAGACAGGGCCAGGTGAGAGAGAGACAAAGGTGAATATCAACAATCAGGTTTGAAACATGTACAGTACCATCTGTTAAGACTTTGAAGAGTTAAATAACAGTTACAGAGAAAAATGATGTGCTAACAGGAGGAAATGAAGAGTCAGTGAAGAGACAGAGGTCATGATTGTCTAGCTCTTGGCTTACTCTAAGTTCTGTTTGAACCACTTTGATGGCATTTAGTGATGCAAATGGACAACATAGAGTCTTTAGTTGGAGTATAGTCATGGAGTGAGCTGCTCAAGGGTGGGTAAATCACGCTATCATCTGGGCAGTGTCCAATGTAACTGAGCAGCCATGTTGCTGCTGTAAGTTTTGCTAAGGGCAGAACATGCCCATGATTGGGGAAATTCAAGGTGGTTTAGAGCATACCTTGCCCTTCCCCTCAAGAATGTCCTATGAAACTCTGTCACACCTGAGACTTTGGATCAACAGATTGTTACGTAGGACAGGAAAACATAGCTGTGAAGGCAGAAAAGCAAGAAGGATGTTCCAGATGGCTGGAGATGCAGAGAGGAAAGGTCTCATGCCAACAGGGGTCAGAGTGGGTTGAGAGACACAAAGGACATCAGTTTCATATGTGTGGACAGAGGGGACTATACAGAGAGAGATAGGAGGCCAATGAAGTCATTGGAAGCAAACTGGAAGGTCTTTGGAAGGATTTGACACCAAGTTAGGTGATTTTTGGATTGGATGCTAAACTGAAAGGGGAGTTAGTACAGCCACATGAGGTCTTATTTGTCTTTGTACTTGTTAGAAGTTTAACAGCATCTTTGGCATATGCTGGAATTTAGAGAGCTGAGACATGGGGGCTAAGTACAGACATTCAAAAAGACTGAGCCTGAATCAATTCAATCTTTGCAGGTTAATCTAACCTGTATAGATTGAACCAATTTTCAAGTGGATAGACATTCACTTTTGATTCTGGAGATGCCTGCAGTGGCTCAGGCTAGAAGCCAGGGAGGTGGTAGAGTAAGTCCTTGGCTATAGGGAAACTGAGCTGAGGGGAGGTCATGGCCAGGCCCCCACAGGCTGAGTGTGTCTGGGGAGGGGTTTAAACCCCCACCCTGGCCTGCATGGTCCCTAGTCAGGGTGCACCTGGAGGGGAAAGGGGAAAGCAGCCCCTGCAAGGCATTTCCCACCCTCCCCCCTCATCACTCGAGCGGTGGGGGCATGGTCAGCCCCAGCATCTGCTTCAAGTGAATGGAGATGGGTGGGGAGGTGGTGTTTAATTCTCCCCTTCCCTCCCCTCTCTCATCAGCACAGATCCCACTTAGAGTCTGCCTGACCGGGGCAGAGCAGCCTGTGTCAGATTCCCTCCCCCACTCTGTCCCAGCCATATGTGGAGGGTTCAGGATTGAAGAGTATGGTTGGGGGTAGAAAGGTAAGAAAGGTTTATTGACTTAACAAAAACACAACTACGCATAGTAACGAGACAAACTATGACAGACAAGAACAATTTGTGTCAGCAACTTATCAGCAGTCCCCTCTGATGCCTGATGTACAACAAGTTTCTCTTTCCACAGAGTTTAGCAGTCAGGCATCCCTGATCAGTGCTGTCCGAGAAGTACTGGGAAGGACCCTGGTATTCCGTTCTTGGGCTCCTCGAGATCCATGGGCCCACTGATCCAGGGCAATAGCTAACTAGTCCTTTTCACAGAGCTGTATCTTCCTTCAGAATGATTTCCAGATGTTTTAGCTAATGTATAGCTTCTGAACGGTACTGATAACGTACAGCCACTCAGATTCTTTTTACTTCAACTGTCCTTAGACTGACCAATAGCAGTACAAGCCTTACATTCCTTTGATAAGGTTAATTTTAACTATGCTACAGGGCCTTACTACTTCAAGGCTTTGTTAAATTTACTAGGTCTTACTTTATACAAGGCCTGACTACATCTTAAACTTTAATTAGGCTCTTAGCAACAACATACAGCTTACTATCTAAACAAATACAGAAAAACACTTGGTCTAATCTTCATAGAGCCTTCAGTAAGGACCTTTATCACACAGACATAATTTCAGCTGTCACACCCCTTGCTGCTGCAGTGGTGGGGGCATGGCCAGATGCTGGCCGACATGGCCCCCTGAGGTGAAGGAGGCATGGAGGGGGTTTGTCCCCCCCTCCCTTCACTTCTCCCCCTGGGGAGCCCCAGCCATGATCTGCCTGGCCAGGGGCGAGCAGTGGAGGTGGCGGCCGGGGCTGGCAGACCCTGACTGCAGTCCCCTGAGGGGAGAGGGGATGGAGGTGAGGAATAAACCCCCTCCTTGCACCCTTCACCTCAGGGGGCCATGCTGGCCAGCATCTGGCCACACTCCTGCCCCTGCTATTGCAGCAGCATGGTGTGATGGGGAGGACCCTGACATGGGCTGCTCCGGTTGGGGTCTGTGCCAACGGGATGGGGAGGAAGTTTTGTGTGTGGGGGGTTGGGAATTAAACCCCACTTCATCTCTATTTGCTGCTGAGGCTGGCCAGGCCCCACACCACCTGTGCATGGCAGACAGCGGTTGGCGTCTGTGCAAGTGGGATAGGGGAGGGAGGGAGGAATGAATTCCTTCTCTGCCCCCTTCATCTTGGGAGTGGGGTGCTGGTGCCTGGCCACTTGCCTGCCCCTGCTCCAGCTAGAGAGCAGAGGGGCAGGGCTAACCCTGCTCTGTTGGAGAAGATAGCACAGCCCAGCCCAGGGCCGCAAAGCGGGATGCTGGGGGACTCAAATTTAACTTAAACAAGAAAGGGGTCTGAGACAGAAGTTCCATAAACTGGTTTGACCTCAATCAGTTAAGTCTCACACTACATTCAACCAGGTTTAACTCCCAACCCATTATGGCCATTTCGAAACTGGTTTATGTGCACTGAATTTTTGTTCTGTTACAGGCTTAAACCAGTTTCTGAACACTTAAACCACTTTATGTGTAACTTCTGTCCCTAGCTGGGCAGATCAAAGAGATAGAAGCTGTAGTAGTTGAGGCTAGAGAAGACAAAGGCCTGAGTGAGGATTTCAGCAGAAATAGAATTAAATTAGGAGAAAACATTTATAGCTATTTCTCCCCTATTTTCCAGAAGGTCTTGAAGCTGCCAAAGCCTTGAGCCAGAGCCTGCCAGAGTCAGACCTGAGACCAGTGGTATTGCTTCTAGATGATGTTTTATCTGAGCCTATTGATCTTTGACCATACCTGCTTGAAGTATCATCTTGGACCCCAGGGTACTTGTAAGTCTGCATACCCTGGTCTCATTCCAGGTCAGAATCAGTCGAAAAGATCACTGGTTTACAGCAGGAATGGTCAGTGGCTGTGTGAGATACAGCAGAAATTTCAGTAGCAGAAAGAATCTAGTTCAGGAATCTTGCGATTCCTTGCCACAGTTTTTGTGCAATGCAGTTATAAGCAAATGTAGTTCCAGGCTCAAACCTAGGATTCAAAGATGATCTGAGCTACTCAGGAAAGGTTCTACAAACAAAGTGAAAGGCGGGCCTGGTCTACAGCTAGATTGACATTCCCTGTATCCAGTATATAGAGGGGAAGAGGGGTTGTCTTCTGTGGGAACCAGTGGCTAATGATGCTGGATCTCTCCAGGGTCTTTCTCTATCATCCTTTTCTTAGAGGACCCTTTCCTGGAGACTCGACCAGGCAGCTCTTGGTCCTGCATGTGTGAGGCTTGCCCCTCCTAGAACCCTGTGCTGGTTGTTAGTGGTGTCACTTGTACAATCATGTCCTGGTCTATGTTCTTGGAGGTGCTTGCTAAGCACAAAGGCTGTGGAAGGCCAGGATGCTAGCTTTTCAGCAGGTAGGGAGGGTAGACCATTTCCTTTTCTTCCTTACCACAGCTGTTCAGGACTTAGGCAAAGAAGTTTCTTGTTGAGAAATAGAGCAGCTTTTACTTTATCTATACATTTATTCTATATATGGTCATGAGCTGTTGCAGTTTTTTCTCATGATTTTGCTGCTCATACAGGGATTGTTTCATAGACTGCTGTGGAATTTCACATTCTGTTATTTGGTATGTGTCCATTTATGTGTTTCGTTTATGTGTTTCGTTAGGAAACTTTGCTAGAGATGAGAAGAAGGGATTCCACATTTACTAGGTTGGGACTGCCTTATGGTGTGATGGAAAAGGGATCAAATGCTTGCATTGTTTTTAGGCAAATGGCCAACAAACTAAAGGCAAGAGAATGGGAAATACAGGGCTTTTGCTGGTTGTCTGGCTAAAATAAGTTACATGGTCTAAAGAACTGCCCAAAATAAATATTATATTTAATGCTGGATATTATAGTTAAATCTATGTGAGATCACTTCACATCCACATTAACGTGGAACTCTATAGGTATGTCTATACCTCATTCCCACCAGACCCAAAGTTGCTGCTCTCAAGCTGAAATACCGACCTGCTCCTAGTCTCCAAATCCCAAGTCTGGAGGTGAGGCAGTAAAGTCATGCTGAATTGCTCTGAAGCTTGGTGGAGATGGGGAACTTGAGAGTGGGAGCACTGCCTCATTTCCAGGTTAGGTATGTGTGGAATGGGAGTGGGTGAGCGCTGGGCAGGGTGGGTTTGAGAACCACATCCCTGGAAGCATTGTGGGTGTGCTCTGGTAGTGTGCCCTGACTGAGGTAGTTATGCTCTTGTAGTTCTGGAAAATGAACACTGGAGTGCAGCAAATTATTACCAGATCACCCAAAGTGCTGTATGTGCATTCAGGAAGGAAACATAGGTTTCAAAGCAAAAGTCTGGGCTTTCCTGGGCTAGAGCAAGCAGAAGTGGTAAATAGTAAAAGTGCTGAAATAATACCAAACCTGTGGATTTAAATTTGGAATATGACAATGGAATGGGTGTACTATCACATTTGGGATGGAATTGAGATCTGAAAGCAACTTCCCTCTGAAGTCAGCCAATGAGCTGTAGTAAGAGCAGTATATGCAGGGACGTGGATGGAGCATAGGCAGATTATGGCATGGGCCAGTGGGGCCTGGGCCCAGGAGCCTCTGCCATTCGGGAGTCCCTGGACATTTGAGTCCCCTTGGGAAATAGTGGGTTTTTCCTTACAGGTGGGCAGTATTCCAGCCTGCAAGGAGTCCTTCTTGGGGCTGCCAGGAGATGCAGGGGCAGCGCCAGCCTCAGAACTGCCCAATTCCTGACTTTAGGTCAGGTGGCTCATCTAGGGACCATTGCAGGGGGAAGAGTCCAGAGGGCAGCTTGCCTCCACTCTTGCCTGGCTGGGCTCCACACCAGTTGTGTGTGGTGGGGGGGAGAGCAGGGAGGAGAGGCAGTCATGCCCCCCTCACCCAGCTGGGTCCACCCAGCCTCCCCCTGAAGGCCGAGGTGGGCCTCCATGCCCATGGCAGTGGCAGCGCTAGGAGAGGAAGGGGCCACTCTCCCTAGTAGAGTCCAGCTGCCACAGGGGGAGCAGGCCTCCAATATTGTGTTTGCCCAGGGCCCCAGTAAACCTTAATGCGCCTCTGGGATGGGGCCTCTTGCTCTGGCAGCAAGCATCAGTGGATGGTCAGAGGCATCTGTGTTCACTTTCTCCATCTGTAGAATGGGGACAAACATACTGACTTCTTTTGCAAAGTCCAGATGTGTAAGTTCAGGTTCTTCACCTTGAACTTGGGCTGACCTCGTGTTGTCACTGGTGCAATCTTGTGCTCATCTCTTTTGAGATCTGCAGATGGAATGTGCTATGTAAGAGCTAGGCTTTATCATAAAGCCTACTCAACAGCTAAATGTCCTTCAAGTTCTGTGAAGAGGACTGTTAGGAAGGTGCCCAGAGCAACAAACACATTGCCTGCTGGTACAAGATTGAAGGACCTCCAACTGAGTGAGCAACAGTTTTTCTCAAAACACTTCAACACACAAGTCAAGCAGAGCAGGATGTGTTAATGTGTGGTATACTAGTTTCCTTCTGACTCACAGCTGCAGTGGAGGGGAAGGGCAGGTGCCTGATATATTGGGTTGATATGAAACTGTGAAAAGCTTCAGTATGCCTCCATTTCCCCAGTGGTGTGACACATTCCCCAGAAAGCCCTGCAACCAAATGAGAAAACAGATATTCTCAGAAATGCAGTGACACAGCATATCAACCAAGGCCTCTGACTTGGCTGACTAGTAACAAAAACTGTGGGCCTGAAATGCTTAGAAATATGTGACTTTCCATTCATGTTTTCCACCCCTTGGGGAAAGCCAGTTCATTTTTGCTATCTTAGGCACCCTGTGTTATGATAAGTTCTGAGTGTATAAGTTTAGGGACAGACATTACACATAAACCGGTTTAAGTGATCAGAAACTGGTTTAAAACTGTAACAGAATAAAAGTTCAGTGCACATAAACCAGTTTCAAAGGGTCTGAAACTTTTTAAAGATAAATGTGGTTGAATGCAGTATCAGACTTAACTGATTTGGGTCCACCCAAATTAGCAATGTCTTTCCCACACCCCTTCCTGGTCTGAGTTAAATCAGAGTCCTCCAGTATCCCAGATGCATTGCAGCCCTGGGCTGGGCTGTCTGCTCCAGAGAACAGGGCTGTTTCCACCCCTCTGCTCCCTAGCCAGAGCTCTGGTGGAGACTGCAGGCACTGCAGGGTCTGCTTGGCTTCCCTCTGCCTCCCTTGCCACTCGCTGCTTCAGCAGGGGTCCCCACTCGCTCCTTCCCATCTCCCACAGAATGGACCCCAGCTCCACAAACCCTAGGCATGTGGTATACTAGCTAATGCTGAGAGGTGTCTGTGCGTGTGTCTCCAGTTTCACTGGGACAGGACAAATGCAGCCTGAACAGTGTCTGCTTCGGGCTTTTTGGAGCTAATCAAGAGGTCATGATGTAAAAATCGCGGTTCGTTTCTCGGGAGGCGAAAAAAAACCTTCAGCCACAGACACATTCTATTAGCAACACAAAAGGTATATATTTGCAAATAGGGTCAGAGAGTGAGACAAAAGATCAAACACTCTGCTGCCCCCGAGGGAAACTG
>NW_017728906.1:12454832-12477829 GCF_001723895.1 Crocodylus porosus
TAATACAAAGAGCCTTTGGTAGTTTTCCCTTCAATTTCCAACCCCCCCTTCCCTCTCCCATTAAGGAGACAAGGAGGGCTAGCAGCTGTGTTTTTTTCTAAATCTGCTATTGATAATGCATTTTTAATAATATTTCTAACAGTCAGCTGGTAATAATGTCCTTCCATTCCTTCCTTGGAAAAAGCTGTTTAAGAAGATCATGAACTAATGAAAGAGACTTTTGTTTTCTTGATGGGCTGCTAAACACCGTGTTATCAGCTCCCTGCTGGCTACCTTGCCTGTCAGGTTTGCTGCAGGCAGTATGAAGAAGCAGGGAGAGGGAGATGGTTGGGGTCTGGCAACACTCCCACCCCTTGAGCAGTGAGCAGGGAAAAGCCTGGGGCAGTGCAGGCAGTGTGGGGGTTTAAACCCCTCCCTAATCAGAGCATCCTGCTGGGGCCTGGCCATGTCCCCCATCAGCTGAGCACTGTAAAAGGGAAGGGGGAGGGCTGCTCCAGCACCTCCTGGCTTCTAGCTTGAGCCACTGCAAGCATGTGCCTGCATTTCCTCAATCCAGAGAGAATGTCTAAGCACTGGCAAACTGGTTTAACCCGGGCAGGTTAGACTAACCTGTAAAGATTGAATCAATTTAGACTCAGGCTTTTTGAATGTCTGTCCTTAGACATGAAAGAACTTTCAAGAGCAGAGTACCAGTTAGCTTACAGGACCCAGGACATAGGACTCCTCTAAATTGATTTTTTGTTTGATCAAGAGCACATCTTGTAGGAAGGCATCCAGACTTAGTTTACTAGGCCTCTGTTAAGCAGGGTAAGGTTTGGTTAGTAATTGGATGGGATACTTTGAAGAAAAGCAAGTCATACCCGGAGGGTGTCAGGTGTGGTGGCATGTTGGATTCTAAGTTAGCTCTGACCAATATTGCATTGTGGTTAGCAGGGGGTGTTATGCTGCTGAATGTGCTATATTTATAAAATATAACACTAAGATCCTCATCATTCATTGATGACAACCCACTATTTCTTTCTTTCTCTTGACGTATAGCATCTGTTGCTAGATCCCTGGCACTTACAAGAGCAGAGTGGTAGTCACAGAATCCCAGACACATTCCAATATAGGGAATTTTCTCCTGCTTCTCTAAATACCCATGCAGTTCCAGCCACACAGCTTGCGGTACAGTGCTGCTTTATTACCCCTCCTGTTTCTTTTTGACATGCAGCTCATTTTAGTGGTTGCTGAAGTGACCCTTTTGGTCTCTCTCTCAGTGCAAAAGTGTGTGTTCAAATGTAAGGAGTATTACTTGATCAGAGGCTGAGGAAATTTGAGGTTTTTGGAAGTATTTTGCCACCCCATGCAAGAATTGCCTGTACTCCACAATCCTACTAAGCAGTGCCCTTCTGTAGGCATTGAATATTAGCTGTATTCTTCCCTTTACCTGATATGGGTGCTAAGAGGTGTGATAAGAAATGCAAAAAGTTGGGGAAACTAAGGAGAGACTTGAGACCAGTTTTACTGAACCCTGAATCTTGGCTTCTAGCTCCTGTCCATCTGCTGCTGAATCCTTACTGAGAGGTGACATTTTTTGGGGGTAGGGGGAGGACGGGGAGAGGTATCAGTCCAAAGCCCTGTTCTAGCCATAGGGAAAAATAATAATTGTACTGTGAAGACAGCCACAGTCCAGACTAGTGCCATCCTCTGTCATAGTTCCTTGCTCTCTGGGCTACAAAGCATGGAGTGAGGGCAGTGTGGGAAAGGGGCAGAGGGACCATGTTATAGCTGTGACTGGGGTTTCCTGCCAGGCGCAAGGAATGGGTTTCATTTTTCTGCCCTGTTGTAGAAACAGACGTTGCCTGACGTCACCTTTGTGCTACCATAAAAATGTTTATGGTGGCACAAATGGTGAGCAACGCGTGTCGCTACCCTTTGTCATACCACTTCAGTGTGTGTTGCAGTGTAAGCTCACGTGGGTCCCAGCATGGAAATCTGACTGTGTGCCTCCAGGTTGGGTCCTGCACTGGGTCCTGTGCTGCCCCATGCTTCAAGCAGAGGCCTGGGTCAGCATGGATCCCAGGAAGAAGCTGCAGGGTGTGGAGGAATCACCCTTCCAGCCTGCTTCTGCTGTGAGCAGGCAGCCCCTTCTCCATCTGTTTCATTTAACACTAGGTTGTGGCCTGGGCTGGAAACATTCCTGATGGAGGGGGGACCTGCTCCCTTTGTCTCAGTTTCTCTGCCATTGCACATCAGGTGACTGGTCCCTTCACCTGGGAAGGTGAGGTCATTTGAAAGCACCAGGCATCAGCCAGTGGGGCTGCTTCTGGTGGGAACTCAGTGATGAGGTCACGACAGGTTATTTAAGGGTCCCTTCTTCCTGGAAGGAGCAGAGCCATTTTGGGGAACATGGCATAAGTACACAGCCTTTGGAGCTCTTCTAAGCTCCAGATGAACATGTGAGTAACTTACCTGAAACTAATCTAGATATATAGCTTACTGTAATGTAGAAGCATGTCAATCAGCTACTAAGCTGACACTGTTTGCTGTAGATTATTCTTTGATACTTCTCTATTCTGTACCCTTCCCCAAACCTACCCTCTTACCAATAAAGCTCTCCACTATAACAAGCATGGTGGACTTGCTGGGAGAGGAATTGGACATGCCTTTTCTAGTCTGTATGCTTGGCTGACTAAGGGAGGCTACTTTTTGTGCTTCAGGCTAAAGGAAGTACGCCAAGTTCTCACAGTAAGTCAAGCATCCTCAAGGTTTACAAAGCCTGTGTACCCCAGGGGGCACAGGGCCCTATGACAAACCAGAACCCCTCGGTGGTGGCAGCAGTACCCCCAGGCTTGCAGGTGTGTTCCAGGAAGGGGGGTGGCCAGACACAAGACACCCAGAGCTTGATAGGTGGTTGGGCATGCTGAGGTTGGTGGGTCAGTGCAGGAGTGCCCCATACTGGCCCCTCACACAGGGCAGCGAGGGCCCCAGAAAATACATGGGCAATGGGAACTTGTAGCCCATTATCCTGCATTGAGCCCCACCCTGTCTTGATCTGCTCTGGTGAAGTCTGTTTTTACCCTTAGTATCTGTGGGGAAGAAGCCTGCAGGCCATATGTAGACACAGGCAGTAGATAAGCCATCAGCAGGTCCACGAAGGCAATAGACTGCAGGAACATAAAAAAAGGGGCAGGCAACAGTGAGCACATCTACACATGCATTAATGTGCTGTAGTTACTGTGCATTAAGTTTAGTACCTGTCATAAAAGGTACTACCTCAATATACAGTAACTGGCGCTACTACACAGTAGCCCTGGTATATACCTTTTTAGTGACACTAATGTTCAGCAGACTAATTCTACTACACATTAGCATGGCTTTTGCCATGATGCACTAATGCACAGTAGAATTAATCTACTGCACATTTAGCATCTTGTATAGATGCGCCCAACATGCAGAGTTGACGTTAATTTACAGTAGTGAGCAAGGCTCCTGCCCTATACCACTCATTGCCCCAATAACTGCAGGAGGGGAAGATGCCTATATATGTGGTGCAATGCCATGATGCAGTAGCAGCTCCTGTCTCTCAGGTTGACCAGTAGTTCAGTGCACCACTAGTGCCTCACTATGCTGAACAGCTGATGAGAGGAAAAGGAGTTGCGATTGCAGAGCAACATACTGTGCTATCTCATAGCTCAGCAAAAAGCAGGGAGATTTCTTGTTCTCAAAAGGGCTTTACTGTAACTGTTAACACAGGTAAAGATAGCTGACAACTTCCTGTTGATGTCATCATGTCAGCCCTCAGGAAGGGATTTAACCCTTACTACTACACCCCGCTTTCTCAGAAGAAACTTGAAAGATTTCCAAAGAACTGCAAAATCTTCTTGAGAGGAGAAGTTACAAGCACATCACTCTCTTGTGAGTCTTTATCATTCATTTCCCCACAAAAAGAGAACAGAAACATCAATAAACTTTTTGCTTTAAAGTGGATGGATTTGCGAATCAGTTTGGAGGGAACTGACACATGTCCTGACCTAGTGTAGTAAACAGGTGGAATATGAGAGAGGTGCTCTTGATTCCTAAGGAGAAGACCTCTAGGTGTCTCCAGCAGGAATGTAACTATCGTTTTAAAAAATATGAATTTAACCTCCTCTAATTCTGTTGGTTAAAAAATAACTACTAACACAGGGACTTGGACATAGCTGCTGCTGGGAGCTGCTCCCAGCTGACCAAGCCCTCTGGGGGGAAGGTGGGAGGAGGTAGGCTCAGCCAGACAAGACAGGCCACACCAAGCTTAACACTGGGAAGGAGGGAATACCTGTGAATGATCAGCTAATTGCTTAATTGAGTCATTATTCAGCTGCTTCTGTTTTCCTACTAGGTTTTGAGTAGTAGTCTCCCCCACCTTTCCTCCCTCCCTCCTTCTTGCTCCTGCCTCCCTCCCTCTTGCCTGCTAGGCTGCCTTCTGATTCCTGCTGCGTACTGTGCAGCTTTCCTTCCCCACCCTTCCCTGCCTAACTGCGCCCACCCCAAGCTGAAGGATAACTGGTAAGCTAGCCAGTTATCACTGCACTTATCAGTTAAATGATTAATTGTTTAACTTTTCATATCCCTAGTCTCCACCCAGTATCAATGAGGGTTATCCACCTTAGCCTGGACAGTGCCTTGTATTCCTGCATCTGGAATCTAAACTTCCTGCTGTGGGAAAAGAGCAGGTACATTTCTTGAGGCAAGCCTGGTATTTTAATTCTGTCTCTGGTCCTTTACCAGCTTATCTTTCTCACAGAATTCCTGTGCATTAACAAGTTTGGGAACCGAGTTATCTGGCATCTGATGACAGAGTTGTATGGAGTTGGTGACTCATAAGCAACTCAGCTGGACCCCATCCATGCTGTTATGGTGTTGAATGGTATATCAGGAGAGCCTTATACAGATCTTCATTCTTCTGAAGTAAATTCTTCACAGTCCACACTGCATGTTCTGCTTCCCAATAACTATGTGGGAAATGTGGATTGCCGGTGATATGCTAAAAGTTATACTGGATTGCAAACTGCTTAAATGTAGCTCCAGAAAATTGTGGACTACTGTCTGATCTTCAAACTGATGTTATGCCTTTGTAATCCACGTTGGTACTCAGTTATGTACACCCGCTCCAAGCAAAGGGATGTTAGCAGGTGCAGGTGAGCTGTGGGAAGCATAGCTGCCCTGCTGTGTGTAGCTTTCCTCCTCTCCCTATAGAGAAGAGTCAGAACATGTGCTGAGGCTTAACTATATACAAACTTAATAGGATATAAAAGTTATATTATTAACATATACAGGCAGTCCTCAACTTACAACTTTTCAACTTGCAATGGACATCACTTACGATATTTATAAACTGATACCCTATTTTGATGTTCTAACATAGATTTTGTCTTTATGACGGTTGATACTGTGTGCAGCTGGTAAGTGAGGGAAGAGGCAGGGGGTGGGGGGTAGATCAACAGACCCTGCCATGAGGGAGAGACGTGGGCAAGTGGTGCCCAGCCGGGGCCAGGTGGGCACGGGGAGAGGGGCTGTGGCGGCTCTTGCCCCTGTGCACTGCCCATCTGGCAGTTCAGGAGGTGGTTCCTGCTGCTGCTCTGGGGGGGCATGTGCCCTTAGATGTGCTTGGGGTGAGGTGGGCAGGGCCAGGGCTACACTGGGCTGAGCTCCAGGTCAGCAATGGGAGCTATGGTGAATTTTTGGGTGGCTGCAGTCCCCCCATAGCCCCTGCTCTGCTGCTCTCCCTGCCCCAATCTGGGGGGACATCCGCTTCCCCATGGCTTCCCCGCACTTGCCCAGCCAGGCAGGATGGGCACAGGGTAGAGTTGCTGCTGTACAAGTGACATGCTACAGCGGAAGTTGCCCCCCACCCCATGCCCTCCCCCGGACAAGCCATGGCTTTGAGGGCATGGGAGGGCATGTGCTCCTGGATCGGGGCAGGTTGGAGTAGGGGCTGTGGGGGGCTGCATATATAATACAGATCTATGCAAAACACACTCTATACCATTGAGGGATCAGGAGGTAAAAACAAGAGTCTTATTGAATATTATGCAGTCTTATATTCTAATAGGGTGCCAAATTACAAAGCATGAGACACAGCATTCCCAAAGTATGAGGCACAAGATTTACAAATGAAAAGGCACAGGGTTTATAAATGAAAAGGTGCAGGGTCTCAGAGAAACAAAGTTTAGCCCACAGCCTTAGTGCAACTGTTGTGCCCTGAAAGAGACTACCCCTGAGGGGAGAAGGGGGAGAAAAGGAGAGGTTGGATACCCTGATGCCCTAAGGCAGGGGTGGTCAACCATGGGGTACTTGGGAAGGTCCCAGGGGGTATGCAGCAGCAGTGCAGAGAAGTGGGGGGTGTTTCCGATTTCGCTGCTGCCGTTTCCGGTTTTGCAGTCGGTGCTTCTGGTTTCACCACTGTGCGCAGGGGATCCCTCCCCACTGCTCACTGATCGTCACCAGGGACCACCCCCCCAACTCATCAACTAGCTTGGGGACTCCCTGCTTCTTGACTGGATGCCAGGGGTACACCAACCAAAACAAAGGTTGAAAACTCCTGCCCTAAGAGGCAGCCTTGACTCTGTCCAAATCACCCAGTTGGCCAGGCCCCAACCCAAAAGCCCTCTTTCCCTTGAGGCATCTCACTCCTCTGTGGGAATCCCCTTTCTTGGGTGACTTGTGACTCCTTGGGGCCTGAAGCAGCTGCACTCATCCCCCGGGGATCCCCTTCTGCAGGGGGACCTCAGCTGCATTGGGGATCTTCCAGCTTTTTGGCCTGCTTGTAGCCCTGTGCATGAGGCCTTCTGGGGATACTTCCAGGGAGTACTCGGTCCTCCGCTGGCACTTCTGGGCTTGGCAATTAGCTGCAGGGAGCCCACAGTTGGCTACAGATGGGTGGGAGTGTGAATGCAGGCGGGTGGGCACTGGAGACCAATGGTATGACCCCCCAGACTCAGGAGGCACCTGTCTCTCATGCCTTGCCTTGTGCAGGGGCTTGGAGACCTGGGCTGCTGCTTGTAGCATCGGGGTCTCAGTCCACTCCCAGACCTTCCATGCACCACATGCCCTGCCTCATGCAGGAGGTGAAAGACCCGAGTTGCCACGTGCAGCTCTGGGGTCTCGGTCTGCTCCCGGACCCTTCATGCGCTGACCTGTGCACTGGCTGCCCTGCTTCATGCAGGGGGTTGGAGACTCAAGCTGCTGCTTGCAGCACTGGGGTTTTGTTTCACTCCCAGACCTTCTGTGCACTGACCTGTGTACCAATGCTGTGTTCCCTCACAGTGGGGTTGGGGGATTTAGCCACTTGCCATTCCCCATTCACGTCATCTTCTGGGTTCTTTTGGGGCAACAGCTCTGCCCCATTGGCCAGCTCTTCTTAGCCCTTTTTTTCAACCCTCGTTGCAGCTGCTCATGTGCCAGGCACACTGACTTTTTAAACTCTTTGGAGGCTCTGCTCCCCAGATTGGAAACAGATCAATCACAGAGACGGAGGTGTTAGTCCCCTCTCTTCCCTTCATCCCTGGGTAGGGATGGGCAAGTCTCTCTGTGTCCAGCACTTGATTGGTGGGAAGGGAAGAAATGCCCCCACAATTACTTTAAACCTTTCTAAAAGTCAGTGTGCTGGGCTGCTGCTGGCAAGCCTGCCACAGAATGGTGCACATTCTCTTTTTGATTATATATTCTTCAACACCGTTATAACTCTCTCTGTTGTGGTATTCTGTAACTGTGCCATCTTTAAGTAATTGGAATAATAGTCAATAACACCAAGGTTAATAGAACCCTTCCAGGTCAGTAAGTCTATTCCCAGCATCTGCTCTGGATACTCTGTTAATTCATTCATAAGACTTGGCTCTGCATGGACTGGTCAATGTTGAACACAAACCTCTACACCTAGCCACCCAGTTCTATATGTTATCAGTGACAGACAGCCACCAAACTCTGATGAGCCCTGGCTTGACATCTTGTAGTACCCGGAAGAGCTTCATAAATCTTCTCTAGGATGTCCTGGCATAGAATGGAAAGTATCAATACCTTGTTGTGGAACACGACTAAACCTATGATGACATGGAGATTGAGTTTCTCTTCTTGGTATCTTGCCAGCTCAGTCTTTGACTCTTTCTTGAGACCATCCTTCTAAGCAGTGCTTCTTTATCTTGACAGAAAGGATCAGCTTCTTGAGCTTCCTGGATCCTCATCTGTAATGAAGCAGATATGCACATCCCCACTGCATCCAATATCTGTGATATCTAAAACTAAAGGAATTCAGGAGCCGATGAGATCCTGAAAGGTATTTGTTTAAATTGGTATCATCCAAATGGAGCAATAAAAGTTGTCTTGCTGATGTTATCACATCACTTCTCAGGAAGGGAGTTAGTTAACCCTTACTAATATCCATACCAACAGTGCCACCCTTTGCTAGGCTTCCTAGGCAGTCCACATGTGACACAATGAATTCACTGTTCTTTAACTGACTGGAGTTGTCATGGCTCTGTGGGGGGTCTGCTCCCACTGTTTGTCCTGTCAAAATTATGTGCTTGTCTCCTAATCTGTGCCTGCCCAGCTCTCTCAGCTCATAGCCATTCACAAGCTTATCAACACTTACGTACATGCTAACATATTAGCTCTGTTGCTCTTGTAACCTGGCAGTACTCCGAGAGGTACCCCCTCTCCAATTGAAGGGATCAAAGCAGGTGCACGAGCGCTGTGGGGGGTGTAGGGACTCTCCTCCCCCTGTAGTGCAGAGCCAGACCACCAATGGGGACTTAACCATATACCTTTTAATACTGGGAACATAACAGGCATAAATCAGAGGTTATAGTGGACTCAACAATGCCCCAATGGGGCAGGATTCAACAAAGGTTAGACTCTTACAATCATTGACAAAAAACAGGGTTAACAAAGTATAAAACACGAACAGCAGAACAAACAATACGGGTTGGTGAAATATAAAAAAGCACAAAATGCAAAGGAACTACAGGGTCTTGGTACCTGGAAAGGGAGAAAGACACAACGGCCCCCTTTCCACTGCAAGATTTGCTTCTTATTATCTCACTCACCCTGGCTGGGACTTAAACCCAGGTCTCCCATGTAGCAAGTAGAAACACTGCTACACAGCCACCACTGGTAGCACTGCTCCAGGCTGCTACGGGTCTTGACCTTCCCGGAGCCTGGCCTCATGTCGAGCTGCCTGGCCTCTGATTGGAGGAGCTGGAAGCAGAGCTGGGAACCCCTCAGGTCACTGTTCAGATCCTTCCTGGAGCTGGGAGAGCCTCTCCTGCCGGCCGCACACCGCGCTGCTGAGGGCCCCACTGCTGCCTGCAGGTCCTGCTCTTTCAGGGCACTGCCCCTGCCCCGCTGGCTCAGCTCTGTGACACTCCTTCCTTGTTGTCCCTCACCAGTCTCTCTTCTGCATCAGCCCAGGCTGATCACCTTTTATCCCCCTCCAGGTGACCCAAGGGGCTAATTGGGACACGGGGGCGGGGGTGAGTCTCTGGGGCCTGATTGGTGCAGAAAGGGAATCCCAAGTCCTCCAATCATCTTTTACCCCTTCAAAACCCCTGGGCCAGGTCACTGGCAGCCAGCCTGTCACACTCTCAGAACCACAGTCAGGGTATTACTTTCCCACAAACGTAGTGTATGGTCTAATCCTCTCAGCTGTTCACCTTCCCCCTACTCACACTTTCAGCTTATCTTTGATACCCAGAGCTGGAAAGAGCCAATTATTCTTGTTTTGATGCTGTTCTGGTGGTGCTTGTGCTGTCCTCTTTGGGTTTCACTACCCCCTCCAACTTCTTGTTATTTTTCTGTGATGGTGATAGTGGTTTCTGAGCTCTGCAAGTTAGACCATTCTGTGTAAAGATGCCTTATTGCTCTTTTATTGGCTCTCCGCGTCTCTACTACTTCTGTTTTTCCCCTCCTGCCATAAGCACAATTCACAGTTTGACTTCAGCTCTCACAGTTGCAGTGAGGACATCAGCTCCATCTAAGTCTGTTCCTGACCACTCTTTCCCTGCCTCTCTCAAATACATTGTTATAATAATGGTCTTCCCAAGTGGGGACATGACAGTATGTTTCTGTATAGGAATTTAAGCTCGGATACTCCCACACTGTGTTAAGTGCTTAAATCCCTTTAGAGGTTAGGCCTTAGGGAGCTCTACTTTCAGGAAGTCCTTGATAAGGGAGGACTTGTGTATCTTTGCAGGGGAAAGAATGAAATCTGAATAATACATTTACAGAAGTTTAGGGCTGGAAAGGACCTTGTAAGATCATCAGGTCCAGCCCACCCCCTCTGGGCAGGAAAGACGACTGGGGTCAAATAATCCAGCAAGGTGTGCGTCCAGTCTCCTTTTGAAGATCTCCAGGGTAGGTGCTGGCACCACCCCTGCTGGGAGTCTATTCCAGAGTCTGGTCCCACAAACCATTAAGTTTTTCCTTATATCCAGTCTGAAACCTTCTAGCAGTTTGACTGTTGTTCCTTGTTTTCCCCCTGGGCACGTTGGTGAATAGTTATTCACCCAGCCCCTGATGCTCTCCCCTGATGTATTTGTAAGCTGCCACCAAATTCCTCTGAAGTTGTCTCCTCTTCTAGGCTGAAAGTCCCGTATCTGTCAGCCTTTCCTTATATGACTTGCTCGTTAGGCCTCTAATCATATGGCTCTGCTCTAGACTCTCTCAAGCTTCTCCACACATTGTCTTAATTCTGTTTTTATCCTTTTGCTTGGAACATACATCAGCAGCTTAGCTTTCTTTTTGTTAAGATTTTGTTTTACATAAGATGGCTTTCAAAACCATCTGGGGCAGTTACCTGCTTGCCCAGTTAATACAGAAAGCTTATAGGGCTGAAATGCCTCTCATATACAGTAAAAGCTTTGTTATCCGGCACCCATTGGGAATGGGGGGTGCCAGATAACAAAATATGCCAGTTAATTGAGAGGCCCGAACAGGCGTTTTTGCGCCGTCGCTTCTCCCACTGCATCCGGGGCATCACCGCCCCTCCCATTGCATTGCCACCCCTCCTGCAGGCCCTGAGGAACAGGGAGGTGGGCCATGGGGGCTCAGCAGCACAGGCTGCTTTGCTCCAAGCCGTGGGGGCTCAGAAACTGAAAGTGCCACAGTGGGCACTTCTGGTTTCACTTTACCTTGCAAGCCAGCATGCCAGTTAACAGAGCATGCTGGCTTGTAAGGTGCTGGTTAATGGAGTTTTTACTGTAGATGCTTTTGGAAAGCATACAAGGGATCTCTCCAGGTCAGGAGACATGCATTCTTCTCCATATTTACAGGCCTACTACGTGAGGCCCTAAACATTGACCAGGGCCTTGACATACCATCCTGACTCAGACATTTCATAAAGAAAGAATAACCATGCCTCAGAACAACTGTCATGTTGGTCAGAGCAAACACACAGGCTGTTACTAGAAAAGAGGCATTATGACTGAAATGCCTCTTTTTATGACATTGCGTCATAACTAATTCTTTCAAACAATAGAAGAGTAATGATTTGACTAGTCATGGGGAAACTTCTACACTTTGTCTGACAATATTTGCCTCTGACAAGGAGGAAGCCACAAATAAAAGATCACATAGTGCTCTACTTGTTTTACTTATCCTTCATTTTAAGAAACAGCTGGGGCAAGACATGAATTAACACTAACGTAGCATTTTTCAGCCTCTAAGAGCTTTACAGACATTAATTCCTACGGCATCCTGTGAGCAAGTGTTGTCTAAGGCAGGTAGAAAAATTTCCATCATAACCGTTTTTGGGGGGAAACAATGTTTTTACCTTTTTTGTAGAGCATTTAAGCTCTCCGCAGAAAATTTCAATATTTTTCCAAAAACAAAATGGGATGTAAAGTGAAAAGATTTCCAGCTGAGAACATAAACCAAAACATTTTTGTACCAAAGGATGCTACAGAATCACCTAGAGCAGTTGCCTGGGTGCTTCATGATAAGGGATCTTGGTTTTCTCTGTTAAAAATCACAAATTCTCTGATTCTTGGATTTTAAAAGCTCAAATTACATGTTTTTCCATTATTAAAAAGAAATAATGCTATATACGACTCAGTTGAACACAATGTGTTATTAATACATTTACGTTTTTAAAGGAATTTGGAAGCCTACCAGCACATAAATCATTATAATAAAATAAATTCTAAATACCTATATATTTTCGTGTTTGAGTTTGTTTTTTAGCATAGAAAGTCAGAGCTCCCCCTGTACAGCGCTGGCCACTTCTATCACAGGGGCTCCACGCTGTGCACCTGCAGCTCCCACACTGGTGCCAGGGAAGCCCCATGGGAAAGCAGGGAGTGGGGCTCCCTGCACTCCCAGCAGAGTGCAGGGACCTGTGCAGCAGGGGACGAGGAAGGCAGCTGGCTCCAGTGTGGGGCTTTCCCCACTGTGCATGCTGGAGCTGCAGGCATATGGCATGGATTTGGAAACTGCGGGGAGCTGCAGCGAGGTGCAATAGCAGCAGCCAGGTAGGCTGCGCTTCCCCTACCATGTGCAGCGCTGGCCGGACCTGTGCCCCACTTGCTGCCTGCCCCAAGCCTAAGCGCCCTGACCTCCCTGCCTGCTGCTGCTGCTGACAGTAGGGGCTGCATATCATGGGAGTGTGTGGGGGCTCCCTACCCTCACACCCACACCCTGGCCACCTGGGATCCCCGCTCCCACTGACCCCCTAGGCACAAGCTCCGCACTTCCGCCTACTTGCAACTCCCCCCACACCCCTACCAGCCCTGCTGCTTTCCTACCTGCTGCCCTGAGTAAGCTGGACTTCCAAGAAGCCAAGCACGTTCCCATGGGGCAGGTGTAGCTGGAGTCCCACCTGGAAGCTGCTGCTGGTTGGGCAGGGCCCTTCTGCCTAAAGGGGTGGGAGGCAGGGGCAATAGGGTATGTTGGTGAAGGGGGTGGGGAGGTGTACATGTAGGTGCCTCTCTATGAGCCTTGTGGGGGAAGGGCTGGGTGGGGCACAATTTGTTGTGGGTTGTTGCGGGCTGGATGAAAGTTCCTGGTGGGCCGGATGTGTCCCATGGGCCATGTTTTGCCCTTGTCTAGACCATCTCAGCCAGGGGCCCTCTCCCCCTCCTTGAAAAG
Organism: Crocodylus porosus; assembly: GCF_001723895.1. Classification (NCBI taxonomy): domain Eukaryota; kingdom Metazoa; phylum Chordata; order Crocodylia; family Crocodylidae; genus Crocodylus; species Crocodylus porosus. The sequence goes on from NW_017728906.1 coordinate 12,467,934, forward strand.
TGGTGCATCATGGGAAGTGTCGTTTTGGCAAAAGAACTAAGCCCATAGACATAAATATGACTGTAAGACTCCCAGAACTCCCATAGAGCCCTCTAGCACAGTGCAGCACAGCACACTAAATCTCCAATGACTGTTACAGATGGGGAGGCTGGGGCACAGAGGGGAGCAGTGTGCCCCAGGTCACATAGTAGGTCAGTGCAGCAAAGCCAGGCATGAAAGGCAGTGGTTCTTGGGTTCCAAGTTTGAGCTCAGTGTGCTGGACCACACTGCCTTTTATCAGCATGAGCTGTAGAAAATTTAGAGACAAACAAAAGGTTTGATTCCCAAAAGAATGTGGGGAGAATCTTTACCTGGTCTTCCCAGTGCCTTTCTGGATCTTGTGCAGGCATTGGACTGGGACTCTGCCAATCTTGGCTCAGTTCCTGGCTTGACCACAGACTTCCTGTATGACCATTGGCAAGTCACTAATCTTTGAATGTATCAGTTCCCCAATTGTAAGTGGGGATGATAATGCTTCTTCCTCACTCTTACCATCTGTCTGTCCTGCCTGTTCAGAAGGTAAACTATTTTGGGGAGGAATTGTCTCTGACTATGTATAAATGCAGTTCCTTGCATAATAGGCCTCCCATGGTCCTGTTTGAACCTCTACAGTTGGCTGGATTACAAAAATATAAATGCAAATACTAAATTCATTTAAAAAGCATGGACTCAAGACTATGTCTCTTCTCAAGAACAAGAGGGAAGACTCCTGTAGAGTTCTTTGCTTACATCAAAAGAAGATGGCCTCCAAAAATGTGAAAGAAGAGGTTTATGAAGGACTCGGAGGAACTGTGGCCATTGCCAAAAACATCCTAGTGTTTGGCAGAAAAAAGATGCTGAGGCAGCATCCTTCTAGTGAAGAAGGAATTAAAGATTGCTTACAACACAGCCAGCTAATGTCACTGCAAAGAGGACATGGAACATCTGTCTACTTTCCATAATTTCCATTGCCATAGTATCTAAGTGCTGCACAGCTCAGGTAGATCTGCAATACCAGGCCAGTACTGCACTTTATAGAGTCTTCTGACTTCTTTTCCAGGGAACCTTCTGACTATACAGAACTGGAGACAGACCCTAGTATGTCAAACTGCTTGTTTAAGTGTGTGAATCTGTGTTTACTCCCACAACTCGTAAGAGAAGACAATTATGTCATATAGAATTAGTAAAGAAGCAAGAGCCAGTGATCGCCTACTTTTCACCTAAATAAACAGGTGACTCTACAAGCAGGTATCTCTAAGCATGGGCTATGGGCACTACTGCACCTGGGAAGCTTCACACTGTATACATCCAAGTCACTCATCCCAGCAAAGGTATGTTATGTAAAAACAGAAGTATCTGGAGTTGTCTCAAGTGTGATTGAATCTGACTGTAAACCACATGCTGTCAACCTTCAAAAAACTCATGCTATATTGCAACACAGAGTGCAGAGACTGATTTCTCCAGTTGCTCAGATAATGACATGCTGACATCTTTCCTCCATGTTGGCTGCATCTACACAAGGCACCTTAATGTGCATTAGTTTAATTTAATGTGCATTATGGGCATGCATCTACATGTGCATGCCCTTGATGACTATTAAAAATGGCAAAATTAGGCTAATCACACCTCAATTTGATACCTGCAAATGCACCTCAATTTGATACATGGGATCATCTGATCCCTGCAGACTTCCTGCCTCTGGTAGGGGGCTGGACGCAATGATCTCACGAGGTCCCTTCCAGCCCCTAATGTCTATGAAATCTATGATGGGGAAGGGCTGCAGCAAGAGCATACACTCATGCCACAGCTGCTTCCTGATCTGGCTTTGTCGGAGGTGCATGGGGTGGGCAATGAAGTGAACATAATATAATTATAATTAGGGGGTTTATTTAATTTGCAATTTCATGGATTTCACAATTTAGAAATTGCAAAATCTGGGATTGTCCACAAAATCAATTAAAAAAATTAATAAAAATAACATACGGGCTCCCTAGTGGAAGCCAGTGCCCCTCACTGTTGCTGTGACCCAACTTTGGAGTCCACCCAGGGGGAAGGTGCTGACTGGCAGGGCAGCAGGAAGAGCAGCTGACACATGCTGTCTACTCCCTTATCTTTCCTCCCCCTGCTGGGGCCTACCCACCAATCAGCACTGAGGGGGCGGGATCAAAGGAGCACAATGAGGAAATAACATGGAATTTGGTTTTTATCCTGTGACCAACCCGCAAAAATTGTTTTATCTCACCACGGTTTAAGTAGGTCCCTTATGATAATGATCTAATCAATTACCAACATATGAATTGCGATGTTTATATTATAATATGAAGCTAATTTATATTAGCTTTTTAAATGGGGTGCTGCTCAAATTTGGAAAGTTTTGGAGGGGTGCCTCAAGTCTAAAAACAGTGAGCATCATTTCCCTAAGGCAGTGTTCAAGATCTACATGTGCTGGGGCAGCAGCACTCATCCCCCTGGTCACCATCACTTCCCTGCATTACCTGCTGCCTGGAGTGGTACAGTGGGGGCAGGAGGAAGTGGAGGAGGTGCTGCTGGAGGTGGAGGGAGTTGAGTAGTACCTGGGCAGGCAGGGCATGGCTAGTGCCAGGACTGGGGTCAGGATTTTGGGGCAGTAAGTGTGGGGCTGGGGCCCAAGGTAGAGCCACAATCTGCTCCTTGCATGCCCCTGTGACAGGCGCTGGTTATGCAGGCAGGGTTGTGCGGGGAGCATCATGGGAAGTGTATCATGGCTCTGCCCCAAGCCTTAGCCCCATGCTATCATTGCTGAGTGATCGTCAGGTCTCCGGGGAGACTGCCCGACCATACACCTTGCCTAGATGGGTCCTGGCCCAGTCTCCATGGAAACCCCCCTGCCTGCTCCATCTGGTACCCCCATGGTGCAGGTGGGGCAGACAGGCTGGGGTGCCCAGGCAGTGGGGCCAGGTTTGGCAGCAGTAGCAGAGACGGGCAGCAGTGGCTGGAAGGAGCCACCATTGCTGGGGCAGCAAGGAAGCAAAGTCCAGCCACCCTGGTAAAGGTCTCTTGCTATTAGACCTGGGGGTGAGTGCTAATTAGTCACCCACTGGCAATTAGAGCTGCAGGCTGTGCCGGAATCAGCTACCCTCTTTCTCTTGAAACATTTGCCTTTCAGCCCCTGGGAAGCGGCTTACTGTTGTGCCACAGCCGAGCTAAGTGTAACCACAGCACTGAATGTTGTCCTGCTGGGGAAGCTGATCATCAGAGCAGCCGAGCTGCGGAGACAGTGGGTAAGAAGAGCAGACATGTGAGCCCCATTGTCTGCGGCTTCTGCTTATGGAAACAATACCAGAGAGACAGAAGGAGCGGCAGAGGTACAGGCGCCTTGTCTGTTCTGCTTTTGATGCAGCTCTTTTACCCGGTGTCAGGAACATAAGATTTACAAGAGGGAGATGGACTTACCAGTGAAGCCCATCTTTAGCTGTGCTCCTCAGGAGTCAAAAGGCAGTGCTGGCAACACACAATGGTCATGGGAAAACCCCATGTTTTTTCACCCTGTGCTAGTTTCCTGTCTGGCTTATTGTTGGTGCAGGAGGGCTGTGTGTATAAGGCTCTTCCTGTGTAGGAGTGACATGGGGACAGAGAATGAAGTCAGCAAGTGGGAAAAGCAAGGGTATATCTACACTGCAGGCACGTAGATGTGACTAAGTTGGCTCTAAATGAGCCATCTAGCCACAGCAGCGCAGAATTCAGCAAGGGCTAACCGCCTGCGCGTTTACCCTACTGCTTGGCCTCATCTAGCAACCCATACTGAGCTCTGTGTTGTTGCAACTAGACTGTTACTGGTACCTGAGCTAGCTAGCCTGTGCTATGCCGCAGGGGTAGATACTGGAAAGATTAAGAACCATTCTGAACCTAAGTTCCAAATTCTCACAGATGCTTCTTCCTAGGGCTGGTAAAATAATCTTGCTACGTTAACCTTGATTAACTTCCCTCATTCCTAAGGGCGTCTCCTAAAATAGCATAAATCCCTGTAGCTCAGGGGCGGGCAATTATTTTGGCTGGAGGGCCACTTAATGAGTTTTGGTGAGATGTTGAGGGCAGCACACATACAATCTTTCAGAACATATAATTTTAACAAATTATAGATGGAAAACAAATAATATACCAGAAATCAAACATCTATTCTAACATATTTTAATTTTATTCACAAAATAATTTCTGTCCTGATTTGTGTGTTTTTGAGTTGTGCATATAGAGGTGATTGCATAAAACTCAAAACAAAGTCTTACTCTTTGTATTGTATGTGTGTGTGTGGGAGGCTGCCCGCATGCTAGGTGCTGGGAGCCAGTCAGGGTTGGGGGAGGGAGAAAGAGGCATTGGGTGCACGCAGCAGAGCTCACACGTAGGTTGCAGTGCAGGGATGGTTCATCCTCACCCCCATCCCCTGCATCCTGCCCATGACTGCCCCTGTGGTGCTCCATATGAAGCTAAGCCCCATCCTCTTCTGCCTGGGGCAGCCCATGCTATGCTCCCACCCGTGCCTGACAATGGCCCCAGCCCCAGCCAGCATACACAGCTTCTTGGTGGGGGGGTGTACCTGCAATGCCTTAGGCTCAGCTTCCCCCACCTCCAGCAGCTCCTCCTCCTCTTCGTCTTCCTTCTGCCCCTGCTGCACCACTACAGGTAGCAGGTGAAGTGATGGCAGCCATGGGGATGTGTGTCAAGTATCTCATGTCAAGTCAGGCAGGTGGAACCTGCAGCCAGGTGGCTTCTGTGGCTGTATATGAGGCTCCAGCTTCCAGCTGATTTTCATCCACTCAGCTGCCCAGTATGATGATCAGCCACTTCCAGATGGCCAAGTGGGTGGAAGGTGGCCAGGAGCTGGAGCTGGAGCCCTCTGCACTGGGGCAGGAGCCACCCTGCCCACATCCCCATGGTTGCTCTCACTCTCCCACACTATCTGCTGCCTGGAGTAGCACTGCAGGGGCAGGAGAAAGAGGAGGAGGAGCTGCTGTAGGTGGGGGGAGCAAAGCAGTACCCAGGCAGGCACAGCACGGCATGGCCAGTGCCAGTGCCAGTGCCAGGGCTGGGATCAGGATTGTGGGGCAGTAACAGCATGGGGCTGGGGCCCAGAGCAGAGCTGTGATCCGGTCCTTGTATGCCCTTGTGATGGGTACTGGCAGGGATGTGCAGGGAGCAGATTGTGGCTCTGCCCCATGCCTCAGCCCCATGCCGTCACTACTGAGTGATCCTGGACCATGTGCCCTGCCTACATGGGTCCACTGCCTGGCCACGTGCCCTGCCCACATGGGTCCTGGCCCAGTCTCTTTGGAGACCCCACCTGCCTGCTCTGTCCCCCTGTGATGCATGTGACAGACAGGCTGGGGTGCCCAGGCAGCAAGGCCAAGTCCAGTGGCAGTAGCAGAGACTGCTAGCAGTGGCTGGAAGGAGCTACCACTGCTGCGGCTGCAGGGAAGTGGAGTCCAGCCACTGTGCTGCCCCAGCCCTGCTGCATGCCCAGAGCTGATGGGACTGGCTGCATGCACTGTTGCAAGGAAAATTAAATCTGTTCATGTCAAATTGACCAAACTCCCAGGAGCCTTTTCAAGATGATTCAGTTATGATTAGCAATGATTGGCCTAGAGTTAACCCCAGTAAATTGCCAAGGAACATAGTATCATAGTATCATAGTACTTAGGGTTAGAAGGGAGCTAAACAAATCATCAGGTCTGACCCCCTGCCCCGGACAGGAATGGGTGCTGGGATCATGTCACCCCAGCCAAATATCTGTCCAGCCTCCTTTTGAAGACCCCCGACGTAGAAGAGAGCACTGCCTCACTTGGGAGCTCATTCCAGAGCCTGGCAGCCCTAACTGTAAAGTAATGTCTCCTGATATCCAGCCTGAACTTTCTCCCTAACAATATGTGGCAGCTATACCTAGTAACCCCTGGTGGTGTCCGGGAGAAAAGAGCCTCCCCCAATTCCCGTTGGTCCCCCTTGATGAGTTTGTAAATGGCCACCAGATCCCCTCTCAGCCTTCTCTTGTGGAGGCTGAACAGGTTCAGGTCCTTTAGCCTCTCTTCATAGGGCCTGCCCTGCTGCCCCTTGACCATGGGAGTGGCTCTCCTCTGGACCCTCTCAGTGCTAGCCACATCCCTCTTGCAGTGTGGTGCCCAGACCTGGACTCAGGACTCCAATTGTGGCCTGACCAGTGCCACACAGATGGGAAGGATCACCTCCCTGGACCTGCTCGTGATGCATCTGTAGATGCACGACAAGATGCGGTTAGCCTTACTGACCACTTCTTTGCATTGGCGGCTCATTGTCATCATGGAGTCAACAATGACTCCAAGATCACTTTCTGCCACTGTGTTGACAAGAAGGGTATTCCCCAACCTATAGGTGTGTTGCTGGTTTCTTCTCCCTAGATGCAGTACCTTGCACTTGTCTTTGTTGAATTCCATCCTATTCTCATCTGCCCACCTCTGTAATTTGTCTAGATCTAGCTGCAAGACTTAGCAGCAAGAAGTTGGATATCACTGCATACTTCACTGGAGCATAGACATGCATCTGCATGAGGATCTGCTCCTCATTTCGTACCTAGGCTGGCCACCTAGTGTAGTACTGAGCAACAAACTTTGGTAACTATAACATCTGCAGAGTAATTGGGAGTGAGTGTGTGTGAATGTATGAACACTTTTGAATAATCTAAGCAATAAATGTGGCATCTTGCCTTATCTCCCCTTATAAGTCTCATTTGTCATTTTAAGCGATCTATCTATCTATCTATCTATCTATGATATGACACTCGGAAGCCAGGAGCAGGGAGAGGAGGGATCCAGGCACATGTGTGTCCCACACGCACGTGTGCCCCGTTACCAGACCGAGGTGGAGGCAGACGCAGCAGCAGCGGAGCCAGCAGCGTGGGCAGCAGCAGATGATCCCCGTAAGGTAAGTGGGCAGAGGGACTGGACACAGATAAGCTGGATCTGGAGGGGAAGCTCCCCCGATCCCTGTTAGCTGAGCTGGTAGGGAGCTGTGCTCCCAAGCCGTGCTGCGCGAACAGAGCACGCCGGCGTTTGCATTGGCGTTCGTGCTGGCAGGCGAGCAGGAAGGTCCAGGAGAGAGACTCCTACTAGGGCAGGATGAAGGCACTGCACTAAGCTAAAAACAAGCAGCAACTCCTATGATGGCTGCCCAGGGTGAATAGCCTACCCGGGGCTTGTCTGAGGCCTCCACCCATACAGAGCCCATAGGGAGCTGCAGGGGTTGCCCAGCCAGGCCCGGGGGGGCGGGGGGCAGGGATTGGGGACCCCCTCACCTGTCCTGCAGGCACCCGCCTTAGTGCCCTGGAGGCTTAGGTGAGGGAGCTCCAGGAGGAGGTTAGCAGGCTGAGGCGAATCAGGGAGGTGGAGGAAGAAATTGACAGCTATTTCCTTTCCCTGCAGGGCCACACACCCAAGGAAGAAGCACCTTGGGAAGTGTCCTCCACTGCAGAGTGCCAAATGGTCACCTCCAGAACCAGGGCTGCTTGTAACACAGCAGTACCAGTTCCTCTGGTCTGGCTGGAGAACAGGTACGATGTCCTGGCAACACTGGAGGAGAAGGAAGGAGAGGAGGCAACCGGAGAGGAGGGAACTCCACACTCTCCATGCTTTGAACAGGCCAAAGGAGCTAAGCAGTTCTGGAGGAGAAAGCGTGGCATGATCGTCATAGGCGACTCCATCCTGAGAGGTACAGAGGTCCTGTCGCCAGGACCCCTCGACACACGAGGTCTACTGCCTACCCAGAGCAAAGATTCATGACGTGACGGGGATTATCCAGGCCATGATCCAGCTCACTGATTACTACCCCATGGTCCTAATCTATGTGGGTACTAATGATGTGGCCAGGAGAAGCCCTGATCACCTGATGGCGGATTACTATGCTCTGGGGGGCGTGCTGAAGGAGATGGGCGCACAGGTAGTATTCTTTTCTGTTCTACCAGTGAGCAGACGTGGTAGACGGCATGAGAAGTGCATCGCAGAGACCAGTTGGTGGCTTCAGGAATGGTGTCTTGAGGCAGGCTTTGGCTTCCTTGACAATGAGCCGCACATCATGATGGGAGACATGCTCGGGTGGGATGGGCTCCACCTTTCCCCTAAAGGTAAGTGAATGTTCTCTTCTAGGTTGGAGGATCTCCTCTGGTGGGCTTTAAACTAGGCTCATCAGGGGAAGGGGAAGATGAGGGAGGAGGAAGCCTTGGACTGCTAAACCAAGCGGCACTCACAAGTACAGCCCAGCCTAGACCGACGAGCGAACTTATACACAGGTAAGCAACAGGGGTCAGGGCAATGCTGTGATTAGGGGACCAGTGCACACAGCCACAGGAGGCCTCAAATGCCTGTACACAAACACTTGTAGTATGGGAAACAAGCAGGAGGAACTTACCCTCCTGCTAGCCGTCACCAACCCAGACATAGTGGGGTTCACTGAAATGTGGTGGGACCCAACTCATGATTGGGCCATGAATATCAAGGGCTATAGGCTGTAAAGGAGGGGCAGGACAGGGAGGAAAGGTTGGGGTGTGGTGCTCTACATTAAGGAGGAATACACATCCTCATCAGGTAGCACAGAGTCAGAGGAGGGGCACACGGATGTGCTGTGGGTTAGAATGCAAGGCAGTTGAGGGGAAAGAGCTTTAATGGTGGGGGTCTACTATAGACCACCTAACCAAGGGGAAGAGCTAGACCAGGAATTCTTAAGTCAGCTCACGAAGGTAGTTAGGTCAAAGGACATGGTCATCATGGGCGACCTGAACTTTCCAGACATCTGCTGGGAAGAGCAGTCAGCCAAGTCTGACCACACACGTAGGTTCCTAGCTGAGATACAGGACCACCATCTAACCCAGGAGGTGCACAGCCCCACCATGGAAAATGCCTTGTTGGATCTGGTCCTGGCCACGGGCGACGACCTGGTGAGGGGTCTGCGGGTGCTCATCCACCTGGGTGACAGCAATCATCACCTATTGGAATTCACCATCCAGCGCAGGGTGGCAAAGACAGCAGCCCTCAATGAACAGGCTTCAATGAGCTAAGGAGAATAGTTGGGGAGGCACTGAGGTCCCGGCGGGGAGAGGAGCCAGATGTGCAAGAAGAGTTGTTGCTCCTTAAGGAGACGATCCTCCAAGCCCAAAGAGAGAGAATCCCAACATGGATCAAAGGGAGCAGGAGGGCACAAAATCCCCCATGGCTCACCAAAAGCATCTGGGAATGTCTTCTAGCTAAAAGGGAGGTGTACACCTAAAGAAAGGGAAGGGCCATCACCAGGGAGGACTATACTGCGGTTGCTCAGGACTGCAGGGGGACAGTCAGGAAGGCCAAGGTGGAGATGGAACTGGGACTAGCAACCTGGATCGAGGACAACAAGAAGTTCTTTTCTAAATTCACAGGGGGCAAAAAGAAGGTACCGGGTAACGTGGGGCCCCTGCAAGACACGCTAGGAAATTTGGTCGTTGCACCAGACGACAAAGCTAACCTATTTAACGCCTTCTTTGCCTCCATTTTTATAGCAGGGACCAGATCAGCCCCCCACAGCAGGCCCCCCTCAGGCCCCAGGGGAGGCACATCTAGGCCAAGGGTTAGTGAGGATCTAGTCAGGGAACTTCTGGAGGGACTGGACGTATTTAAATCAGCTGGTCCTGACGATCTCCACCCCAGAGTGCTGAGGGAATTAGCTGAGGTCATTGCGGGACCCCTAGCACGGCTTTATGAGCACTCGTGGTGCTCTGGTGTGGTGCCAGAGGACTGGAAGAGGGCCAACATGGTCCCCATCTTCAAAAAGGGGAGGAAGGAGGACCTGGGGACCAATAGGCCAGTTAGTCTTACCTCAATCCTGGGGAAGCTTTTTGAGAGAATTATTCTAGC
>NW_017728906.1:12479819-12521778 GCF_001723895.1 Crocodylus porosus
CCTGGGGGTCTTTAAGAGGAGGCTGGGTGAATACCTTGCTGGGGTCATTTGACCCCAGTAGTCTTTCCTGCCATGGCAGGGGGTAGGACTTGATGATCTGTTCAGGTCCCTTCTGACCCTACTAACTATGAAACTATGTATATATTTGAATAAATACAGTACTTAAGGACCATTTGTTTTGATGTGGGTTTATGCAATGTCTCAGAAAGCATTTATAATTCTTTAAAAATGAGCATTCTTTCTAGATCTAATCCCATCTTCAGAACTGAACCTAAACTGTCTTTTCCTTGATATTCAGAAAAGGACCTATGTCTCAGAAACAGGGATATAGGAAGCCCTTGTTTTCACTACCACACTGACTGTGAGAAGGAGAAGGCCCTTGAGGGAGCTATCATTCTCCAGAGTGCAGAGTGTAGCCAGGAGATAGGAGGTAATTGCAATCTGTGGAGAGGATGTTTATTATGTAGGGACGATAGGCATCTCTCTCAAAAAGTTTCAGATTAAGCCTATATGAGTGGTTGAGTTTGAGGACATGCCTACCAGAACTCGTTATCCAGCCCACTGATTATTACCCCATGGTGCTAGTCCATGTGGGCACTAATGATACGGCCAGGAGATGCCCTGATCACCTGATGGAGGACTACCATGCTCTGGGGTGCGTGCTGAAGGAGATGGGCGCACAGATGGTTTTCTCTTCTATCCTGCCAGTGAGTAGTTGTGGCAGATGGCATGAAATGTGCATCATGGAGACCAACTGGCGGCTACGGGAATGGTGCTTCGAGGAGGGCTTTGGCTTCCTCAGCCACGATCGGCACATCACGACGAGAGACATGCTGGGATGGGATGGGCTCCACCTTTCCCCTAAAGGTAAGTGTGCGTTCTCTTCTAGGTTGGCGGACCTCCTCCAGCGGGCTTTAAACTAGGCTTGTCAGGGGAAGGGGAAGACGAGGGCGGAGGAAACATCAGACTGCCTGAGCAAACAGCACCCACAACTACAGCCCAGCCTAGACCAACGAGCAAAATGAATAAACAGGTAAGCAACAGGGGCCAGGGCAACGCTCGGACTAGGGGGTTGGTACACACATCCACAGGAGGCTTCAAATGCCTCTACACAAACGCTTGTAGCATGGGAAACAAGCAGGAGGAACTCACCCTCCTGCTAGCTGACACCAGCCTGGACATAGTGAGGATCACTGAAACGTGGTGGGACTCAACGCATGACTGGGCGGTGAATGGTGAGGGCTATAGGCTGTACAGGAGGGAAAGGATAGGAAGGAGAGGTGGGGGTGTGGCACTCTATATCAAGGAGGAATACACATCCTTGTCAATTAGCAAGGAGTCAGAGGGAGGGCACTCTGAAGCGCTTTGGGTTAGAGTACAAGGCAGTCAAGGGGAAAGAGACTTAACAGTGGGGGTCTACTACAGACCTCCCAACCAGGGGGAAGAGCTCAACCGGGAATTCTTAGGTCAGCTCATGGAGGTAGTGAAGGCTAAGGTTGTGGTAGTCATGGGGAACCTGAACTTCCCGGACATCTGCTGGGAAGAGCAGTCAGCCAGGTCTGACCGCTTACGTAGGTTCCTAGCCAAGATACAGGACCTCCATCTAACCCAGGAGGTGCACAGCCCCACCAGGGGGATGCCTTGTTGGACCTAGTGCTGGCCACGGGTGATGACCTGGTGAGGGGGCTGCGGGTGCTCGACCACCTGGGCAACAGTGATCATTGCCTGCTGGAATTCACCATCCAGCGCAAGGTGGCAAAGGCCTGCAGTAAGGCAGCAGCCCTAGATTTCAGGAGGGCAAACTTCAACGAGCTAAGGAGGATCGTTGGGGAAGCGCTGAGGTCTCAGATGGGAGGGGAGCCAGGTGTCCAGGGAGAGTGGTCACTCCTTAAGGAGACGAATCTCCAAGCCCAAAGGAAGGTAATCCCAACGAGAATCAAAGGGAGCAGGAGGGCACACAAGCCTCCAGGGCTCACCAAAAGCATCCGGGAATGTCTCCTTGCTAAAAGGGAGGTGTACATCCAATGGAAAGAAGGGAACACCACCAGGGATAACTATACTGCAGTCGCTCGGGGATGTAGGGGGGCAGTCAGGAAGGCCAAGGCAGAGATGGAATTAGGGCTAGCTTCCCGGATTAAGGATAATAAGAAGTCCTTCAAATACATAGGGGGTAAAAAGAAGATTCCGGGTAATGTGGGGCCCCTGCAGGACACGTTGGGGAATTTGCTCGTAACACCAGATGACAAAGCCAACATGTTTAACGATTTCTTTGCCTCCATCTTCGTAAGTAGGGACCAGAACAGTCACCTCCCTGCTGGGCCCCCCTCGGGCCCTGGGGGAGGCACACCTGGGCCAAGGGTTAGTGAGGAAGTAGTTAGGGAACTTGTGGAGGGACTGGACGTATTCAAGTCAGCCGGCCTGGACAATCTCCACCCTAGAGTTCTAAAGGAACTGGCTGAGGCCATTGCAGGACCCCTGGCGCGGCTTTACGAGCACTCGTGGTGCTCTGGAGTGGTACCGGAGGACTGGAAGAGGGCCAACGTGGCTCCCATCTTCAAAAAGGGGAACTATGAAACTGAAGGTAATCTTCAAGCCTGGCACAGCTCAGCCACAACTGGGTTTCAAAAACTTCTGCATTTGGGAATGACTCTGTTGTGAAACATAAAAGAGTGCTATAAGCAGAATGGTTAGTTCCTCTGTCTTCTCTAGGAAGCATGAACAACTGGTGCCTCCTGACACTGCGGGGGCACCATTTGTAGTCGGCAGCAAGCAGGACCGCCTGCAGATGCCAGCGGCAGTGTTGGTGGCAGTGAGTGGGGACTGCCCGTAGGCCCCAGTGGCAGCATTGGCAGCAGGGGGGGAAGGGGTAGCAAACAGGGACCTCCTGCTTGCACCAGTGCTGATGTCGGTGGCGAGGTGGGGGGGCAGGTGGCGAGAAGCAACTGCCCGCAGAAGCCAGCAACAGCTTTGGTGGTGACCGCTTTCGCGGGGGGCACGTTCAATGCCAGGAAGGCTGCAGGAAACAGGCTATTCTGAGCCCAACAAAAGATAAGATATTAGCACTTGTTCATGGTTACACTATTAAATTGTTAAGGGCAATCTGGTGTGGTTTGTCAAGCTATCACTGGCTTAGTTCCTTCAGGACTATTAAAAATTGCTTAACCTTTTATGCAAGTAACAGGAAGAAAAGGGAAAAGATAAAGCGCTTGAAATGTAACATATTAAGTAGAGCTTTGATTTTAACACCACTCTTCTCTTTTTATATTAGAAACATTTTATAAGGAAATAAACTATTAAATGGCTATAACCATCCTCTTTTGCCATTTTGGTTGGAGTCTATTCCTGTTTCCATGAAAACAAGACAAAGCAAATGCACACAAAAAGGGAGAGAAAACACCAGTAAAGAGAGAAAATTCAGCTTCTGCTTCTGGTGCTGACTTCCATTTGCAGCCTGGCTATGGATAAACAGGCCAAGCACATGGTCTAATGAGTTGTACAATTTCATCAGCCTTTAAGGCATTAATTACCTTTGTGACCTCAAGCTTACCACTAGGCTATGAGGAGTAGTGTTTTCTTGCTGGCTAAACCAAATTCACATTCGACGGGAGCAAACCCCAGCAGCATTAAATAATAACCTATGTTTTTGTCTTCTATAGACACCAGCAGCATAACCATCCATTGCCTGGATCAGATCTCACTCTAGCACAATGCAGGCCATGGAACTGACCTTAGATGCAGTATTGTCACTGCCTCAAGTTAAACTGAGCACTAATAAAACCAATAGATTATACTACCTGGATAGCTGACAGAAACACTTTCTTCTTGCTGTATAGTGCTTCCTATGCCCTTCCTAAACCTGGGTCTGGGGAGCTCATAGTCAGTCTCAGTACCACAGGACATCTGTGTAGCATGTTCAATGTCTTCAGGGACTTGGGTTATACTTTCAGTGTCAACTAACTTCCAGTACTGGACTGCATTTATTTAGAGGGTTAAGTGCTAACATACATCACAGGGGGGAAGAGATGATCAATGAAACACCCAGCCTATAATAATTGAAAAGGTAGGTCATTGGTAGGCTGAGACCACTGCCTGTTTTGTTAATCAAGATGGCCTTACTCTTTCCCTGAACCTTTTCCCCTTACTCTGTTTTATACTCAGACCATAAGTTCACAGGGGTAGGGACAGTTAATTTGTTCTGTATTTGTACAGCACCTAGCAGAGAAGGGGGCTGGTCCATGGCTGATGCTCCTGTACAATAATGCAAATCAGTATCATTATTTAGTATTGCTTGATGACAGAAGACAGTGGTAAACAATTGTGGACTGGTGAATAGGCACCCACACCAAAAGGAGAGGAGTACTCACAGAGTCCTCTCCCTGTAGGAGCCCATTCTGGTTGGCTCTGACCTCGCTAGGAACCCTGAGATGCCTTATGAAACAGCCAGCACCTCACCCCTCCATACCGAGATCCTCTGTACTGACAGGAACTGGAAACTTTATGAGAACTAGAAACTGCAAGAGAACTGCCACCAGCAAAACTATGCCTGACATCATGGAAAGAAAGCAGCATATGCTTCTAATTCAGTTTTCTTCCAGGGCATTATTCTGCTGGTTTTACTCTGCCTCCATATGTAACAATGTGCTTCAGTGACAGTCCAAGCACTGCAGGTTACTGCAGGAATGTTTTGAAATTACTGCTGTAGTATTTCCTGATATGTTTTCTCACCAGGATTTAGGAACCATGCATAAAGGAGGAGTTATGCTCTAGGTGCTAAAAGAAGTTTCTGGGGATTATGTAGGGGAGGGCTGTAGAGGAGGACTGGACAGGTGGGATGTCGCTGCAGTGAGGTATATGGGACTTGCTGGAGGAGGGATGTGACAGGACAGGACCCTTACAGATTTCTAAAGGGAGAAGTAAGTGCTATGAGTGGGTTTAATTAGCAGATGAAAAAGTTCTGAAATACTGAAAAGGAAAAAGCCTGGAGGCCCTGGCCAACCTTGAGGGATGTATCCTCCTTGGATTATACCCACACCTTAGATTTACAGTTTGTTTTTTAAAATGCTTCATTTCCCATTTGTCCTGTCAAGGTGTGTCAGAGAGTCTTTCTGTCTTGGGATAGGGAATGCTCTAACACACAGGTGGGCAAAATAGGGCCTACAGACTGTATCCAGCCCACCAAGGGATTTTGTTTGGCCCGTTTTGTGACTGTTGTACCTTGACATCCCTTGGCATGCTCTGGTGAACACCTCTTATGTACTTATAGGCTGCTGCTAAATCACCCCTGAGCCTGCACTTCTCCAGGCTGAAGAGTCCCTTGGCGCTCAGCCTGTGTTCATAAAGCCTGTTCTCTCACCCTCTGATAAGGCGCATGGCTCTCCTCTGGACTCTTTCAAGTTTGTCCATGTCCTTCCTAAATTGTGGAGCCCACAATTGGATGCTGTACTCCAGCTGTGGCCTCACCAAGGCCAAGTACAGCAGGAGGATGACACCCTGGGTCTTGCTTGAGATGCATCGGTAGATGCAAGCCAGAGTTTTGTTCACTTTGTATTGTATTGGCGGCTCATGTTCATCTTGTGGTTGATCATGACCCACAAGTCTCTTTTGGTCGTGGTGCTAGCAAGTGTAGCATTGCTGAGCCTGTAAATGTGATGTGGGTTTTTTCCCTCCCCAAGGTGGAGCACCTTGCATTTCTCCATATTGAATGCCATCAGGTTTTCATCCACCCACCTTGCAAGTCTATTGAGGTTGCCCTGTATCACCAGCCTATCCTCAAGTGTGAATATTCTTCCTCAAATTTTGGTGTCATCAGTGAACTGGGCTTGTCTGCTTCTGACACCAGAGTCCATATAGTTTACATTAAAGAGTACAGGTCCAAGAACAGAGACTCTGTTCAGGGATCAGAGCCACTGTCACTGAGTACCATGTTGATTCAGTTCCATCAACTACCACTCTCTGAGTCCAGCCTTGGAGCCAGTTCCCCAGCCATCAGACCAAAGGATAGTTGAGGCCGCAGTTGCCCAGTTTTTCTGTGAGGACATCATGGGACACCAGATCAAAGGCTTTTTTAACATCCAAATATATGATATCAACCTCTTTCCTTTTGTCCAGCTGATACGTCACCTGGTCATAGAAGGAAATGAGATTGGTCAAGCAAGACCTACCCACAACAAACCTGTGCTGGTTTATTTGATAATATTTTCCAAGTTCATTCCAGGGATTGAGGTCAAACTGATTGGTCTGTAGTTTCATGGATCACCTTTCCTCCCTTTCTTGAAGATAGGCAGTACGCTGGCCCTCTTCCAATCTTCAGGTACTTCACCTGAGGAGCACCACCAGTTCTCAAATATCCTTGCCAGTGGCTGTGCTATGATGTCGGCCAGTTCCATTTGCACTCTTGGGTGCAGTGTATTTTGACCAGTTGATTTGTGGGTGTGTATCCTCTCAAGATGCTCCCTCACAAGATCTACACCAATGGTAGATCTACGCCAATCACCCTCACCCTGGTCATCCTGCATCATGTTAGGCAGGGTGGTGAAAAACCGACACAAAGTAATCATTAAGCAGACTGGCTTTTTCCTGGGCGTAAGTTGTCATCTGCCCCAACTGGTTTAGCAGGGGTCCAATGTTGCCCTAGTTTTTCTTCTGACTCCCCAGGTATCTGTAGAAGGACTTTTTATTGTCCTTGATTAGTATAGCCAATTTGAGTTTGGTTGCAGCCTTGGCTTTTCTAGTTTGCTTCCTACGGGTGTGGACCAGTTCAGAGTACTCCTCCTTGGTGCTTCCTGTCTTCTCTTCTTTATAACCCTCTCTTTTTAGACATAGGAGGTCCATGAGTTCCCTGTCGAGCCAAGGGAGTTCCTGAGCCCTTTTATCACCTTTCCTAAGTGATGGAGAAGACAGCCTACTGACAACAAAAGTGAAGATGAAGCAAGAGAAGGAACCAGAGAGAGAGGCCAGGAAAAGAAAGAAAATGCAGGGGCTGAAAACGAGAAAAAAGAAACCTGTTAATGAGGGAGGTGAGTTGGAAAAAGAGCCAGAGAGCAGTTCCCTGCTGCTAATGCCTCTGGGCTCCATCCCAGAGTGGAAACCAGCAGGTGGGAAGTGTTGGGGAGGTGGGAATATGCAACGGTGATGCAGCAGCTTGGAGAAGCTACAGGAATGTGAGTGGTGGAGGGGGAGGAGTTGACCAATCTCAGCAGTGGCAGAGATGAATCTTAAAGGGACAGGCACACTCAGCTCAAAGCAAGCATAGACAAACCTTAAAGGACTAGGTGTGGTCATTTTAAAACAAGCATAAATGGTGTTGACAATAGTTTCACTTAGCATAGTAAGGAGTATCTTAACAAGGAAAAGACTGTAACAGATTGAATCAGTATTGAACCAAGTAAGGGCAGACATAATCTACCTATAAAAATGTGTTATACCAAAGGAGCGGGGTTATAAATGCTTTAAGAAAGGGTGGAGATGGGAAACATCCTGATGGTTAGGGACAAATGAGAACAAAGAAGCAAGGGTAGCAATATTATTCAAGAACCCAGAGATGAGAGCAAAACAGGTAGAAGAGGTAAGCAGTGGCAGATTGGAATGAATGTTACTATCAGTTGCGGGAACAGAATTAGAAATTTTGAATGTATATGCACCATCAGAGAGTGACGGAAGGAATGCACTGCTTAGAATGCTAGTGTTTTATGTGGCCAGAGGGAGACAACGCAGAATAGCAGGAGACTTCAGTTGTATAATTGAAGTAGGCGACAGAACAAGGGAAGGAGGAAATTGAGCATTAGACAGCTCATCCAGACAGTTAACAAATATAATAAAAGACGAGTCGCTAAGAGATGTGTGGGCAGGGGAGAAGGTTTTCAGTAGAACAGACCCCAGTGGAAAGAAACAGTCAAGAACTGACTTTGTGCATGTATCAAAAGAAATAGGGATAAGGAAGAAAGAAATCATATATGTGGCTTTTAGTGAACACTGGATGTTGAAGGTGGAAATTGTTGGCACTGGATTTATGATCCAGATACCCTGTTCTGGACAGCCCCAAATACTCAGACTGACCATGGCTTCTTCCATTCGATAATAGGCAAATTTTATTGATACACAGTGAGTAATGCAGGCAAGGCAAACAAAATAATCCTCCCGATTCTATATTTACCAGTCCTAGGGTTCACAGAGGAAAGGTACTCCTGGCAAGTGTGCAAGCTTTATCTTGTGGTTCTTTCTTGAATATCATCAGTCTTGGAGGTCAAGGGCTGAGGCCCACCCCCGACAGGGTGGTTGAGTAAGTTGGATGATGGTGTGCCCTCTGTCCATGGCCTTTTGATGCTCTGAAATCCCTCCTTTTGTATTCTTTTTCTTTGATGACACTTCATTCCCAGGTATCATTGATTGGTTTCCCTGTGGTCATCATAGTGTCCAGGTTCTGTTCTGCCACATACTCCTTTATTCCAACAAACTCATCACATGCATACATCTTAATTTGGGCATTTACCGGTGTTTTAATTTGGGCATGCCCAGCCTCCTAATTTAGTCCATCCACCAAAACTAGAAATCACAGGAGCTCTGTAGCTGGTCACTGTGACCTGGCTTCAATGTTGCAAGCCCATCTTTTGTTAGGATTTTTACAGAACACTGAAAATTTCCCAGTCTGTTTGTCCATTAGCCTCAGACCTGATTCCTTAAAGGCTGTGAAACTTTGTGACAAACAGGCTTTTAGAAACAGTTAACCCTTGCTGTTGCCCTGGACCATTGTTCTAATGCAATATCTACTTTACCTAGAAGCCAATTTCTAAAAGCAAATCTTTAAATATTACTTTTCAGCCATCAAAAATGAATCTTGGTAAGAGCCCCATGAGAGTGAAGGGACTGTGCAGCTGGTACAAGATGAAGGGACATGTCAAGTGTATACAAGACAGTGTGTGAAGAAATATTTTAGGAGTACTAGAGAATGGGGAGTACTAGAGAATGGTGGATAATGGTGAAGAAGAGGGTGGGAGAACTCTTCAGGAAGAAAGTCCAAAGATGCCCAAGGAAAAGAACAAAAGTGCTAAAAGAGCTGCAAAGGAAGTTCCAACACCTGCTAAAGGAAGACACAGAAGGAAGATAGGTACAAGAAGAGCGAGATAAAGCAAGATAGAAGGACAAGTGAAGAAGGTGTGGGGAGCAGTGGTCGGTAAATAACTAAAAGGAGAACATGCGGACCTAGTGTGGATGGTTGTAAGAAATATCTTGCCAGTGAGAGAGATGCAACACAGATGGAGCTTGACAAGCTCATCATAGGTGCCCAAGAGAGAGGTGCAGGGAAAAAGAAATGGTAGGACATGTTTTGGGAGCATACATATGCAAATGGAGTATGGGAAAAGGTCCACCACTTTCTGAATATCACCAGAATAAACCTGTTATTAGCACAGGAGATGGTACTATACGGACTCATACCAAAGGGACCAGAGGAAACACTATTAAGGACTGTATTAGCATGTGTTAAAACTAGTTTATGGAAAGTAAGAAACCTCTGGGTGTTTAAGGGATTGGCTTTCACTGAAAGAGAGTGTAAGAAGCTGAGGCTACGTGAACTAAAATGCTGCATCGATTGAGACAAGCTAGAAATTGGAGAGGAAGAAACTGAGTAGAAGTGGAGGAAAAAGGACTAGAAACATTTATTTCACTGAACCAACAGAGAGGACTGATGGGACAGGCAGAGAGTTTCAGGTGGTTACTGAGGTGGTAGTTTTTTCATGGGGTTCTTTATGAAGAAAAAGTTTTCTGTAAGTGTTTAGTTTGAAGTTAGAGAAGTCGTTATAAGCTGTTTAAAGGTTCAGCTGTATATTTTTCATATGTAATTATTTCTGTGATATGAACTTTTGGTAAAATAATACGTGTAGCTTTGTAAGTGTAGGGTGATAAATGTGTTTTCAATAAAATTGGTTAAAAAAAAAAAGGCTCCCATCAGCATGTTTGCCCAATTCAGGTCATGTATGTTATAGTCATATTTAAGTGTTTGTTACATTTAATTAATTTTTTAGTTGGTTTACGTTACTGAGCACATGCTGCTTTTGGCAGCAGTTTAATAATAATGCATTTGATGAGGTCTCCTTATCTATAAGATGAGAAGCTTTTTCCCATGGTGATTGGGTGGGGTGGGGGAGATGAGGGGGAATTCATCTTGTATTTGAGTAAATACGGTACCTTATGAACAGAAAAGGGAACCCAGTTCCACCCTGAATGCTCTTGTAACAGAAATGAAACGTAGTACAAAAAACAGCAGGAGGAGGGGGTAGGAGTTAAAGGGCTGGACTAAGGTGCCGAAAGATTACTTGCTTGCAGCAGGACCTCTTGCCAGGAACTTTCTTTAGGCAAAGACGCACTGTGTGGATATATGGTCTTGAAAATGAACTTTAAGGAGATTTTTCTAGCAAAGTACCTGGAGATTTTATTTTTCAGTGTAAAAGGTGAGTTTTGTATTAGCTTTTGGCTCTTTCAGACTGGCTTTGCATTGCATTTATAGTGTTTAAACTAGTGGCAGAATCCTTGTATTCATACAAGGATTGGGGGCATTTTAATATGACAGCTGCATCTGGGGCACCTATATCCTGACTATAATGGAATCAGGGAATCCAGTTAGGTGGATGAGACCTATCTCACCATAATTGCACATTTGATAGATTTGAACTAGTTATGAGGATTTGTAGTGGCCCTGTCTAAACTACAAATTTTAAACCTCTCTCATGACTTAATTATTGTTAAAACCAGGGGAGCAAGCTATTACCCATATGTTTCGGTTCATTCCTCTAATTAAACTTAAATATGTAGACTTAAATGTGACTGATAAGGATCCCTGCCAAACAGCTTCTGCTTTTATGGTTTAAATGTGAAAGCCTGAGGGACAGTAAAATGGGAAGCCACTTGAATCTTCTGTAAAAATCACATCCCATTCTTCCCTGGTTTCATCCAACTAAATTCACTGGACTTACAACAGGGTAAATTTAGTCTTGGTGCTAGGAGAATTACTTAGACTTCAGAGCAAGTACATCAGACATTTAAAGGGTGTTATGTACCTTGTTATACCTTTGTTAGCCCCTCCAAAACAGCAAATTTCAGATATTTGGGGGCTGGAGTTTTGACACTGATCTCAAAGGAGGCAGGTTTTCACCCTAAAATTCCTAGGCTCAATCCTGAAAACTTCTGAAGTCTTGTCCCTCAGCCTGGCACTGTGCATTAAGTATTGACTTCACTTTAAGTTCACGAGGTGTCCCATTGACTTCAAAAGGATGGTTCACGTGTTTAAAGTGAAGCGGGTATTCAAGGCCTTTTCTGGACCAGAGACCAAGCACCCTGTCAGCTCCAGTCCATACTGTGCCTAATGATATACCTTTTCCTTTTGGCAACAGAGGTTACCTTCCTTAGTACTTACCTTCCTTTGCAAAATGCCGTGAGATTTTTGGAGTATTGTTATTTTGTTCATCCTTTACTCAAGGGAAACCGAAGACCTGAGCTTCCCCTTGCATTTAGAATAATAATTAGTGAACAGTTCTGTTTTCAAGTTCATGATCCTTAACTTGAGGACTGCCATCAGTGAAGCCATTATAGGATTTTTTTGGTAACCCTATTTAAGATATACTTTACTGTGCATTATGTAGACCTCCAGCTCTTTTATAACTGCTTACTTTTTACTGAAGGTAAACAGAATGATTGAAAGTGCAAGTTATATTCAGAAAAAGGTGGCAAAAGCACAAGAGAAGAGAGGGTTTAGGAAATAGTGGGTTTCATACCTACTGATACTATAAAAATTAGGTCTTTTTAAAAATTGTGCTCTAAACATGTAGCTAAACTGTTCACTCACAGATTAGAACAGGTGAAATGGATTCAGCCCACAAGAAGCTTTCACAGATTTATTCTTATCATTCAACTGTAGATCATTCTTGATGGGTGTCTAGGGTTCTCTATATTTCATGGCAAAATAAGTAGATAAAAAAAATATTGTTATGAACTTGATGTAAAAAAAACACTCTTGATTCCTTCAAATGGAACTATCTGTTGAAAAGACTTAAAACCTTGAAACACAACAGTGCTTTATGCCTGAGAACACTGAATTGACTATGAGTGCACTTACAGTTCAAGGCACCTCCAGTATTCTACACGCCTTCTGATTGTAACTGAGCTATTTGCTGCTACATTTTGATTGCTCTGTCCCATAGCACTATCAAAAATGCTGCTTCATTATCCACACAGGTGACTGTGTGCTGGGGGTGCTCAGGCCTCTGTTTCATTGATTTAGGAGATCATGCCAACATTTAAAGATGTAACAGCATTGTCTGCCAATTGGAATACTACAAAACTGTTGCCCCTCAAAATTTGCTTGGTTTTTCACATGTAAAATGCATATTATATAATGCAGAATACATGTAATAGTAAATAATTCTTGATATCTGACAGTAGTCCTGAGCAGAAGCAACTCAATGAATTACTTTTCTTCTTATCACTTAAAATGTATTTACTGGGAACATTAATTTTATTAAAACACTTCCCTCGAAAACTGACTGATTTCAGACTATAGTGTTAGAAATGCCCAATACTTATTACGGAACTTGAAAGTACAGTAATAACATCTCTTTGGTTTGGCAGGCTCTAGTAAGTGATTTCCCGGGTTCTTATGTTAATTATATAGACATAATACACAATATTTTAAGACTTTGCTTAGCTCAAATACTGCTAGCTCTATGGAGCAGCAATTAGGGTTTCATTTTCCTTTTGATGATATATTTCACTATAATCTCACAGATACAAATAACAGCTTTATAATCAAGGATTAGGTATTTTAATAAAGGATTATAATAAATGATTTATAAACATTGCTTTTCTCTACAGGAAAAATGGCTTAAAATGTTTAAAAATAGTTTGGTGTAACTTGTTGTGCTAATAAGCTTTATCCTGTAGATTGGAGGGGATTTAATTTAGTAAATGGAAAACTGAATAATCCCTGGTTATGAATGAACATTTTGTTGCTAATGAATTTATTTCATTTGAAGCTGGTAAGCACATGTTTAACCCCTGTCTTGTCTGTTTCAGTATCATTATTATTCCTCAACTTGACTGCCTAAGGCAGGCAAGGGGCCTACAGAAATATCTGCCTAGAGTCAGTTCCTCATTTGGAATGACCTTCAGGCTTCAAAAACCAAAAAAAATAAAACAACAAGCAAACAGGAAAACTCCGGTCTGCCTCTTGTGTTCGTAAGTGAGGTCTCCCTGTTGTGACTGTCACAGAAATGTGCATGAGATCTTACAGAAGAATATGCAATGTAGAAGCGCAACAGGACAGCTCCGATCTCTAGGTAGTTGCGGGACAGCACTGGCTACTGTGCTGCCCATAGTGGTGGCTAGTTTTGCACCCCTTTCCCACAAGACAGTGCCCGAGGCTGCTGCCGCAGTGTGCCTCCTTGCTCCCAGTTATGTTACTGGTGCCATGGGAAGATGCATGCTCTTTTTTCCATAATAGCAAGATTCACACGTAGCAACTTTTGCTCTTCTTTACTACCAGTATATAGCCCTTTTGTGACACAATGGGTGAATCTACACAAGATGCTTTACTGTGCAGTACAGCAAATTATTGCATAGTGAGCATCTGCGTTTATAGTTGCAGACGCTTACCGTGCAGTAATTGCCTAATTGTGAGTAAATTTGCTACTTTTGAATGCCAGGAGCAGATATATTTGAGATTACTTACTGTGCAGTAGCGCACATGTACATGCCTAACTGTGAGCGAATGTGCTCCTGGTCAGCTAGGCTTGCTTCCTGCCCCAGGGAGCTGCCAGCTGCCAGGTCAGGGACAGTGTCCCCCTGGCCTGGCAGCAGGGATATCCTAGGCCCTGCTCCACTATCACAGGGCTGGTGCTGGGAGATCCTTATCTTCCAGTACTAGACCTGTGGGCTCAGGACCTGGGCTGAGAGATCCTTCTTTCCCAGCCCAAGCCTCATGGTTGTGGGATCCAGGATGGGAGATCCTTCTGTCTTAGCACCAGCTCTGCAGTCACAGTGCTGGTGTTGGGAGATCCTTCTTTCCCAGCCTGAGCCCTGCAGTTACAGGAGCCAGGCTGGAAGGATCTCCCAGCCTGAGCCCCACAACTGCAGGGCTTGGGAAAGATCTTCCAGCCCAGGCCCCATGATTGCAGAGCTGGGGCTGAGAGTTCCCTGCTGCCTGGTCAGGGAGACATTGTTTTTGCCCAGGCTCTGGTGGCAGAGCCCGCCCCAGGAACAGGTAGCTTCTGGTGGCAGAGAGCAATGCTCCAGCCCCTGCCAGGAGACACCTGTCTCCTGGCACCTGGGCTATGCCTAGGGGGGGCCTAGAGCTTCCCCTGGCTGCTGCAGGGCTGCAGGGAGCAGTAGCAGTCTGCTACTAGGAGCAGCAAATCTGCTTCTGTGTTTCTGCATGTGTAAATATGTGCCCAGGAGAGTTTAATCTTAAGTAGTTTCCTGAAAAGTAAACTGCTCCCAGATTATTTGCAAGTGTAGATGCGCCCAGTATCTTGTAGTCCTGAGCAGTCCATTTCTATACAAACCTTGCACTCCACCATGGGATAGAGTTGTTGTTAGAAATTTTGCAGATGGGAAATGGGGTCAAAGGGTATGTGTAAACAAGAAAAAAAATAGCTTTTTCTGCCATGATTTTGCTTTCTTATGATACAAAAACAACTGTTGAAAAGCTGCATGGTCATGGTTATCTGTTGCGTTTTCCCTCATTTTTTTCTGACAGAACCTATGCAACAGAGGTCCTGTGGTCAGAACAGTGAAGGAGGAGACTGGGAGATAGGATGCCTGGGTTTTAGTCCCGTGTCTGTCACTCATTCCCTGTTTGTCTATCATATTTTGCATTTTTTTAACCAGCGAATTGAGGTGTCCAGTGGTATCCAGCTCAACACATGTTAAAATGGCCTCGTTCTCAGAAAACGTGAAACATTTGCTCTTTTAGGCTATCCCAAGCTGGGCACAAAAATCATGGCATTATAGATTTCATAGATTTCATAGACATTAGGGCTGGAAGGGACCTCGGGAGAGCATCGAGTCCAGCCCCCTGCCCAAAGGGCAGGAAGTCAGCTGGGTTCATAGGATCCCAGCAAGATAAGCATCCAACTGCTCATCACTTGAAAATGTCAGCCTTGTACTTACATAGCCGAAAGTGTCTAGTGCTTTTGGTTGCCCATCTGGGGACTCTTAGAGATAGATCCTATTCCAGCTATTAGACATTTAAGTAGACTTAGGCACATAAATGTGATTCTATTCTATACTGTTCATGTCCATGAACATTTGTTAATTTGGGTCCTTTTCCTCCTTGCTGCTTTTTGTGACTTGATTGGAAGGGGCAGATGCTGGGGCATCTACCAAATGGGCATTTACCAAAGTAGATGATTTAATGCAGGGGTCAACAGCCTTTTACTTAGGGGGGCTGCAGCTTACAACCTGGCTAATGCTATGGGCCAGCATTCACACCCTCTCCCCCCTCCCAAGCCACTCCAGGGATGCTGAACACAGGCTGCAACAAAGAAGAACAGCTTTCCACTCAGGTTAAGACAGCTGGCTTTAGCAGCTGGAGGTAATCTGTGTGCCCTTAACAAAACCCAGGCCATATCAAATAGCTAGGGACTGTGCTCCCTTAGTAAAATGTAGACTGAAGCAGACCTTCACAGGCCAGATCCAATCCCACATCTGGCCTGTGTGCCGTAGACCCCTGAATTAATGGGTTTTCAGGACTTGAGCAGGATAGAATAGAATTGTACTTAGGTGCCTATATGCCCAACAAACTCTGGCCAGTACAACGTGGCCAGATTTTCAGAGGCACTGTGCACCTAAAACCCTTACTGACTTCAGGAGCTGTGAGTGCTCTGTCATTTTGAAATCAGGCCCAAGTTTCAAAATAACCCCCCTTGAGCTACCTGCTGGGAACTTGCCCTTTATTTCTCAATGCATCAGAATTACAGCTGTGTACTGGGAGGCATAACTATTTAATGGCTGGTCGCTGCTGTTCAGACCATGAGATGAAAACATCCCTATTAACACATGTTGTTAGTGAAGAGTGGCTTGGAGATCAGTGGGGAAGCATTTGTAACCATGTCATTTAATATTGTAGTGTTAGCCACTAGCCCTCTTCCATAGACTCTTTGGATGTTCACTAATCATCTACATTGCAATTTTTCTCTTTTCAGGTTCACTTGGAGAACCTATGAAGGTTCCAGCGATTCTGAGTGAGTCTGTTCTCCTGAATATTTCTAATCCCCTAAATGGAAAACCACATGAGATAAGATGGCTCAGAGATACACATATGATTGCAAAACTCACCAATTCTTCAGCAAAAGTTTATTACTCCAACAAAACAAAGTATGGCCTTTTTTCAAATGGGACCCTGAAAATTGAACAATTGGTGCAACAGGATGGTGGAAGTTACACAGCTGAAATCTATCACCCTGATGGTACTCTATCAGAGAAGAAGGACATTGTTCTGAGCTTTATTGGTGAGTCTGTGGGCTTCTCTTCACTGCCTGCTTAGCTGGTAGAGCCTCCTTTGTTATTATTCTGCCCTTTTGCTAACTGAGTGTCTCACCATTCCCTTTCTCCCTAACATTACTTCTTGCATGACTACCTGGCAGGGTTACTCCTCCTGTCCCTATTCCCTTTTTCTGTTGGTGGGTAACTACTGCTAGGTATAAAACCCTTTTTCCATCCCAAGCAATGCTCTCCATCCTCTTTTTTTCCTCTGCTGAAGACTGGTGCCATGGCAGGATATTTCAGATGCTGTTGAGTCCCTCTGCTCCCTTCTTCTCACCCTGCTGTTTGATTTCTTCTATCAACTGCCACATTTCCGTTTCTGCCATGTAAGCACCCCTCCATCAGTGTGTAACAACAAATTTTTAGCTTATGGTGAGTGTTTGCTTTGCCACACAAAATACCCAGACATTGTCTGTGGAGGGATAGGAGGTAGAGGTTGAATATCGGAGGAGGGAAGGGTGTGGAGATAGAACTCTTCTAAGCTCTTCATGAAAGAGAGTAAAATGAGAAAGATGTTTGTAGTGCTCTTTGAAACATGGTCCTACATGTTTTGCTGGACTCATCTGGGTGCCATGTACTTGACTTCTCTTAGTAGGGTTCATATACACTGCGGGTCCCTTCATGATTATGTAATCTTCTCTTCCCTTTGTGGGGACTTAACTTCTGGAATGTCAGAAGCCACTTTGGGAGAGTTGTAGTGTACCCATTGACAGTTGATAGCTCTAGCCAAGCCTTTATATCACTCTATGCAGAGATCCCTTTCTTAACTACCCATTCAGTGCTCTGATAAGTAATAGCTTCTTAGCTTGCTTAAACAGTGTGTAGCAGTGTTTTAGGAAAGGTGGTATAGAATTGTGCCCTATGCATTTGTGAAGCCTTTTCCTTCTCTAGTCAATTTTCTTTCTTTTTTTCCCTCCTCATGCTTAGCCTTTAATCCTACTGTTAATTCAGTGAAACTTTCTCAATGCAGGATGTAAACATGGAAACTATTTTCAATTGTGCATGATGCATAATCATTAATAAATGATGAAGTCGGTGGAAATGTATTTATTGTAAATTTCCCATGTCTCCTGCTTTCTATTCCTCAGTCCATCCTTCAAAAGAAGAACTGGTTGAATTTTTTGTTGTTTGGTAAATTTGGACCAACTTTTAAATAGAAAATACAGGGAACGTGTTGGAACATGTTTAAAGTTTCTTTTTCTTTGACCGATTATGAGAGCTGGCTGGAATTTCCTGAATTTTCTGAATCTCAAAGATTTGATGATATCTAAACAGTCTTTAAAGAATGGAAAAAAGTAGGGGGAATTAAAAACACTTATTTTGACAATCCTTTCTGCAATTTGAACAACTCTTATGAATCCATTCAGTTAGTTTTGGCACTTCTTAGCATTTTAAAAGTTTCTTGTGCTGGCTTCTTTGTGGCTCATGAATCATTGTCAGTAACAGAGATCTGCATTTATATCATAGTAAAAACTTTACAGTGAACAAGTAGAAATCAAATTACTCTGTCAGATATGCTAAAGTGCCTATATTCTATTCTGTATAGATTCTTATTCTGTGGTCATTGCCATAATATATGAATGCCCTCCAATAGCACAGTAAGCAACAACTAAGACCTGTCAAGTCTCCGTTTGCCTTTCACACATAGCAGAGTGATGTGCCTTTTGGGAACACATGACAGAAGAAGTAGCATACAGTCATACTCTCTTTCAAAGCAGTAACAGTGACACTGAGTTTGCCCAGGAACAGGCCTGAGTTCTGAGGAAAGTTGCCATTTTTACAGGAGTGTTGATTATAGCCGTTGTGGTCTAAGGGCATAGGCACACAAGGTTCTTTGGGTAAATGAGATATCTTTTATTAGACTAACTAAATAGTTGGAAAAATTGTTCTTTGCAAGCTTTCAGGCATAAGCACCCTTCTTCAGTCTGTTGGTGTTTGTGTGCTCTCCTGGGTGGAATAGAAGCCAACATGCAAAATGCAGGTTGGAAAAACGAAAATGTGTAGCAGTGAGGATCAGAGGCCCTGGGAGACAACAGGTGTGAGACAAGTAGGTGACACCCAGGAGAGCACACAAACACCAGCAGGCTCTCCTTATGCTAGAAGAATTGTGGTTGTGCTTGAAAGCTTGCACAGAACTATTTTTCCAACTATTTAGTTGGTCTAATAAAAGATATCTCATTTACTCAAAGAACCTTACCTGCCACTTTTACAGACACTTTTCTGATCACAACTGCCCCTTAAACTTTTTCCTCTTTCCTTTATACTTATTACCTTTGGGTCCCTACTAAATATTCTCCAGTCTTCTAGGTGCTCAAACTTGAGTCCACCGTTGCAGGTACCATCACGCTAGAGCTGTATAGCAGTGTACTCTTGCCTCTGTGCTCCAGTGACGTAAAGCCTTTCTGTTGTTTCCTTTTTCCACCCCCACTTTCTCAAATGTGGCATTGCTCTTCCTCCAAAGCAACTGCAATATACATTTGCTTGGATGTAACTTTGCAAGTAGATCTTGCTCATTCTGTGTGGAAAAGAGGACATTGCTACCTCCTCTCTTCCTTTCTGTCACAACTGAGTGTCTATTGTTATCTATAGCTGGATGTAGTTGCCCAGGTAATGTGGGCTCTTTTCTCTGTCCTTAAGCTCAGATTTTTACATACAGTCCCAGCTGGGAGAGTTCACGTCCCACATTCAGACTCCTCTCTGTGGCCACGTCTACTTAGCATAATTGCGGTGCTCCAGAGCCATGCCTTTACACTGGCTATACTGCTCTGGGCAGAACAAGACATAAAACAATGTAGCTTTCCTCAGGCAGTGTCACAGCTGGGTGAATTAGCATGGAGGCAAGCTTACTAGCCAAGTCAGTTAGCAGTGCTAATTAGCTAGCCCAAAGCACTGTCTGGGGTAACTACACTGCTTCCAGTTGAGAAGGGATTCCCCACCCAGAGCAGAGCAGTGTGCTAGAGGGAAGCTCTCTAGGGGGAGTGGCAAGTTTATTATGTAGATGTGCCCCATGTTTGCCAACTTGGTTACTGACCAACAAACAATACTCAGACTATGAGGAGCATATTGCTGGCTTCCTCCAACTCATGCTGCTGTATCCCTATGAAAAGGCCAGCCCATGCATCAGCAACAGTTGCACTTCAATCCATGCCAACCAAGCTTGAGTTTAAAGCACTACTTCATTCAAGCCAGGGTTTTGTGTATGGATGGGAGTTGGCCTAGGAATAAAATGCATGCTGGAGCTAAGAATGAAGGAAGGATTAATTGAGAATAGAACCAAGAGACTGGGATCCTCTCTCTGTAGGTGAATAGTGAATCTTATTTTAGCAAGGAATGCTCTATGGCTTAATAGGAAAGGAGGAGAGAGGAGAATGGGCAGTAAGCCTAAAAGGTGTTAAACGTTTTATGAAAAAACAAGCCTGAAGATCAGTCTCTTGATGGCCTTTTTTTTCTTATTGCAGTAGGACACTCTGATCAGGTTCAATTTGCTGTCCATTCTCCCTCCATTCTTTCTGTTGGCATTGCTACATCCTAGCTTCCTCCTTATCAAATAATCTGTGTTTCAATTTATTTTACCTCAGATCCTTCCACAAAAATAATTTGTTGCATGCTTTACATGCCTCTAAAGTCTTCTACATTCCTTTATCTCATGGTGTGGATATTTCTGGTTCTGTTTTAATAATGAATGCTGTAAAACAAAAAAAAATCTTCACAACCTGCTTGTCTCTTTTCTGTTTCAGTGGCTGTCCCACAACCACTGCTCACATGGGATTGTACTAGAAAACAACTTAAGTTGACATGTGAGGTAAAGCAGGAGCCTAAACCAGTTTCTCAGATCATTCATTATGATGACAAACCTCTCAAGGCGACAAAAGAATGGAAATCTCCAAATGGCTCTTGGAATGTGGAATATCAAGGGACTAAAAATGCCTCTGGGAAGTACAGGTGCACTGTTTCAAATGGCATTTCCAGCAAAAGTGATATCAAATACATCAAGTGTGCAGGTACAAAGTCTGTGCTACAGAAATGTCCTCCTAAGATGTACAAGCTTATGAATAGGTGCCAGGCACTGCCAATTCCCAAAGCAGTAGAATCTCAGTAAAATAAAATGGAAGAGTGGGAGGGAAGAAAGCATTTTTGACAGTGTACAGTCATCTCTAGCAGACATCAAAAGTCCTTTCTTAAATTATTATTCCTTATTATGTTTGATCACTAATGTGCTGCTGACGTGCCAGAAACTGCAGAGGTCATTTTAGTTGTAGGGACAAAATGACCCAAGTTGAAATTTGGCTGGCCTATCAGTTGACACCCCACATTTGCAAAGAATAGACTTGATATTTCTCTTTTTTATTCTAGCTGTGCCCAAACATGGCATTAGTTTCAGTGGAGTTGCTCCTGACTTTTATTAGAAGAACAAGAGGACAAAGAGTTTTCCCCCCTTTCTTTTCTTTCATCCGCAAAATTGGTGGTGTCCCAATGGTGCATGGATTTCTTTTACAGCTAGAAAAAAGTCTGTCGTATCGGTATCTTTCTTGCCATGTGCATACCTGTGGGTGTTTGCAGGAAATTAATCAAGCCTGAGAAGCTCAGCACAAGGGCATTAAGTTAGTGCAGTGGGAGTGAAATGAAATGGAAAATACAACTGAAATTTACCCATTCTTTGAACTAAACAATAGCTTTCAGGGAGGGGGGACAGATCTTGTGCTTGAGGCACTGGATGCAGGAGGGCTGCAAGAGCTAAGGGGAGGTATGTTTCACAGAAAAGCCTAAAATGGAATAAAGTGAGTCAGATTTCACACAGCACATGGAAAGACTTCTACGCTATAGGACTGACTGAGCCAAAGGCATGATGGCCTGGCAAATTTAAATACAGAGTTTGCAGTTTGATGGAGGAAGTGGTGAGTGAGGCATATCTACATGGGACACTC
This sequence comes from Crocodylus porosus, assembly GCF_001723895.1. Lineage (NCBI taxonomy): Eukaryota > Metazoa > Chordata > Crocodylia > Crocodylidae > Crocodylus > Crocodylus porosus. The sequence goes on from NW_017728906.1 coordinate 12,501,275, forward strand.
ACTGTGCCAGGAAGTGGAACCCTCCAGCATGCTGTGCTCCTTCATGCAGGCTGTCTCTTGCATAGTGCCAGGACTGCACTAATTATGTTGAGGACGAGCTATTGGCATGGTTGCTTAGCATTGCTAATTAGCCCAGTGGAAGTCCCATGCAACTCTGGCTACACTGCTTCCAGTTGTGGACACGGCCTGCCCAGAGCTTGTTTGAGGCATGCCACCACTGAACATGGTGAGTTTGCTGTGGAAATTCAGCAGTAAGAGCAGGTGCAAGACTCAAGGAGTGAGTCTGAAGTGTAGCCAGAACTAGACCTAAATGGCTAAACCGATGTGAACACCAGGTGATGGATTTACTACAAGGTATATTCACTGTAGTATATCTTAAATGCTTGTACCTTTTGTATGAGTTTGATGCTTTAAACACTGGAAATTAGGTCCCCAGCTGGAGTAAATTCACACTGTTTCATTGGCTGCAATGGTTTTAAGTCAAGAAATGAGATTCAGGACTAGTGTATAAAGGATTAACATGACAACTCGTTTGGGGAATGACAGAAAGGCTTATTTACTACAAGTATTCACTGTTAAACACACCTAAAGCAAAGAAAAGTCCAGTACTTAGCTGTAAAAGTGACAGTATCTCACCAGTACAGGCAAAGAGGTAGTCTCAGTTTTGTCAGCTTCTCAAGATGTGGATCCATTTAAAAGATTAGTTGGCCACAGTAGCAGTTCTTATCAGAAGGATGTCTCATTCTTGAAGCATGCCCTGTTAGTTGTTTTGTTTCCTTTTTTATTCCCCATAGCTCAGAATCTTCAAAGCATTCTTGTAGTTGTGTAAATCAAGATAGGATCTCAAGCAATAATTAACAGGAAAATCCTGTTAATCATGCTCTTCATTATTGGTTATCAGCAAGTCCCAATTTTGATTGAATTACTTTCCTCAGTAACAAGAGGTTCTCAATTCTACTAAATTGGAATATATCAAGAAACTGATTGACAACCAGGAAAAACACAAGGTTTTTGAGGAGCTGTCCTTGGAAGATCAAGGGGACCACTGAGGCAAAACAAGAGAAAATCAGGAGGAGACACCTATCAAAGACCATATGGAAGCTGTCTCTTCCTATACATATATACGAGTTAATTGCAAAGAAATATTTACTATACTAATTAATCAAGGATAGACATTTCACAGTTACATACCAGACAAATAGCAGCCTGCTTAAAATCATCATAAATATAGTAAGATAAGCTGCTCACTATTTCTTTTCAGAAGGTCTAGCCGCAAACTTACAACCCTCTTGCACTATGCATTTCTATTTTAACTTTTGTGAGCAGGCCCAGCTCAGCTTGAGTTTCACAGTCATCAAAGGTGCTGGGTTGATTTGCATTGACTATGGATATGGCCTTCTGTATTCTTCACTGTGGCTAAGGAGCTGATCTGTATGAACCAGATTCCGGTCCACCTATTAAGCATATAGGTGGACTTAGCAACTTAAGTGTGAACCTATTCTGCCCTCACCAGTCCCTGAAAAACCGCTAACACAAAAATGGGTGGGTCCTTCTCTTCACTGCTTTTGTGAGACTCAGTCATAGGGTAAGGTAGTACTGATTACATGCATGGGTGTATTAATGGATTTTCAGGGACTCCAGCACAGAAAAACAGACTTACACTTGGCCATGCAAGTCCATTTATCAGCCTAATAGGTGGGTCAGAATCTGGGTCTGTACATCAGTTAGCGGCGTGTGGAGTTGTATAATCTGGTACCCCTGAAAATTAGTAACCATTCAGGATGTATGTTGGCTTGGCTTGGTGTCTATCTGCAACACTGACAGCTAACAAAAGCATTTGTCATGGAGGTTGTGAAGAAACAAATATAGCAGAGGTGTCAGAGCCTAACAAAACACAAAAACCATTGTGGCTTTTTTTCTGTTCTAGTTGGAAACCCGGACAACTTTTTTGGCCTTGGGGGGAAAGGTGAGCTGCCCTTCTTAGATTAAAAGGCCTGCAGGTTATAATGAACACTTTACCACTTACATCTTGTAACTTGTAGTAGTTTGGTATGCTGTGGGTGTAGGCATGGGAAGCTGATGCAAGCTGCACACAGAGAAACAGGTAGAAAATGGCTGTGTGTTACACCCTTCTACTGGGTGCCTTGCCTACTTCCCCACTTCCCTTTTGCCAAATCTGAGGTCTGTATTCAGATCAGTTCAATGAGAGCTTCGAGTAAGAAAGGGCTGGCTGAGGACTTCAGCCTTTATCATCATATGGGACTCACCTGCTTGTATGTTTTGGCCAGGCTACACCCAGTAAGTAACTTTGCACCTCAGGCAAGCCCTTAAAATCTTTGAAAGAGCTCTTGAATGAGGACTTTCAACTGGGCAGTCCGGAGGCTGGGGGACACTCCAAAAGCACTGTGGTGCTGGAGTGAAGAAGTGGGGCTGTGGTCAAGCCTATTTAACTAAAGAAAGGAATAGTCCCCATAAACTTGCCCCCTCAAGTCAAACAAGACTTTTTATTCTGAACTGCATAAGGTCTGGCTTCTCGTTTTTGTGTTCCTCACTATTTTGTATTTGCATGCATCTCTTCCATCCACGTTTCAGCCAACACTGGAAGAGGGAGCTAGCTCTCTCTTGTAATGTTTCAATCTGTTCTCAGTGTATTTCTGGCTCAGTAGGAAACTCTGAAAAAAGCTTGTTTTTATCAGATGCAGACCCATTTTTGTGCAGTCAGTGCATTTGGGAAGTCCGTATAACGTTCATGGGGGATCCAAATGTTTGGTTGCCTATATATAATCAGATATTTAGGGTATGCCAATCAATAGCAGAAGGTGTAACTGACTGTTACATGGATAAAATGCCTTGGCATTCCTATAAATTCTGCTTTAAATGTTTACTTCAACTCTGGCCACATAAACTATATATTCCATGAAAATTTGGCAGGAAGGTGGAAGCGTACCTCTTTCTGTTTCAGTAGCATTCTATAATATGCTGAGGTAGCTACTAGGAACCAAGCATCCTGGTCTCTATTCCAAACTTGGCTGCTCTACAGTTGTGAGCAACAGCAAATCATGTAACCATTTGCCCCTGAGTTTCTGTAAAGTGGGAATAGTAAATCTTAACATTAATGTCTCATGTGGGTGTTCTGAGCCTTAATTCCTTGCTGGTATAAGTGTTTTGAGATTGTGCTGTATACCCACGGTGTATTCATGCCATCAGCATCTATGCTGTAAGCTTTACACATGTCTGTCCTCTCAAGAATTGGGACCAAACTCCTGACTTAGCTTTGGAGTTGTTTTCTCTCTCTGTGACATTTGTTTTTTTTTCCCCCTCTGATTAGCAGGTCTGGACCTCCTTCTCATCCTGTGCATTGCAGGAGGTGCTGTCGTCTTTGTCATTATTTTGGTTCTGCTGATTTATTATATCAGGAGGAAGAGAATGGAACACTATGAAGAAGAAGATGGTAAGAGTTTGAAGCATTCATGTTGCTGCCCAGTCGCCTAAAATCTTTCTTTCTCTTTCAAAAAACCGTCTATCTAGAGATGAAGGATATACTGAAGTCTTGAAAGAGAGTGAGAGAGAAAGAAGGTATGGGGGAGAGAGGGGTCAATTAATTTTCACAGAGATTCCTGTCCAACAGTCAGTTTTAATTCTGGTTTCTGATGATTATTTTTAACAAGATGATCCTGTTTTGAAGTTATGTTTATTTATGAATATTGGGAAAATGGACTCTCAGAAACCTTAGCCCATAAAAGCACTGATTAGTTTTACATACTGGGTGTTTGTACACTTTATGGTCTACATTTGGGCTCCTCAGAACAGATTTTCTAATAAAATGAAGCCATCTGCAACCTCACATTTGAAAGTGTAGGCATTATAGAGGCATGCACATATAGGGATTGGTAGAACTATGCGGAATTTCAGCAGCCGTTTCATTTTAGAGGTATTTTGGCCCGTTTTGGCGCCCAAAACACCGAATCTGAAATGTAACAGAGGCTCCGAAACGTCTCAGAAATGAAACAAGACGAAACAAAATGATCCAAAACATTTCAGAAATGTTTCAGAGGTGTCCCTGGGAAGAGTCTGGCACAGCCCTGCAGCCCTCCTTTTAAAGTGCTGGGAGGCTGGGGGTGGGCGGGGGCTGGGGCTGGGCAGGGCAGCCATGGGGGCTTCTCCTGCAGCTCCCCCCACCGGGGCAGAGGCAGGCACAGCTGGAGGGGCTGCAGGAGAAGCCCCCCATGGCTGGCCTGCCTGGACTCATCCCCCACCCTCCCAGCACCAAAAAAAAAATGTCCCATACTCACTGGCTGCAGGAGCAAGGCTCAGGGCCTCTGAGGGCTTGTGGCAGAGCCCCCCTGCACAGTGTGGGGTAGCGAGGATTGGCCCCCCTCGCTTGGCACCTGCATGGCAGATGTTGCATAGTGTGGGTGCAGCACAGCTTGGCAGGGTGCCACATGCTGTCTGGGAGCTGGTGCTAGGCTCCAGGTGACTGCTGCAGCTGCCACAGCTCCCAGACAGCACATGGTGCCCTGCCAAGCTGCACTGCACCCGTGCAATGCGACAGCTGCCACATGGGTGCTGGGTGGGGACGTTATTCCTGCTCTCCTCTGCTGCCCCATGCTGTACGGGGGGCTCTGCCCCAAGCCCTCAGAGGCCCTGATCACTGTTGCTACGTCTGGCTTTTTTAATTTAATTTTTATTTTAAAGTGTTGGGAGGCTGTGGCCGGGTGAGGGATGTGGCTGAGGCTGGCACAGTCAGAGGAGCTGCGAGAGAACCTGCAGCCACCCAGCTGTGCCTGCCTTTCCCTGGCCAGTCCAAATCTCCAAATTAGCACTGAAACAGCGTCAGAAATCCTGAAACAGATTCGGCTGAATCAAAATGGAACAGTGATCCGAAACACCAAAACAAATCACTGTCCTCTGAAACGGTGGAATCTGAAACTGAAATGAAACACAGCCATTTCGCACAGCCTAGCTGATGTTCATCAACTTTTTGACACTTATTTTGGAGACCTCTCCTAGGGCTTGTCCTACTAAAAAATAAGGTTGTTTAGATGCCCATCAAAATTCAGCTACCCAATTAGAGGCACTTTAAAGAGACCAGCTATTCAGAAAATGAAGGGCATTCATTCTTTCTCTTAAATTCTAGCTCTGTTAAGATGTCTGAAGTTGGACATCAAAACACTGACACTTATTAATCCAAAGTTACTAGGCAGTTTTCAAAATTTAGCCTATGATTTTTTAGCTTTGAGTATCACAGGAAAAGAAGGAATGCTATGTAATGCTGCAGCTCTACTAGATTATGCAATGTGGTGCCTGCAAGACCAGGGGGTTGGGGTTGGTGGCCCAGGTGTTGACCCAGTTGTTCTGCATTCTAATTAAAATATTGCAGCATCACTGCAGTGTCATGTGTATTAAGGCACCACACATTTATAAATGGCTGAGGGACACTTTAACTAAACCTTGCTGAATGAGATTTAGATTAAGCTTCCTGCAACCATTTTAAAGGCTCAGGGGTTTAATACACATGACAGTACAGCGTTGTAATTAGAGTAGCTCTTGGGAATCACTCTTATTAAAACAGCACTGCCCCCCCAACTCTGAGCACATGTGTAGGCAGCCTACGTTCCTAAATCTAATTAAAAATACAAGAGAAATATTGATTAAAAAACCCATTAACAATGAAGCTGTCATGAGAGGTGAATTACATAATTACAATAAACAGAGCATAAATTAATGCCACAGTCTAATTAAATATTTTCATGTTATGTGTAGCTTTAATAACTATGGCCAATGGCATAAATTTCTCTGTAACTTTTTTCTTGGAAAATGTTACCTTCACTTTGCAGACCTGAAAGACTTAGATAGTTTGGCATCTAAACTTCTGGGTGCTTGGCTGAATCACTTCCAGACTTCAGAATTACTGAGCTTGTCTTTACCAGAAATATAGACATGCTCATTTATGTTCTAATTAGAGCCTTACCATCCTGTGTATAAGCCCTTGTGCATTTTAAAATGGCTGCAGGGGTGCTTTATTTAAACCTTATCAAAAGACGTTTAGATAAAGTGTCCCATGGCCATTTCTAAATGTGAGGGGGGCTTAATACGTGTGACAGTGAGCCTTTTTAATTACAGCAGCTGTCTGGGAACTGCTGTAATTAAAATGCCCCTAGCCCCAAGCCTGAGCACATGTATAGGCAGTCGTAAGTTTTACTGGAATACAGCCACCATGACTCACAGTGGGGCCAGATCCAGGGAAGGTGCAATGGTGTGGTCACATTTGTCTGGTGTTCATTTTTCCAGTAGTGGAGCAGAGCAGAGAAAGGTGGGGGCAGAACACAGCTGTGAGAGGTGTAGCTACCAGGACAGATTAAATATAGTTAATGTACACAGGGCTGTTGCATATAATATGTCAGCTGGTGACACATAAGCTCTATTGAAACCAAAAATACATCCATGGCCAATAGATGTGATGTTGTCTTGGTTGACACCATGTATTCATGTGCTTTACAGGTTTTTTAGTTACTATTAAGGTGTATTCTAACAATATTTCTCTAGAAGGACCAGCTCTGAGGCAAGCGACTTCCTAGGTTGGATTGGTCTGGAAATACCCTACCAAGAACCTCTCTCATATTATGGGCCTGCTTTTATTGCAAAAACCCTCAAGTTATAATTTAAGTGCTGCTCCTAATTCTCTACTATCCACATACAAAATGTCTTAGCTTAAGTATGGAGGTGTTTTTAACTTGAGTTAGCTAACCCATGTGGGGGAGTGTAGGCTAAGGTAGGAAGGAAGGGGAGTCCAGGGATAAAGATTGTATCCTAGAGTTTAGGAGGTGTAGATCCAAGTCCCTGCTCTGTGACTGATTTGCTTTCTGACTTTGTACAAGTCCATTACTATCAGTTCCAACCTGTAAAAAGGGGATGAGAGCATTTCTTTTCTTCACAAATGTGTTGTGAGGATGAATGCATTACGGACTGCAAGGATCTAAGGCATGATGGGTATGTGTACATGTTGCCTTACGTTGCTGTAGGCATGAACAGTGCATGCCCCTGGTGGCTCAGGAGGCACTGCCGGTGGTAGGGGGAGAGGGTGGTGAGTGCCGGCCATGGGTTGGCAACCACCCTCAGGCACTGCCGGCAGCAGAGGCAGTGGCCAGGGGCGATCAGGGACTGCCCAAAGATGCCAGCGGTGAGTGGCAACTGCCCACAGGTGCCACCAACAGTGTCGGCGGTGTCTTTTTGCAGAGGGTGCACTGACATGCACAGGGGGTGCATGTGCACCCATGTGCACTCCCTATGCATTGCCTCTGGTTGTAGCAATGCACTACATTGCCCTGTGATGTGATACAGCGACATAGTAATCACATGAGTCTACACGTGATCAGCTGCTACTTCATTGTAGCAGCACACTGCCCCATTTTAGTGCACCACTATGGTGAAGTAGCAGTGAGATCTAACCATGCACTGTGCATACAGCGCAGTATGGGTGGTTACTGTGTCATGCTTTAGTACTTCCAAAAGGAAATAGTAAAGCACAGTGCAGTAACAACATCATCATAGGTGATGTGTAGACATGCCCTATGAGTACTTTGGTGTAAGTGGCTTACCTACCCAGCTGGCTTCTGTAGGTGGGCTTTTGCTCCCTGAAGAACTCCTCAGCCAAACCTCTCAGGAAATTCAGTCTTTAGGCCACCAGCAAGCTACCAGATAAACAAAACAAAATCTTCCTGTCCATCCCAAGCATTCGAGGAGAAGTGCTTTGACTCTGGCTCTTAGCCCAGTAGCTTAGTTCCGTTCTTGTAGCAAGCAGTTGCATATACTAGCAGTCAGGACCCTTTTACGGCTGTAGGCTGGATTGAACCAGTTTGGGTCAAAGGCAGGTTGGCGGATGGGTGGGCAGGCACTAGGACCCAGGCACTGTTGCTGCTTTCCCCTTCCTCCAGCATGTGGAAAACATCCACCAGTGTCACTTTTCCCTGAGGTCGCATAGGAAAAGTGTCTGCTGCTGGCATGCCTGCTGTCACTTTTCCTGTGGTGACACTGGAAAAGCGACTGCTATCAAATACCCCCATCACCCAATTGCACTGAAGCCCCGTGTCTGCAGGCTGGATCAGAAGGCTCAGCACCTTCAGGCTGTAGGTTGCTACCCCTTGGCATACACAGCTTGTTTCCTCAACCCCAGCTTATTCTTCTGGTAGCTTTGCAACTGGGCTTCTTCAACAGGGCTGCCTGGTCCCTCTTAAAGGGACAGACCACCCCGTTACACTTAGGTATACAGATAGTTTGAGTAAACAGAACTCCTCAGCTCTTAAGATGGCCAGGTGTGGACACATGATAACTGTATTTGACTATCTGTGGGCCATCAGTGCCTTTCTGCAATTCCCCATATATGACTTATCAGGTTCTCCCACAATTCACAGGGAAAGGATTCCAATTGTAGGGCAGCTGCAGTACAAAGGATCATGGTATATGGCTGTAGCATTACACATGATCACATGTCATGCTAGTGAGTGCTGTGCCAGTGCCAGTAGCAGTGCCAGTGCTTGAGTGTTATCTTGCAGCCTGGCTGGTTTCACTCAAGACAGTGCTGACATACTCTGAATGCTGAATGTGAGAAAAAGTTTGAGGTAAAGTTTGAGCTTGGCTGTTCTTGAATCTAGCATCCTCCCTTTATCTGCAGGAAAGGTACAGCGTAGATGGTAACAGAGCAATGTTCTTTCATATAGTTCCCTTCTAGACTCCACCTAGTCTTCAAGGGAACATGTTGAGAGGAATCAAATCTCCATTACAAATTTCACACTTGGCAGGGGGGTGAAGCTGACTAAAGTAATCTGCGAGTGCCCTCCCCTCAGCTAGTCAACACTGAGGCCTTAGTGGCAGTCAGGAGGAGATGGTATATACAAAACTTATTATATTATTGAAAGAAGTAGATTCCCTGACACCATTGTGGTTATGTTCCAAACCATGAAAGCTTTTGACTGCTTGGCACTATCCAGGTCTCCTTTCTCTTGCATCAACTGCTCACCATAACCAATGCCACATTCTGTTTTCAGTCAAGCTGGGTTGCTAACTAATTGTTCACATGTTCTGTTGTTGCAGATGAGGAGATGCCAGTGCAGATTTTTCCAGTGGAAGATGGAATGAAGCAGCGGGAGCTTCCGCCTCCTCCAGGTCATGCTCCCCAGAGGCAGCCGAGACAGCTACAGAGACCACCTCCCCAGTCTCAGCCTCAAGCACAGCAACTCGCAGCGCCCCCACGGCCCAGACCACGCACTCAGCAGAGACCTCCAAACCGCATAAAGGAGAGAACATAAATGCTTGGCCAGGAGGAACAGACATTGCCCCACAGTCTTCCCTGATGTGAGCCACCAGAAAGATAGCCTTGCAAATAGCCAGGAAATCCTTCATACTTTCAGGACTCAGCAATGCAATGGCAGCATTTGTTGAGGAGGATCACTTCATATACACTTATGTCCTATACACTGAATCTGAAGAGAGCCAGTGATGTGAATTGAGTTGATCAAGGTTCATCATCTTTGTCATTTTCCCCCTGCGTACACCCTGCTAATGTGGAGCCTTGAAATCTACTTCATTGTGCTTTGCTTGGTTTCACCAGATTTTACAGTCTTTCTGCTCTTGGGAGAGATTCTATCTAGAAGTCTCTACAGCTCTAATGAGATGCCACCAACTCATTCCTGTTGCATGATTTTAACACATGAATCACTCTCAACACCTAAAGGCATGCAAACACTTCCTGAGCTGTTGCAACCAAATACTTGACCTGCTGATGGTCAGAAAAATAGCCCTGTGTATTAGTGTGGGTCTGATGCACAGGAGTCCTGGTAAGAAATTGAAACTGTGTTTCAAGGCCCCTTCATGCAAACTAGATCAGGGTTTCTGAGGCAGACACACGTCAGCATCTATTGCTTAGTGAGATTAATGTTACAAATCCCACCCAGAACCAAGCAATCCAATTAATATCTATGTTCACTGAATCTGGATGGCTTTCTTGTCATCACATGGTAACCTCTTGTTCTTGGAACGGGTCTATGTGTTGGCCAGTTCAGATACTAAGGCTGGTGTTCCACCTTCAGCCTCCTTGCGTGTGCCAGAGGGGGATGTTTATTATCTTGTTTTTTCTGCAAGTGCTCCTGCAGCTCTTATACTTGTCTGCCAGGTCCCCATCCAAATCAAAGGCTTCAGGAGGTCTTGTTTGTTCTTTTTGTCCTGTGAACTATTTAGCAGAAATCTGACACTGTGTGCTTCAGGTGATACCCAGAAGGTCCTTGTTTGAGAGTTCTGGATACAGATAGGCTTGTCTCATGACACATATCCACTGATTTCTGTGCTAACTGCTACAATAACTACCATGTCCATAGAGTAGCAATCTATTGAAAGCTCTCTCTTTAGTAGAGAAGACAATGCTTGGCTGGACTGCAGGACTTTGTATGTCACGGGAAGGCATTTTTTCTTATTCCTCTGAACCTTGGAGACTTCTCTAACTTCTCTCTTTGGCTCTCAGCTGGGACAGCAGCAGAGAGCCCAGCCTTCTGTTTTTTACTATATTGTTTTGAATGGATAAAACAGGCCCTCTGACTGCGCACTGAGCAAGGGGTGGAAATGAGATGTAGTGTGAATAGAACCTCTGCTGGAATTGCTACTCATGGAGCATTTCAGTCGTGGCTCTTCTACTTAAATCAGATGAATGTATTGCATGTTTCTGGGCTTGGAGTAGTTAATGTATTCCACTGGTGTTAAAAGATGTGTTTTGACTTTTTTCAACGCACATGACTATTTTGAGTTTGCCAGTGTTGTTGCAGGTGGAGGGAAAGGGACTGGGGAGAAGATGGATGCCCTGCCTGTTGAGTTGCTTTGCTTTGTTTTTCTTCAGATGCTACTCAATATGACCTCCTGACTCCATTTCCTGCAGTCTGTCCTAATGCTTCCATTATTTAAAAGTTTATTGTTTCAATATCCTGTACTTTATTTTGCATGTGAGTATTAGTGTGGTGAGTAAATAAATAAAGATTAACAAATGGATGATGGGGCTTTAGCTAATGCAGATCCTGAATTTTTGACAATAGGATTTCATATTCTTATCAATGAGGCCATGAAAATTGTGTGATCCCAGAGTTCAAAGTGCAAAACTGTCGGTGTCTAAGAGGAAAGATCCTTATCACTTTAGTGGTAGGGAAAGGTACCTGATATGTACTGCATGGGAGAAGAGTGTCTATGTCACCTGATATTCTGAGATGGATTGCTATGCCCAGCCTGGATCTCCAGAGGTTTATCTGAAAGGTCCATCCTTAGTTACCATGAATTCATTTATTCCTTCAAGTGAGAGCAGGGGGAGGAGGCATGAGTCTGGGTAGAACTGAATAGGGAGAACTAGGCCTAAGAGTGGGTGAGGATTTCACTGTCATCCTGATGCCCAACATCCTGTAACCCAGTGTTGGGGGTGGGGGCGGGTGGGCACCCTGTACCCATCCCTGATAATGCACTGTTATGGGTTAAAAGAATAGAATAGAGCCAGAATAATGATCAGCTACAGCATTTGCTCTATGAACATGTTATCCCTCAATCCTCTCGCTGCCCTATGCTGCCCCTCCTCTTTCAGAGTGATTTCCAGAAGAGTTGAGATATCTGCAGGGTGATGGGAGCTGACCGAGCTTCTTCACTGCCACAGGAAGACCCTTTTAACAAATTTTCACTGCCCAGGAAGGTGGTGTTACCTCTCAGATCCATGTTCTTGGGGAACCCTAACACAGGACTCAGCCTGTCTGACTCGCAAAGAATTTCCCCCTGCCTCTCCCCTCCTCTACCTGAACAAGAACTGATTATGAAAGACAAGATGCAGTGGGAGACACACCTAAAGCCCTCCAAGATAAGGGTGACAAGAGTGAAACAACTGCCCTAGGTCTCATTTGCATCTGAGATGGAACCAGATGACAATTCATTTACATGGGAGATGGAGAACAGAGAGCCCAAAGCAAAGACTGCAGTGAATTCTGGGATCAGAAAAGCAGGGGAGCACTGCATGATGGGGAATCTGTGCTCCAAATGCTAATCAACTCACATATACATACACCCAGCTCAGCATTTATCAGACCAATTCTAATCTGGATTTATAAAGGACTTTCCCTACCCTGCACACACACCTCATCTAAGCAGAAGTAAAGTTTAATAGGCATCTTGGGCCATACATTCTCCAGTCCCACTATGGGAAGCCTATTTAAACTTGAGTGACTAAAACTCGGTTGCCGGGTTAAGGAATGCTGAGACAAAGAGACTGAGTCAGAAGGGGTATGGGCAACATTTGAACAATGGTTAAGGGTTCATCACAGCATCCAGCCTGTTGGAGCCCTGACCACAAATGCTGTCGTACTTTCCCCAGGATGACTGGTGGAAGTCCTTCCCACAAAAGTTTATGAACACTTCAAGTAATCAGTCCCTTCCAGTAAGATCTGGACAAGTCATGCTAAGCTGAGGCTTATTCACAACAGGTAAAAATCCAAAAACCTGAGGCTGCAAGCTATCTATTGTTTCTGAAAACACAATGAGGTATCCCATCCACTATATCTGCTATCCATAAGAATTTCAAGCTGGCTCCTAAGTGTCTGGCTACTCCTTAAAAACTTATGTTTTCCTGGCTGTTAATCAGTTTCTTGAGATGTTGCAAACCAGATAACCCCTTGTCAATAGAAAAGACAATTATTTGCACTATTAAAAGAATGCTTTGAAAAAGCTGAACTGAGGGTATAAAAATCTGTAAAAAAAAAAGCAGCAAGGTGTGCTTCAAGAGGAGAAATCTCTCTGACACCATCCACTGTTGTTCTCGAGAAGCTGGAAGAAACAGATTGTCTCCCTTCAAGGATTGTGCTAAGAACTTTACCTGTCAGTGTCAGCATTGGAACCCAAGTGCCTTGGACTGGTGAGATCCCAGCTCTCGCCCTCTCTCTTTTCTCTTTTCTCTCTACGCATAGATTTCTGAACCTGAACTGTATTAGTTAAGCTTGAGCTAAGATTCACCAAATACGTAGTGAAACCAGGGTAGTATTGTAATTGTTTGTGTTTGTTTTTCCTTTGCATGTCTATTACTACTAGTACCATCATATATTTCATATACTTAACAATAAATAAGTTTTATAGTCAAACTAATAGTAACTGGGTATATTTTTCCTTCTCTACTTCTCCTTCCCCACTTGCTCTGCAGCAACACTTCTTTTACCAGATGGCTTAGATTTATGTTATAGCCCAGGGGCTTGTGTTTCATTTGCTATTTTCACTGGAGGTGTGGGTGAGGCTATTAGGGGTTGGAGGAGGCCTCATAGGGGACCCATGATGGCGTGGGAACCCCAGAGAAGGCACAGCGAGAGAGACAGGGGCTGCAGAGAGCCTGAGTGCTGGACAAGGCACAGCGAGAGACACAGGGGCTGTGGAGAGCCTGAGCACCGGACAAGGCGCAGCAAGAGAGACAGGGGCTGCGGACAGCCCGAGCACCAGTGAGACCTAGTGGGAGACTGAAGAATGTCCGGTACATCTGCAAGCCTTGGGGTGTGGTACAGGGGTGCTTGGAGCCACCCATAGCCTATTAGGCTGGTGGCCATGGAACACCCATTATAAGAAACGGGACGGGTGATAGTGGGAGAACCATGGCCAAGAGGATGAAAGGCAGCCTCCCTGTAATATATATATATATAAAAGACCAAAGATGTGGCGGGCGAGATTTGAGGGTGCTTGTAGGCAGCTTGGCATGGTACAGAGGGCAACTAGGAAAGAGCACTAGGATGCCCTTCCTGTTACAAAAGGGGATCAGCTTGTACAGGCTGATTGACCCAGTTTGGCTCAGACGTGCCCTAATGAACTGAATGCTGGCCCATGAGGGTGTCGGCTGGACACCCAGCCGGATTCAGAGGTATTCTGTTTACCTGTGTGCTCGTGTCTGACTGTAGTTTATTGTTGTTCTGATGAACTGATTCTTGGCATATGAGGGTGTCAGCCTGTCCATGCTGATCAACCCAGCCAGGTCAGGCATGTCACGTTACTCTGTGTGTTTGTGTGTATGACTGATTTAGTGACTGGAGGAACCCAACCCCATTGAAACTGAGTCCTGAAACATAGCGCCATTGGGGGTGAGGACTTGCAGAAGGGAGAGATACAGCTCCATATAGAAACACAAGCAGCACACTGATAGAATTACCAAGACCCTAGAAATGTATTCCTAATAAATGAGCACATCCCAAAGTGATGGGCAAATCTGGTAACAGTGGGGAGTAAAGTTGGTGTAACTGGTGTGCCCTTAGTGTTAGGTCTGTGCTTGTGAGGGGACCGCACTGCCATTTAAGTGACCTTTGGAGCTTACAACTACTCCAGTGTGGCTGTACTCAATGAGACATTGTGCCCCAAACCTAGACTGGGCTGGATAGCCAAGAAAGCTAGGAGAAAATGGAGCAAAGGCTGGCCTGGCTGATATAGACAGTTGTCACCCCCTGCATTTTTTTTTTATTCTGGGTGACAAGCAAAGTAGGACCCCACTGGTAGTACTTGGTAGGGCTCTGCGAAGCTTCAGTCTCTGATTCAATTTGGCAGAGATTTGGCCCAATTTGGGGGTCGAATCTCCAAATTCGAATCGAATCAGAGGACCCTTTAATTTCTCCAACTCAAATTGGAATCCTCTTAATCGATTCAGAGATTCGGACATAGGCACAACTTTAGATGGTTTTTTTCACGTGCCTCTAGGTAGCAGGGGTTCATGAATGCTGCGATGCTGGGGTGGATGGAGCATCCCACAGAAGTGCGGGGGGCTCCCCAGCGTGCTTGGCAGCAGACTTGGAAGTGGACCAGAAGTACTTCCGGTCCACTTCCAGGTCTGCCAGGGAGTGTGCTGGGGGGGCCCTTTTGCCCTTCCAGCTCAGCAACTGTTGCCTCCTGGGTCTGGGGGGCCACCCAGGGTCCCCCCATGGCCGATCACTGGGCCAGGAGGACATGGGGGGGCCCCCAGTGCGTTCTCTGGGAGACCCAGAAGTGGACCAGCAGTACTTCCAGCCCATTCTGTGTTCACTGCCGAGCACATGGAGGGCTACCCCGCACTCCTGTGTGATACTCCATCCGCCCCAGCATTGCAGTGATCATGAACTGCACTGGTACCTCGAGGTATGTAGAAAAAACTTTTAAATCTGTGTCTATGTCCGAATCGCTGATTCTCTGAATCAACATCGGATCTTCAGATTCAGCTGAATTGAATTGGGGACAGTGATCTGAATCAATGAATCAAATCACTGTCCCCGATTTGGGCCGAGTTTGAATCAAATAGGGCCCGCTTAGCACACCCCTAGTGCTTGGTAGCCTGAGTATGAACTTGCTGACATGTTCTCAAGGACCCTGGTCCTTCTGGGAGGTTTAAGCTTTGTAAATTGCTGTAATATTGCTCTCCCTCTGAGGCCTTTTTAAAGGAAGGGGCATCTGCATTTCTTTGTTTGCTCTGGCCACTCCTTGCCAGGTTTCTTGACTGCTCTGTCATGAGAAGAGATTGCCTCAGCCCCATCTTAGTGTCTTGTTCTCTGGGTTGTACTATACCAAGCATGCAGGGGGAAACTTGGCTTTGTGGTTCATGGCAGCAATCTCCCTACTGGCTGTGCTTCCAGTCCTGGGCTCTTGCTTTACTCCTTGGGAATGGCTTTGGGCTGTCCTCATGCTGGTAAGCACATCAAAGTGTGATCCAAATGTCCTCTCCCCTCTCTTGAGCTGGAAGGGGTGATGCAGCATGCTTGGACTCTGGGTGAAAAAAAGTTTCAAGTTTAGTTGAAAAGCAGTGGTGGGCTCATATTTTTATTTGAATCCTCTAAGCTGTTTTGCCGTCCTTGTGCTCTCCCTCATTTCTTGGGGTGCTGCCTTTCACTTGCAAATGTGGGGGGCTGTGAAGAAACTTGAACATGTGGGTTCTCCACTTCCTGCCAGGCTGCTAGTGCACCTGGAGTTTCCTGTACTTTGCTGAACAGTGTCACTTTGCCCTATGCCTGGAAGCAGCCATGGCCTCATGCTCCCAACTGAAAGTATAACGTCTGTGCACAGAGGACTGAAAATATAGCTGCATGCAATGATAATAGCAAGGAGCAAGGAAAGCATTGTTTTCTTTTTTTAGGCTCTATATTAAGTGTCTGCCTGTGAACCTCTTCAGGATTTGAGCATTCCAGTTTTCTATATTGTGTTGTTTGCTTTTTAAAAATCAACTCAAAAGCTGAATACATAACATGCCTGAGAAGCTTAAGCTTTGGGTAAATGCAAAGGATGTTTCAGGTCTGAATTCTTGGTTGTCATCCAGATGTGCAAAAAAGAGGAAAAAGCTTATGTCTGGGAAAAGTTTTACAGGTACTTTTCTTGGTTCCTTTTTTGTTGCATTGTTTTTAGGGGGGAACAAGAAAGGCTTCTTTTTCAATGAATCGGTCATTTGTTAGGGTGTTTGTACATGCCACAAGGGTTTACTTCAGTCTAATTCTCCCTAAATTGAAGCGGTGGGTCTTTTAAAAACACCACTTCAATATAAGGTGAAGTAAGTTTCTTACTCCATGGCTGCCACGGAGGGGACAATTGGATTACAGAGGGAACTGGCTAGCCAAGTCACTTTCCAAACTGCCAACCAACTCTGCTGTGGCACTGAAGACAGGAAATGCAGCACTGAGCTTTGCATCTGTTGGCAAGTTTCCTGACCTGGTTTGTACCAGGTGCTAAAAGACTGAGCTATAACGTTTCCTGGCACAAACCTAACAGTCAAATATTTTGAGCTACAAACTATAGGTACATATAGAGCATGACCTTGTTCTGTTCTATGACTGACTCATTTGAAAACAAGCATTTTTTGTTCCCCCCTAAAAACACTGCAGCAGAAGTGGAACCAAGAAAAGTACCCGGAAAACTTTTCCCAGACATAAGCTGTTCCTGGTCTGTTTTTGAGGCTCTGAAAAACAACCAGGAATTCAGATCTGAAACATCCTTTGATTCCAGATCACCTGGTTTCAATCTGTAAACCAAAGAATAACGGGTCTTTCTATTCTGTTACTGGCATCAAACTGATGTAATGGTGTTGATGTCGGTGGACTCAAAGTGGCATAAATTGGTGTTATAGCAAAGGAAACAAGGCCTGATTTTTCTCGATGCCAGCACTATCACCTTACCTACTGCCCATGCAGTCAAGCAGGGCTTAGGTTGCTCTGACACTTCTAAGGCCATTTGTACATGCTACACAATTGGCCTTTAAAGCAGCTTAATGCATGTGGTGGCGGTGTAATGCACTTTAATGGCGCGGCTGTTTGCACATGTCGGCGGCATAATGTGCGTTAAATGACTTTGGGGCACATTAAATGACTCCAGAACACAGCAAAATAAAACAACTCTGAGGTGTTTTAGTTTGCTGCAGGGGGGAGCACCAGGCACCCTGCAGCTCAGGGCCTGTGCAGGCAGCCTATGCAAGCACACTGCACTGAAGGAAGGGAAAAAAAAAAGCTGTGAGCCTAATCCTTTTTTTTTTTTTCTTTTTCTCCCAGGAGTTTGCCTGACTGCCTGAGCCCAGGGCTTCCCTCCACAGTTGCGGTGCCCTCCAGGACCATTCAGGCTGGGTGCTTGCAGGCAGATGCCCCCTGGGTGGTGGCAGTGCCGCTGCAGAGGGAAGAAGCAGCCTCCCTGCCCCCCATAGCTCAGGAATTGCTCGGCCTACCTGCAGCTTGCCGTCCCTCCCTGCTACTGGAGAGGCAGGTAGGGATCAGGCCGGACCCTTGTGTACATGCCATGGGGGTTTACTTCACCCTATATTGAAGCAGTGTTTGTAAAGACCCACTGCTTCAATTTAGGGAGAATTAAACTGAAGTAAACCCTTGTGGTGTGTACAAATACCCTAGGAGACCAAGTGCTCTTCTATTGATTCTCTTGGTAAGTCTTAACAAAGATCTGTATTGAAAAAAGTTCAGACAGTTAAGTCCTGGCACCAGGAATTTTCCACTGGGGCATTTATTAGCATCAGAGAAAAACCAGGAAGAAGAGACACTTGGAAGAGCTCTTCTGAGCAGCCTGCTATGAGTCTGTCTCTACCACTCTCTTAGCACTCTTGACAGCACAGCTGACCTTGCACCCCTTTACCACATGCACCAGAGTGGGAAATGAGGCCATGAAACCGTGTGGGCACTCTTAAGCATCACTTACAAAAGACATGTCTCTTGCATGGTGGAAAGCAGTGCTCCATGTGTGTTACGGAAGCAGTATAAACTTCCCCTTTGAAATATCACTCTCAGCATTATTGCTTCTCTTGATCTCCTGCCATAATTCTTGAGGAAGATGGGAAATTAGGGAAGCCAGAGCACCAGAAGGAGGCTGTCCTCAGTTTCAACTAGAGCCATGTTGCACTAGTGCCACAACTGCTAACAAGTAGAAAGTGAGCATTCTGTAAAGCAGAAGCAGGTTAAGTAAAGAAGCCAACATCTTTGCTAGTAGCAGACTCTGCAGAGAACGGAAGGTTGGAAGGAATTTGGATGTACAGGAACAAGACATAGTTACCTTAGTCCCCACCTGCACAGAAAGTAAAGGAGCAGGTAAATCAGCATGGTGGAAATGTCTGGTAGAGAGCTACTTTGAATAGCCCAGGTGAGGAACTGGCCAAGTGTCTTGAAGGCCATTCCACTTTTCATTCCTCCCACATATGCCTGTCTTTTTCATTAGTTTGATCTTTCAACCATTTCTATTTTCTTTCCCTCACCCCACTGGATATGCCAATGACTCTTCTTTAAGTTCCCTTGCATCAATTAAATACTGGGCTCATGACACATGACATTAATGCAATGCAATAAAATCTGGTGCATATCACACCAGATTTTATTGCTCCTGGGCATGGCATTTACACATGTGCCCAGGACCTCAGCACGTTGAGCTGGGTTGGAGCAGCCCCAGCTGGCAGGGGGCCTAGCGATTCAGCCTGCCAGCATGTGACTGGTCTGATTCTGCTTAATGTGTTGTAGAGGGACTGGCTGCAGTACAAAGGTGCTCCATCGTGGGGCTAGCTGGCAGACAGCTTCCACACTGAACCACCCTCATGCCCCAGCCAGCCATGTCAACTTTTACATACGCATTGATACACACTAGAGTGCTGACACTCATTTTACCTCTTATACAACTGCATGTGCTGCAGCGCCAAGCACTTTTAAAAGCGCCTGATACTGTGGCACAATCATGTGTACAAATGCCCTGTGTTTACAAGTACTAACCTACAGCAAAATTAATTTGTTTACTGCAGCGTAATAGCACTGCATGTGTAGATGCAGACTTTACTGTGCAGCTAATTAGGCAACTGCAGTAAATGTGTTGTGTAGATGCACCTACTGGGTGCATCCACACATGCAGGCACATAAGCTTGCAGCAGCTCAAATAGAAGCAGTGCAAATATGAGCCGAGGCTTTTTGCCTCAGTGCTTGTGCCCGGACATGCACTTTGGTGTGGGGCAAATTGTGCCACTTGGGGCAAAATAACCCTGCCTGGCTCCTCCTGTATCTGCAGCCAGGGTGAGCTAGAGTTTGGGGCCAGCACCTACCCCTTTTGGTCAGCTGCCAGTGGGCTGTGGCTGCAGAGTTGGCTTTTGTGCGGCACTGCTGTCATGTTTGCCCCTGCCCAGCCATCTGGGCAGCTATCACCCGGGAGATATTCCCAGTGTGGTGGTGTGCTTTGAACTGTCAAAGCATGTCCTCCTGGCCCCAACTGGCCAGGAGGTCAGCCACCTCCAGCTGGGTCCAAGGTGCCATCTCTGAGCAGGCTCCCCTGCCTGGGTCCTGCCACTTGCCTCCCTAGCAGGAATTCTGGTGATCCCTATTTGAAAACTGACAAGTCCCTGATTAAAAAAAAGTCCCAAAGTCCCTCCACAATACCAAATCCATTATCCTCCACAATTAAAACAAAAGACCACCATATATACACAGAGAGTGAGAGACGGTGATCAGTTGGGCCATGTTTTATTGATATATCAACAGTGTTAAAGCAATTTGGAAGCCTACTATTGTCTTTATCCTCATAATAAAATGAATTCTAAATACCAATATGCTTTGCTGTTTGCCTTTGGTTTTCTTACTGTAGAACAGTTAGAGCTTCTAGTGGCCTCTTCACTAACCAGGATGTGGGGACAGCTGCCCCTGCAGCCATAGCTTCTGGGTGTGCAGGGTGTGTGTTGCAGGGATGTGGGGTTTGCAGGAAGGGGCTGGGAGGGTGGGTAGGGGGATGTGGGTGGCTGTGGAGGGATGTGGGAGGCCTTGGGGTGTGTGAGTAGGTGTGCATGGATTGTGGGGGGACTGTGTGGGGGGCTGCTTAGGAGGGATGGGTCCCCTGCCCCCCACGGTGTGCAGCCCCCCTGCACAGCTCACAGACTTCCCCCCCACAGGGCTACAGCCCCACAACAGGAGTTAGAGCCCCCCAAAAGGGGCCACATGGCCCCTGAAGGGCCCACATAACCAATCCCTGCTTGCTCCCCCAGTCCCCTGGATTGC